>NW_022987720.1:13829088-14429088 GCF_902827165.1 Trematomus bernacchii | reverse complement strand
TATTTCTACATTCATCCAGCAAGCTCTCTTGAACTTGATGTTTAAACACTTAAACACATTGACTGAATTCCTCCCCTTTATAACTGTTTGTAGGTGATGCTTCGTACTGTACGCCTGAGCAGTACAAAGACTGCGCCGAGCCTGCACTTGGTAAGCCTGCACATACACACAAACCCATGAACATGACTTAAGACGACATTCATGCTGTATTTCCTGGTTTACATATCGTTATTTGCCTCAGAAAATATGTTTGGATAATCTTTTTTTCCTGTTGATACATAGCTTTAATGCTAAACCTGATGATGAGCAACACCGCAGAGCATGTTAAGCTTAAGACAGCTCAGCTCAAGAGCAGCGACAGTATCATCAGTAAATCCAAAGCACTGTAGTAGGAAACACGTCTTCTTTGGGAAGTTTGATAGCCACCATACTGTCACTCCTCTCCGTCCGTTATCATTTCAAAAGGAAATTACGCTGTCAAAAAGGGCTCTGCAGGCACACAAACGGTCTACTGGTAAGAGTATTTTCAGTATACTATCAATGGTGGAACCTACTCAAAGGAAAACTTCAGGATTTTCAACCTGGATCTTAATTTACCATGTGTTTGTCCAAGTGACTAATGGGGACAACCATTATTTTTAATTGTTACACTATCGAACAAGCAGCAGAAAAAGGTGCTGCAAGGTTATCTTCTCGGCCATTGAACTGAAATGTTTGTGTTTTCCACTGAGAGGCCCATGTGGTATTATAATTGTCTGACAATATTATGGAATTTTTTTCTCCAGTTTGTGTCTTATTAAATCTAGCCAGGGGGACTTTTTAGCAGAGAGACAACGGTGGAAGCATGTCACGACTGAATATGTTGCTGATTTTAACAATGTGCATAAAGCCTAACTCTTTCGCGAAACTTGGTTAGAGCCATAAACAAACAGACTGGAATCATTGTTATGTACTGTACAGCTCATACGGTGATTACAAACATTGAATTTCTCTGTAAGTTACTTTGTTTAATGTTGTCGGACCCTTCAATAACAATCTGAACCTGTCAGTCGCAAAAACAAGTATTTCAAATTACATACATGAAGTTAATCAATCAGTTTTCCTGTAACTTTCAAATGTATCAAAATAACAGAACGAATCTCAATAGTTCCCCTTGTGTGACTAGAGCTCATCAAGTCAGCTATCAACATCAGAGCAGACAGGGACTGCAGTGCAATGGTTGAAGTTAAGGGATGACTGGTCAGATAGATAATGCCTAATATTTCCGTCATTGAAGTCAATTAAACAACTGTATTAGAGGTCTTTTGGCAGCCTGTCCTCCTTTCCTTCTAATTCGAGTTTTTATGATACGTTTTTTTAAACTTGGCTCGTCCAGCTGTTTTAAGATATTGAACTGATATTTTCTCTGCCCTGATGTTTCAGTGTAAAGGTTTACCTGTTGTTGAAGCCTCAGACCATAGAGACACTAATGAAATAAAGATGAGATTAGTTTTTTTGTCTATCTAAATTAGAATCAATGGAAAGTGTTTAAAAGTCCAGAGGTATTCGCTGGATCACAAAGGGATGGATCTTATCTGCAGGACAATAAAAACAGTAGTTTTGTTACCTCAACCCAAAATAAGTTGTTTTGTTTGAATGCCAACCTTGAACATGTGTTTAAAATGACAATGTCAAGTTTCACTTTCACAACAGTTTGCCCTGTTTGAACCATTTCAATGGCAGTGATAACAACTAATGCCGGCCATTTAATAGGCTGATATCATTCAAAACGGGTACTAAAACATTAAACAATTCTCTCAGTGGTCTTCTCTTTTTCAGTAACATACTGTACATCTACAGTAACAAAGCCATTACACTACAGACCCTTTGTTCAGTGCAATCTCTTGTCTGGGGGACTCATTTCACATAAAAAAGCAATTGCACAGCCGTGGTTTATTAGGCAATGAGACGAGGCGAGATAATGTTTTAAGTTACCTTGACGTGACTCCAGATCTTCCAATATGTGTGCAGCCCACCGGAGCTCTGTATCAGAAAAAAGATGCATGGCTGTGAACACCGAGGGGGATAATAAAAGCATGAAATGGTATAATCGTGCAATACATCCTTCTACTGTTGCCGTGGCGATGAATAAATATGATCCGACGATTGGGTCCGACTCGGTCCAGTGCCTCCTTTTAGATGGCTTTCCTTTTTTCGAAATGTATTCAAGCCCATTGGTCGGTTTAAACCCTTTAAACAGTACACATGTTTTGGACTCGATGTCTTCCATGTGAATTACTGTGAGGGTAAAATATTATGAATATATATTATCTCGTAATCGGGGGAACTCTTTTAAGACTCTATATGACCCTGTTGGAAACGTAAGTCATAGCTCTATGATTAAAGAGACTAAAGGGACTCACTGAAGATTAATTCATTTTTCTAACATAATTATTAATAAATTATAGCATACTATAATATACAATACAGAATTAAAGCCTCTGTTACCCATATTATTTTGAACCTACTTGAAATGTATGATGAATAGAAGTCAGTGAAAACATAAATAATACATAAATAACAAATTGATTCAAAAGCATACTAAGTAACGTCTGAACTTATCAACTTCTGGGCAGTAGGAGTTCAAAGTTTCTTTCCTTCCACTACAGTCTCTCTGCTCTCTCTCCCTGCAGGGAAAATCAAGCTACAAAAGCAATGTAGTCAAGGGCAACAACATGTTCAGACCGTTAGCATCAAGGCTGCAGGCTCCCACACCATCAGGGCATTCAGCGTATTACAGCTGTGTGCTATTAACATGCGCTGCTGGATACCACGTTACACTGTGCAGCAGCGGGGGGGGGGGAGGCTTTGGTGCTTATTCCAGACAGCTTCCTTCCTCTCTTTTCCAATAATTGGCTTTATTTTTGGAACAGTAGGGGTTTCACAATCTCACACTCACTCAGTTTGAATCAGTGGTAGCAAATTAATTATTGTTTTAAACTCAGTGCCAATTTGCTTTACCCACAAGAGAACGATTCACTCTGCAAAGTTTGATTGGTTCTTCTGTCCTCATAGCTATGTCACTCAACTTTTGGAGACAGCACTGAAAATATATTTTTGATAGAAGACAGCTGTATCTGTTTTCTGTGAACAACTTGCTTATCTTATCGAAAAAAAGGGACATCTTAAAATAACCTAGACAGAATGGTTTCTTCTTAACCCAAACTTTTAGATAATTGTCTACCTCTCAGACAGATTTTTATTTAAAAGTAGAAAGTTGTCATGCATAAATATATTATGGTATTTTTTATATTTTTGATTTAAATGAGTGTGAGAGAAAACGAGAGTTACCTGGATAAAGAGAAAGACATCAATCATTTTAATGTACAAGGCTTTGCTCCTGTGTATCCAATAATGTATAATTTTAATACAAATTAGAGACCACTGAGAGGCCATATTGAATTTCCTATTGCTATTACGTGACTGTGGCCTCGCCGGCTATTAGTGCGCCGTAGGGAACATCTGCCTGGTGCTCTGTGCTGTGCAGGTCTGCCACAGACAGCTTTTCAGTAGGAAATACGCATAAAAACATTCACCTCTCATCTACATTCAGAGAATAAGGGTTGGTTGTAAAGGATTTTTAAAGAGAGGGACGTTTTCTTTAGTGAGAAATGACTCAGCATCTCTGTCGAAATTAAAACCTTCATATAAACTTTGCGATTTCATAAATTCAGCTTTAGAAAGGGATTTGTGAGGAGTAGGCAGCCTCGGTGCGGGAGAAGCTTTTGATGGAGCTATATTTGAAAAGCCTGTGTCGCTTAACATTACCGTCAGTGTGAGAAAGTTGGTGTTATGTAGAAGGCTCTGGGCTTAACACGAAATCATTCAGTGCATTTAAGTTTCTTTTCTTTTTCAAACTGCCAAAGCAGAGCCCTGAATAGAGCCTGGCATTTCTACATCAGGACTGTGTCTCTGTCAGGGTGAAGGCTGTTTTCACGGATGCTGCTTCAGGGCTTGTTTGTGTTTGGGCGCTTTACATTCTGTGACTTTGACAATGACATTGACTTAAACTGTCGTTCTGGCTTTTATGGAGTAGACATCTGCAAGACTATATGGGCGCAGTATGAAGGAGGCCATGTGTGCAATCATGGGTGTGTTCTGTATGCATGTGTACTTGTCTGTATGTACAGTATGTGTTGACTGAAAACAGGACGGATTACAGATCAAGAAAAGAGGTGCTAAATGCATTCTACCGTTTCTCTCAGAAGCCTGATGCTCCAAGCACAAAGCGGCAAAGCTTGAGGCCTGTAGTTTAGTTGAATGTGAATCAGCTGTCCAAATGCAAAGTTGTACAGCTGGCACTAACACACTACGAAGAGGTGGCTAATTAAAAGTAATTGACTGTGGATAGACTGTATCACACATTATCATAATTGATGTTGTTTCAGTTGTGGAAGTTCACTCTAGTCTTGCAGGTTAAACACACTTTTTACAAATTACTGAACCTATTTATCATTTTGTGCCCTCATAAATGTTTATATTAAGTTGCAAGTTGTGATTATTATATATTATAATATTTTTATAATACTTTTCATACACTGAATAGTTTATTCTTTTACATTTGAGAAATAGAGAAAAGGTGTAATTTTACTTCAAATTGACCAACTACCTATAAACGAAATTTCCAAATAAATACAAACTTATATATCCTCAACATTCAAAGAGCAAGATGTTTTATTAATGCATAAATGTATTTATTTTGTATTTGATTGAGATTCAAATGTGTTTAGAAGCTTATACTGACTCTACAGTTACCTTAAAATACACAAATGATTGTATTTATTTCTTACTGTATAGCTTCTCTTTCTAAGATGTCTCATTTTGTTTCTAAAAAAGCATCTATCCCTTTTGTTCATCATCCTCCACCAATCCTCCGACATATCATTCCAATTTACCCCCCAATTGTACACACCTCCCATCTCCATTGCCCCCTCCTTTGTAAAGCTAAACTCTCATCTGTAGAGAGCAATAACTGCCTCTGCAGGACGCCATGCAACATGACCCGCTACAACAAAGAGCTGTCCATGGTTAAAATCCCCAGTAAGACCTCTGCCCGCTACCTGCAGAAGAAGTTCAACAAGTCTGAGAAGTACATCACGTAAGTAGCCAGTAACAAACCACCAAGTGATGCTCTGGTTCTGCTCATTATGTCCGGTTGATAAGGAGAACTCCCTAACTGCTAATAACATAGACATAGTAAAAGACAACGAGTGTGAATCATTTCATCATCTCAGGAGTTCTCTTCTTACCTTCCCGTTTTGTATTCATTACTGATACGTTTTGTGGTGTTCCCCAAGGTTCTGTCCTGGGTCTGTTGGTTTTTTCTCTGAACATGCTTCCTCTCAGCCATTCATTTAAAAGATATACCTTTAATAATCAAGATGTTTCTATGGACCAGACTTTGAGTCTTGTCCCGAATGTCAATTGTTTGAATGTCTCTCTACCATATGGAACTGTTTTTTTATTGGTAAATGTCCTTCCTTCTTGAATAATGTAATTTACTTTGCACCTGCCTGGGCAACACTCACCAGTGGGTTTGTGCAGCCCCACGTCAGCAGCAGGCCGCTGCTGTCCTCTGTTTGCTCGGTGTTCCTTGCTCCAGGCTAAAGACTAAAGGAGTATGTGCTTTTGAGGTTGGAGCTCTTAAGCTTTAGAAGTTGCTCACATTGGTCTGAGGATTTGTGAACACTGTGGAGTCTTTTAAAAAGCAGCTCAAGATCCCTTTGTTTCGACTTGCTTGTTAAATGGCTCTAATGTTTTAAGCTAGAAGTTTGCATTTCAAGTCTGTTCTTTTTTTTTGCTGCATTTTCTATTTTGTCTTTTGTTGTGGAGGACTTTGTGACTACTGCTCTTGAAAATTGCTACACAAATAAACATAATTATGCGTATTTGGAATAAATGAATGCTTTGATTAAGATATAAATGAACAGTTGAAACCACTTGCAAACTGATAAGCAACAATTCCACCAATGGGATGTCTGAAGTGCCAGAAAACATTCAGATCCTTTATTCCCTCATGCTAATGGCAGATACATCATTGTGCAATTTAAAAACAATACTAATTCACAAAGATAATGATGTGTGGTTTCTCGTAAATTCCAAGCAATCTTCGTTGATTTAGTTTTTTACAAAAGCATACAAGTAACTATAATTTTGGGTGAGGCACAATGAGTGCAGCTGATCATATTTTAGACTATTGTTCAACCACGTTCATTCAGTTTGAAAACACTAACCCAAGCAAACATTCATATCAACCACCAATTCAGAGTCTCTGCAAAGTCTCCAAATGACCTTGTGGAAAGCTGAGCATCTGAGTGATCAGACATTTAAAGGGGAACTCATACAAACTGACCACAGAGAGGATCTTTCATCCTCTTTGCTGACAACATTGTCTCATATAGGCCTTTTAATTAAAAACTTTAAATACTGTTATCCCTATGAAAAGATGAGCTACTGTGAGCTTGTCCTCCGCCCACACATTGGCTGTGTTTCCTTGCCTGCTCAGCTTGGTAGAAAATGGATAGACTGTTGCTGATTGTGTTGCTTGCCAAGTCATCACTCGGTGTAGGATTCATTAGGATTAATGCCCAACTTATACCTTTGCAGAGACAACATCTTGGTGTTGGACGTGTTCTTTGAGGCTTTGAACTACGAGACCATCGAGCAAAAAAAAGCTTACGAGGTCGCTGGCTTGCTGGGTAAGATTCATGTTACCTTTTTTTCCAAACCTGAATTCAGTCTACTTCAGTCATGCTACTTTTACAATTATTGAATGAATAAAAGGAAATTGCCCACCTTGGCAGCAGATTTGGATCAGTAATATATAGATGCCTGGTTGTAAGGTCATGGTGTGTGTGACCTACAGTTATCAACAAAATGTTGGCTCCGTGAAATGTTGTGATTTTGCTAGCACTGAGCTGCAATTGATAATTTGTTATAAAAGTTGTAACAACTATAAATAAAAAGCCAAAAATGAACAGGGACACAGACAGCAGTTAGCCAAAGTGAAGCATGAGCCATTCAAGCTAATGGTCAACAATAGATAGAAAAAAGCCAAAATAAAGCCATAGTTATGGCATTACCAGTTCATTTGAGTGGGGTCGTAAAAACATGGGTAGGGTCTGGGTTTGGGTCTCAGCTGTAGACAAAAAGCTATTATGTTGGCTTGTTGTTCTCAGGAGACATTGGTGTTGAGTCTAAATGTGTTTTTGCTGTGGCCAATTATTTGCATTTCACTTTTTCTTGCCCCACAATTATGTTGAGGTGTACTGCACTACAACAACTTGAAATCTTGCCAAGTATATTTGTCTAATTTCTAGTCAGAATATGTCTTTACACTTGATATAAGATAATAATAATAATAATATATAATATCTTCAGAAGTAACACTGCAGTGAGATATCGGGTCTTGTTTTTAGACAATGCATCATCTTGTTAAGTGAAAGAATCTTATTTTGAGTTGTATCTCAGATGAAACACATCTTTTTTTACATGTTTATTAGAAAATCACCAACTAACATCAGAAAACAGAAAACTTTTGAGCATTTGCAGCTTATATTGTAACACAGAATTTCCTAAATCTGGTCAAGATCTGATTTATCTAAATATCCCATCTTATTTCAAGAAATCTAACCAAGCTAATTTTCACTTGTTCTATTGGCAGATTTGTGTACTTATTTCAAGTGAAAACAGCTTGTTTTCATTATTGTTTAACTTGTTTTTGGAGCAGCATTTTATCCAGTGTGTCATACAACTTTTGCTAAATGATCAAAGTCTCAATATATAAGTTATTTTCCTCTATTCTTCTTTACACTTCTCCTGTGGCTGTGTCCTTCTACAGGTGATATTGGAGGCCAGATGGGTCTGTTCATTGGAGCCAGCATCCTCACTATCCTAGAGCTTTTTGACTATGCTTATGAGGTCAGTCTCAAGTTGCTATTTTCACCGCACTGTTAAATCATCGAATTACACCCACACACAATCCTCTACAGGCTCTCACAGCTTTTGTCTGTACATAACATTTTCAGAGCACCTGTTTTATGGTTTTGCAGTGAAGAGCTATTGCCTTGACCATGAAAGGTGACAACAGAAACAAAGTCACTAATTCAAATAGCTGATACAAGAGCTATATATTTACTTCAAAGGCGGCTGAGATGAAAGAAAGTGTGCTCGTGTTTTTTCCATTACCTTTGCTTTACTGTCTGGCCCTCTTTAGAGCTTGCCACGCTGCACAGGGTTCTGACAGGCACATGATAGTCTTTGTCTCCCCTAGGCTTATAGAAAATATACAAGAAAAAGTGGTTTTCTTTTTTTATTACCATAAAGAAGTCATCGGGAGATGATACCCTCATGTTGATGACAAACGCAGCTCTAAGGCTTAATTTAACAGCTTAAATGACGTTGCCATATCAACCTCCTCATTTATTTTTACTTTGGGCTCAAATGTTCCTGTGCAGTCATTAATTACAAGTTGAGTTCTCGAATATCAGACTGAGCTACGCCTATTGACATTTATTTTCCCGATCTACAGGTGGTAAAAGACAGACTGTTGGATTTACTGAGCAGAGAGGAGGAGGAGGAGAGTCATGGAGAGGATGTGGTAAGAGCGACCTTTAACCCCTCACTTGTCAATCTTTCTCACAGAGTGCTGTGTAAGTGGAGCGTGTAGATACATTGTTATTTCACACACTCTGACCATGCATATCAAACCTTGCCCTATCCTTACCCCTCCACCCAAGCATGCAGAAAGAGCACCCAGGCAAATAGAAGGTTGTGTGCAGAGAGACAGTAGCAGGACAAATTGGCTATTTGGAGAACCTCTTAAAAAGTGAATACAGAAATTAGGACTCTGATGGAACTCTTAACAAACACATCCGTCAACATCTGAGTTAAATCATCAAAACTCAAAGCTCAGCAAAAGGAGAAGGTTGGGATGGCATTTGCATGACGTAATGTGCAGGTCAGTTGGTAAGAAGTGTTAGGATGGTCAAATAATGTCACTGGACATCACTTGTAAGCGTGTGGCTAAGTTAGCTGAAAAGGTGAAGGAGCCAATGGAGCAGCTGGAGATTCAGTGGCAGCACCCTGTTAAAAACACACAAATAAAGTCATTTAAAAAAAATAACTTTCTCCCAACAAAGGACCAAAATACATCCACTAAGATCAGTGGATTTGTTTGCGCAAAGTGAACTACTCTCATTTTATACGTCCACTTACTGCTAAAATGTAAAAAATAAAAAATACAGGTTATTGTGTCATATTACCATGGCAGCATATTAATAACTTAATAACGGTCATGGCGTGCAGAAGTCGACCATTTTTTGTTTTAATGTAGTCCGATGACTTTTTTATTCTGTTAACAACCATGCATATTGCCAGCTAGTTTTCAGCAAGCTGCCCAGCCTATTGTATCCGTTTGACCAAATAAAGCCCACAGAGGCTGGAGTTTACAGAGCTGTGCAAACTCATGACAGGTTCATACTCTTCCTGTTAATGACTTGTTGTCTTTCTTCTAAACTGCATTTGTTCCGGATAACCTTATGCTTAATGAGATAATGCTTTTATTAGTATTCAGAGATTTCAAAGCTCCTATCGTTGCTGCAATTGGAGACTTTTGGGTCATTTAACCGGAATTAGCAAAGAAAGTACAATACACGCCTTTTCATTCTTTTCCCAGAGTTCCTGTGACCCTGTGGCAAACCACTCGGAGTCCATCAGCCACACTGTGACCGTCCCCCTGCAGACAACGCTGGGCACCCTGGAGGAGATTGCCTGCTGAGGCCCTCCCCCCCGCCCCTCAGAGCCCCACACATCCAAAGGCTGCCTCCACTGGGTGGCGCTACATAGGGCAACCTGCAGGACCCTAACAGGGGGGGGAGGAGACGAGGACAAGAACAGGGGGACGCTGCGCTCTGTCACACCGCCCTATCTGAGGCACTAATGGGGATTAAAGAGCTGTCGGCTGGACTTATCAGCCCTCTCTGTCACCCTGCACTGTACTCTGGTGGGACGGTAGCCTCCGCTGGGCCAGACCTGCAGTGGGGTCTCCACATAGACGCACACGGAAAAGCAGAAACTGGGTGGGCTGACTTCCCACAATGGGGTTCTCCCCTGTGCAGCATATCCATGTTACAAACACATTCATATGTCGCTCACTGCCAAATGAACTGTACAAAACTGGTTTTGAACTGCATGCATCTATCGATCTATCTTGCTCTCTTTGCTGATGCTGGACTGCAGTGTTGCTTTACTGTACATGTGTGCCATTTGTCTCTCTCTAACTGCAGGACAGGCCTGTGAAAGGGCCCAGGTGAGATATCAACTTAGAATGTACAGATTGAACATATGGTTGTTGGAAATCATAGTTCAGATGTGACCAATCCTTCAAAAAACGATTCTAATGAGCGATGTATCATTTCTGATCCCAAGGTAGAAGGTGGTTGGTGATGTATGAGCAGGAAAAAAACACCGTTGCTCTCTGAAAATAGTAAACTCATTATGCAGGCAGCATTTTTATTTTCACCTGTCAGTTTCAGTTGAATCAGTTTACTAAAAGGCATGTTTTCTACCTGACTGCCGGGGTGTTAAACTGTTCCCCAGAGACATCTTTAAAGGGATGTCATACACTTACTGTTCATTTATGTGAATACATGACTTGCTGGCTTCTGGCTGCTGCACCCAAAGCAGCACCCAGCTAAGAGGTGGAATCTGAATTTATTTGCCTGCCAGAGAGCAAGCTGTGTAGAAAATGTTGCATCGAATAAATATGCGTTTTTGAACAGTTTTTCATTAGCAGAAGTCAGGGTAATGTTTAAGACAGCTCATACCTCTTTATCAAAGGTGGCATCATATTGTCCTTCACCAATAAAGAAAAAACATTCTGGCAATTAACAAAACAATAAACAAAAGCACGATGGGTTCAGCCAGGATTAGGTAAGGATACAGGATCTGCTGTGATATGGTGTAAATATCTGTGTTCTGTTTTTTTCTCATAAAAGCAGGTACATGTCCGAAGCAGAATTGTTCTAAAAAAAAAAAAGGTCCAGAAGTGACTTCACATTTGTCATTTTGTTCCTTAATGTTACTCTCTCAGTGGTTGAGGATGTTACCTAACAGGCAGTAGCATTTTGACGGTTGTTGAATGTCATGCTAAAAATGGAAGACACACTTTGCTGTAAGCACCTGAACCTCTCTGAACTTTCTGTGTCTTCAGAAAAAGTTGCATATATACGGCTTTACACCAAAAGCTTGTGTGAGAATATGTGGAAGATTTAGTGTCCATGATCATCATAGCTCGGTCTCTGTCATCATGGTTATGTACATTACAGGTAGGAATGAATTCAAGTGCTTTGTGAGACTGTTTGAATTATGATTTCCCATCTGTGGCTCAACGTGCCGTCTGTGTGTATCTCATGTTGTCGCTTCAGATGAACACAATCTTCAGCCTGCGGGGGGGGCGAGACAAATGTGTCTCACTTCTCGTTCTGATAACGACACCGGCTGATTTCTCTCTCTATTTTGGCTTCAATTGTTATCGCAGGACAGCTTTTTCTCATTTTGTGATGCAGCATACATTGTGTGTTTTTAATGTGAAACATTTAAATAAATAAAAGGTTGTTTTGCAATGTGTGCGTCCAGTTGTGGCATGGCAAGATTATGTTTAATGCAACTTTCAATAATAAGGACAACAAAACATAATGCAATAATAACACAAGACAATATAACAAGACCAATGTGTCTTTCACATGTGCAGTCGATAACTGAAAACAATGGCTCGAAATTAGACGCCTTAATTAAAGATATCTTATGTATAAATGCAATTGGCCTTTCCCCCTCTTTTTCTTCCTCTGCTGAGTTCCATGCAGATTTAAGAGTACACAGCCAACTGTGAGGCTTAAAACTAACATTAGCATGCAAACATGCCTACCTTGAAATGGCTGACAGGCTGACGGGTAGCAGGTGACATGTTTATCATGTTTACCATCTGAGTGTGTCAGCAAGCCAACGTGTATTAATTAGCACTTTGAAACTGATGGGAATGTCCTTAGTTTAGCAGATCATTTGTAATCAACCAAAGTCACAAAAAAGGCCTCAGGATACCAAGAGATGAAAAATCCGGGGATATATTACCATCCGACCTCTACAGCTAATTCAGAATGCTGCAGCCAAACTGGTCTTCGACCTCCCCAAGTTCTGGTAGCCTTCCGAGTTGTGCAGGGATCAGCCAATTCCTACATGCAGGCCTTGGTTAAACTATACACTCCAGCTTGCTACTCCATCACTGCGAGTGGGACCCAGGTACCCCTCAAAAACACGCCTGTTTGCTATCCTGGCTCCTCAGTGGTGGAATCAGCTCCCCATTGACATCAGGACAGTAGAAACTCTGCATATCTTCCTTCGCAAACTGCAAACTATGATAGAAAACCGACCTGTTTCGATTGTACCTTGGTAATTAAATTATTGGAAATAAAATGTAATTAAAAAAGCACTTAAAAAGTTAATTTAGGCCTTGTTACTAATTCACCAGCACTTACTTGTATGACTTGAATTTCTATGGTTTTTGTACTTATTTTAAATTGCTTGGATAAAAGCGTCAGCCAAATGTAATGTAATGGGATAAGTCACGTTTTTGATGTAGTATATTCTGAAAGTGAGTCAGACGCGTCTTGTCGCGTCATGTCATCCTGATGGAGCTGCTACAGGAAAAGTCGGGAGGAATTATCCTTTGGGAAAATGTAAGTCTGCAGCATTTCCCCATATCCACTCTTTACCAAAATATTTGAACTTACAGACATAACAAGACTAGTGATGCTGCATTGAAAGAAGGAATAAGATGGGATGTATTTATCTCAAATTAAGCTGTATGAACATAAAAATAAAAAGGGTGCAGTATAGTGCACGATACGAATAAATAGCCCAACATGTATTCTAACAAAATGCAGTGGCAAACAGAAGTGTTTTGAAGCCTCAATTAAATAAATATTAGAGAGTTGGAGTGAGTGCAGTCATCCCCGGCAATGTGTCATGTCTTGGAAGCTTTTTCAAGTGAACAGAGTCGACACAAAGCACCTGAAAACCCTACATAAAGAAACTGGACAAAAACTAGTCATGCTGGGTCAAATGTACAGTTTCTTGTCAAGGTACAATTTCCATCCGGTGTTCATGCTACGTACCCTTTATATTGTCTGAAATGTTCTCTTATTCAGTTTCACACAGCAGCACGCACAATGCACAATGGATGGAGTCACGCCACAGCAGGCTCAATCAGCTTGAAACCTGATTGAGCCTGCTGCTCCATGAAGCTTTGCAGCATATAGGAACATCCTATAGCAACAGCAGAGGGCACTGGCACTCAAAAATAGTTATCTTCTCTGCACGTACAGTATGAAATTACATGTGAATGAATGACTGCTAGGAAAAGATGACATTCAACTTGAAGATTGGCTCAAAAGCAGAAGCAGGAATGACGGTAATAAATGGATGTACTATGTGCTCTAGTTTTCAGAGCGGGAGTTTCAATTTCTTTAAGTTAAATATTGTAGAAAGTTATTCTGGGTTTTTGGTTAACTTCTCTTGTTATTCTACACATTGCCACAGACTCTTATCTGGAGCTGCTGTAGGCTGGGAGTTTATCCTCAGTTCAGTCTCAGTTCAGTCTCAGTTCATTTAGCAGATATTTTGGCAGAGGAAATTGCCTGCAGGTTAGCCATAGTGCATCAGCAACTCATTGCAAACAGACTGGATGCCTTTGCAGAGAGGGAACTCACACACAGCAGAAGCTTTACAAGTTCTTTAAAGAGAATTGTATAAACCATAAGATCTAATACTCCTGTGTGTTTTGGAATCTATTTCGAGAGAAAAATGCTCATCCAAATTCACAAAGTTGAATTTGGGTGTGTAAATAATGTAACAGTCCAACAAGTACCAAAAGCCCTACTAAATGCAGGCGCACCGATAATTCAGGCCTGCTTTTGTATGATTCATGTTGTATTAGTGTTTCTAACAGAGGTATTTGTTGAAGATTTGTAAGGGTTTAACATCCGCTTTTCCAAAAGCATGCTCATGGCATTATAAGCACAACAATTGGTTTCTATCTCAATGAAACACATAGACTGAAACATCTCTGTGTCTCTTCAGCTTGCCTCTGATCTTATAATAACATTTACTTGCAAAAACTGTGGAAACTACACTGCAGCTAACTATTAGTTTCATTATCGATTAAATTGTCGTTATTTTATTATTTGTTCTATTATCCATGAATAAATACATTGTTTATAATGAATCATCAAAATAGTTGAGTTTTCTGTTGACTAACTCATTTAATCTCTAGTGCAACTTTTATGAAACAATTACTTTGACTGTAACGTTGATGTTAATCTTATTTACCTCAAGCTGTTTTATCCTATGTAGGACAGGCCACTTGCTCCTCTGCTCATGAACTTAACTTTTAGGATTTGTTTGTTGGCATGTTAGCCGAGACAAAAACTCATTTGAATAAGCTGGAAACGAGAGTCCTAATTTGTTGCAGATTTCACATCAGTACATCAAAGAAGCACATACTTTATCCCCTGTTTCCTTTGATCAAGGTTCAATATGTTCTGCTTGAACAGATCATTTGCCAAATATTTGTATTCACGGTCAATTTGACTCAACATAACTCAGGAATAGATTGTGAAGCTGCACCGAATACATCGACACAATATCCACTTCAAGCCAACCTGAGGCGGTGTTACAGCAACATTGTCAAATGAAACGGTATAATAAGATCCCATAAAAACTCCCACAAGTTTAATATTTTAAGAAGTCAGAATTAGTTTTTGGAAAACATTTTAGTTTGGGCATGCTACTATTTACATTGTGAGTTTAGCTTATACATTTGGTTTATTCCATCATCCGCCGTTTCTACAATATGTTTCACCAAAAAGAACAGGGCTAAAACCTTTGTCTTTTTACTGTTAGGATATTATATTGATTTCTTTCTATAAATAACAACAGCATGTTTTTAAGTCAAAGAACAGAACATGAAATTGAAGTTTGATTTCATCTTCTAAACTTCGCAGATAATCACATGCTTTTATACTCCACATTCATGTTAGGGAGAGTAATGCGACAGTGAAAAAAAGGAAAGATAATTGGACTTTGAACAAAGATAAAATCGTACATTGACATTAAGGCAGTCCCTAAAGAGCTGAGTGAAGTACAGAACATGTCAGGCAGAGAGATTGAATGGGAGGCTTCATTTCTCTTCTGACAAAGTGGATTTCTCCATTGTCCAACCTTCAATACAGAAATCATTTCCCTCCTGATTTATTGGAAACCTTTGGCCACCACCTCAATCTCTATTATTAAGGCCATGCAAATGTAATATAAAAAAAGAGAAATTTGTGACATAATTGCATTTCCAACTCAAACATACACCAAAGGTTTATACTCCACCATACTGAATTACATGTGTATGCATCTAGACAGTATATTTACTGAATTCAATTAGAATATAGTTTGTTTTCCTAGGAACACCATGTGCCCTCAACAGAACAAAGTAACAGACATGACAGCAATATTTTATTTCACGCAGACATTTACTGGCCATGACCTGGGGCTGATTCATAATGAATTACCTGACGACTGTGTTTATTGCTTAGGAGAGTTGATTACCAATTTAATCACAAGCCACAGATTAACCAGAGCGCAGTTGCATTGTACTCCTAAAGAGCCCTTGGGAAATTAGTGCCAATTGTAATAGTTAACTTTGCTAATAATCCACTCCGCTAATGCAACGTCACCTGACCGACTGTCGTGTGTCAACACTTTGGAGATCCTTCGCGATAGTTTTAGTACCACGGTGTGTCATAATAATTTCTGAAACCTCAAATGGTCATGGCCTGATGAGCTAAAGCCCCGTACAAATTCCCTTAAAGGGATTTACAGGAAGACTTTGAAAGTGAAGTTCTAAATGTGTGTGTGTGTGTGTGTGTGTGTGTGTGTGTGTGTGTGTGTGTGTGTGTGTGTGTGTGTGTGTGTGTGTGTGTGTTTGTGTGTGTGTGTGTGTGTGTGTGTGTGTGTGTGTGTGTGTGTGTGTGTGTGTGTGTGTGTGTGTGTGTGTGTGTGTGTGTGTGCGTGTCGTCTGTGCGAGGCTGGTCATGCTGAAAGGCTGTGATGCCTGTTAGTTGCAGACACCTCGAGGTGTCCTGCTGACCGTCCAGCAGTGGCAAGCTTTGATTGAATGTCCAGGAGCCAGCGACGTGCAGTCAGTGGAGGCAGGGGAGGCAGAGCCTCACCTGTCATACTCCAATGTAACGGAAAAACAACTAAAGAAAAACGAAATAGTAATAATAATAAAATGTCTCCACTGATCTGTGTTGTAAGTGTGATTTATGTATGATTCTAATCGCTTTTTATAGTCAAAATCAGCAAATTTGCCGAACTCCGCTACGGGAGCGATGAGAAGTGAGGCAGGGACGAGCACTGCCTCTCGTAAGCCCACAGTAACTTGCTGGAGCACGGGCACTAATTTAGCGCGGGCACTTATTTTGTGAGCGCGCTCAAGCCAGTTACTGTGGAGTCAGGTGAGGCACAGATGAGATCTGCCTCACCTCAGAATGCGTCACCCCACAGAAACTGTCTGGAAAGCGGGCCCTAAGCGCATGCCTGTTACCATCTCACTGTAGGTCACCAATGTAATGTATGTAGATCCCTTTATTACATGTATCCTCGCCATCCATAGTCTCTAAATAACTTATTTCACGTATATATGATATTTAGGCTCGCTGGTCTCAACAGCAATGAAAATGCACCAGGGGAGGCAGCCATAACCTCTGCCGCACTGAAGGGGGCGCACGTGAGCCCACAGGTTATTGTTGCTACTGTAATTCTACGCAGAGACGGTAGACGTAACAACAAACTAGACTTTTGAAACTACAGGAAGATAAGGGGGACTTTTACAAAAAAGTAATAGAGATTGTTGTCCAGAAGGATAGCATGGACTTCATCTTCAAGTCAAGGTAAGACCACATTTGTAATGAAAATGGGATCTTACTAAGAAAGAACAATCCAATATTTAGATTTTGGGTATCCTTTTGTTGAACGGTCTGTTTAAAATGAATCGAAGCATCAGACTAAAAAAGCTTTTGAAAATAACCGAATATTTCGATTAAGGTCAAAATATAATATTTGTAAATCTGACTCAGTGAGTCAGTGCCTCACCAGCCATGAACCTCACCGCACGTCACTGCCAGGAGCTCACCACTGAAAGACAGCAGAGGAAAGGACACAGCAATGATTCAACTCCCTGATCCCACATGAAGAGTCAGCAGTCTGTTATCAGTGCACACATTAATGCACTTTCTTCTCTATTTCCTTTTATATTACTACACACACACACACAGACTGATTATCTCTGACAAACAGACAGATGTTTCCTCTATACTTTTTTACACACACATCCGTAATAGATCCACACACTGTAATCTCTCAGAATTTTGCAAAAATAAATGGTTTGATCCCTTCATCTTTCTGTGTGTGTGTGTGTGTGTGTGTGTGTGTTTGTGTGTGTGTGCGTGCGTGCGTGCGTGCGTGCGTGCGTGCGTGCGTGTGTGTGTGTACCACTAAACCACTCTTATGAATGTGGTGATCAACAATTGTATATGTTCAAATGCCTTTTGTGGATAATATCGTAAGCCGGCGTTGAAGCAATCAAATTGTAGGTAAGTATTACATTTGTTAAAATGTAAAGTAAAACAATGTTTTTCCTGACTGAATCTATATCTCTGAGTCTGACCGTAATATTTGTACGTTAGTTTGAACTACACACAAAGGTTAGTTTAAAAAAAAAGTGTGTTCATCACTTTTTATCAAGTCAATGCTGATTTTCTCTTCCTTAAAGATGAATCTCACCTGATGTGGTTTGGCAAGAACAACCACAACCAGCACATGGGGAACAGTACTTCACTTATTATTACCCTGAAACTTTCTTTCTTGACCTTTTTGGGTAGTAAGTATTAAAATTGTTCAAATGTAAAGTGAGGGCTGCCGGATAGCTCAGTGGTTGGAGCTGCCTAGTAAACCGGTTTGAATCCCGAACCGGTCAACCATTACAGGCAATGTCCTCTCTTCTGTCTCCCCCTTGCAATCTATATCTCAAATAAAGAGATTGTCATGTAAGAAAAAGTTTTTCCTGACAGATCTCTGTATCTCTGAGATAAGCAGTAGTTGGGAATAAAAACAGTTGAACTGTAGGTTTCCAGACGGGTTGGGCTTAGTTCAACCATTTTTATTGAGATTGTTAACATTTAATTAAAAAAAGTGAACTGTAAGATTTGTTGGTTGGTTTGAACTACACCAAAAAGGTGATGTTAAATAAAAATCAAGTCAATGCTGATTTTCTCTTCCTTATAGAATAGATGAATCTCTATTCACCTAAAGTGTTTTGGCAAGAACAACCACCACCAGCACATGGTGAATAGTACTTCTGATGAAAAGGTCCAGCAGTTTCAGGGAAACGACATCCCTGAGTACAGCGAGGCTAACTGTTTCTTCACCAATGGTGGTTATAAGTACTCTCCCCTCCAGCCTCCAGTGATGCAGAGCCAGTCGCTGCTTTACCCCCAAAGCAACCATTTGTGGCAGGAAACAGCCGGCTGGTTCCCTGTGGAGAACCACATGCTGGAGCGGCAGACAGAAGCAGAAGCACCAACCATTATGTGAAGAGACACATTTAAACATCATGAAGGAGGCTCTGGAGATGGAAAGCAAAGCCTGAACAGCGCGAGAGAGGCCGTTCAGAGAGAGTGTGCTGAGGAAAGAAATACCTTTCAGTTGGAGAAGGACTACATGAAAAAGGAAAGAGAAACCTTTAACAAAGAAATCAGGGAACATCTTATGGAAATAAAGGCCTTTCAAGAGGACAAACAGGAAAGATGCACGAGGAAACCACCTGAGATATTCATATGGACACTAAAATGTTGTGCATAACTGTGTATGCAATTTATTCCATCTGTATGTGCATACTTTGAATACAATTCTGAGCTGTGTTTTCAGCAATGAAGGTGTCTTTTTTGCGTCTAATTAATATGCGTCAGTAAACTAAAGGGTCACTGCAGCAAAAACCTATTCGAAATCACAACACTCTTTGTTATGAACATTTATTGAAATGCATGTATATTTCATATATGTTCTAACTGTTACTAATGGAGTTTTCAAAATTTGGCATAATAAATACAGGAAGCAGGCTGTGTATGTGTGTGTGTGTGTGTGTGTGTGTGTGTGTGTGTGTGTGTGTGTGTGTGTGTGTGTGTGTGTGTGTGTGTGTGTGTGTATGTGTGTGTGTGTGTTTGTGTGTGTGTGTGTGTGTGTGTGTGTGTGTGTGTGTGTGTGTGTGTGTGTGTGTGTGTGTGTGTGTGTGTGTGTGTGTGTGTGTGTGTGTGTGTGGGGGGGGGGGGGGGATATGTGTGTATATGTGTGTATATGGGTATATATGGTGTGTGGTGTTAATGTGCACAATAGAAGTATGCTTTTGGATTTTTACTTAAAGGTTTCTGACACATTTGAAATCAACACCTCTTCCGGCTCTGTTAGTCATTTCGGGATGACTTGAAAACATGTCATTATAAAATGGCCAACTTTGCCATAACCCCTTCAACACAAAACTTCCTCAATTTGCTAAAGTAAATAAATAACCCACATTTAATATTAAAATGTTGATTTAAATTAAAATAGGACAATTTCAAATCCACAAAACCTGAAACAATCACAGTCACTATAACAGATACAGTGTGTGTGTGTGTGTGTGTGTGTGTGTGTGTGTGTGTGTGTGTGTGTGTGTGGTGTGTGTGTGTGTGTGTGTGTGTGTGTGTGTGTGTGTGTGTGTGTGTGTGTGTGTGTGTGTGTGTGTGTGTGTGTGTATGTGTGTGTGCATCAAGTGTGTGTGCGTGTGCTCTTCAATAAAATGTATTGTGCCAAACAGTGATAGATAACACAGCCTGAGGGGGGAGAGCAATGAAATCAAGGACACAAGGGAAACCTTTAGAGAGGAGCCTCCACTAGTGCAATCATTTGTTCTGTGGCTCATCCATCACTGAGAAAATCTACTTGGTGCAAGTTACATTATAGAAAAAGTCATCTGGGGAGATTACAATGTGGCCTTCTCGCTGTACTGTACCCAAGAGGCAACACAGATTACATTAGATGGGCGGATAGTGGAGAGCAGACCCCCGCTGCGTGTTATCATTACCACATGTTGAGTTCTGATTCAACCACAAGTGTCATTTTTCAGAATTACTCCTGAGAAATATGTATTTACCAGCTTTTTATTTCATCTTGTTTCTCACTGCACTAAAGTAAGTAAACAAAGTGGAGTGTTTGACATGTCTCTTGGTGCCTGGAGGCAATAAGAATCAGGATCTTGACATTATCCTTACAAAACTATTTTAGGGTGAACAGCTTTAACACCGTCTCCTGCTAAAATGATCTACTCTATAATTGGCTGCCTCATGTCCTGCTTGTGCCATCTAGTGGTCACAGCTCACTAGATGATGTTCTTACATTATAAAAAGGTGTTATATTATTGCATAACCATGCATGACGTGGTAAGTTTAGTGATAAAAAGACCAAACATCTTTGTTTGGACAGACACATTTTTATATGATGAAAATATTAGATATTAGAGCACACAAAAATATGAAGATGTCCCAATACTAGTTTTTAGCCATATTGTGGATTTACAATTGATTTACTCTAACATCTTCGTTATTTCAGGAAGCAGGAAAAAAAATCCAAATCAAACATTCACAGAAATCAAACAGGTAAGATAACACGTTTTTGGCACTTTGGGAAATGTATAAATCTAAGACAAAGCATTAATATATTTGTAGATGTTAATAGAGTTACGTCAGATCTTCCACTCATTTAAAGAGGTTAACTTTAGTTTGAAATGTAAAAATTAATATGTATTCTACCGTTAAGGACTCTTTAGGTGCCTTAGATGAAACACACTTCTGTTTCTGACTGATAATAATTTCAACTCCATTATTCAAAGAGGGAAATGAGCGACAGGTTCACCTCTTTACTTTTGAAGGTCATCTCATTCATCTCCAGAAAAAGCCCTTAGGTGAAAGCCAAGTCCACTATATCTTCTATCGACTTCTAAAGCTGAATTATATCCAGTCTGCCTCATACACAGAGGCCACTGAACACCATATAGCTGTAATTGAATCTGGCTTTAATTATAGCTCAATGAATCATTATAGCTGCCTCCAAGGCCATGTTCACCTTTTATATTATTGTCTCCTATCCTTGCCTCAAACATACTCTATCACTACTTTCACTTACTAAACAATGTTGACATCTTAAACTTCTGTTATTTATAAATACGTTTAAAATAGATCGTCTCAAACACTTCATGAATGGCGGGCCGATAGAATCCAAGCTCAATTGAAAACTATTATAATGAACTGTTAATCATTATAGGTCCAAATAAACCCAGGGCTTATTATATTTCACTGCATGATCTCACTCTGCTTTGTTTTGTAAAGGTTCAAGGTTCAAGGTTCAAGGTTCTTTATTGTCAAACTAACATAGCTACAGAGTAATTATGTAGTTGAAAATCTTATGTCACAGGCTTCTCCAACAATGCAACAGATAGTAAAAGTAATACAAAAAGAAAAATAGTTCTAAAATAAAGTGAGTATGTGGAATGTGTTTGCTTTGTCCGTGAGGAAATATAATTCCTAAACAGATGTTCTCATTCTGCATAACCAAATATGTGGAAGATAAATTCAGTTTATACTAATTATAATTATATTAAATAACAAGATTTTTCAATATAAAATGTTAAATCTTCATAAAATATGGAAAAAACACTGATGGAGATGTATTTTACTAGTGTCCTTCTATTCATTCTCCACTGGTGTCCTTGCCTCAGTTCATGTTTCCCTGTATGCACAGGCAGCAGAGTTTGGCCTTAGATCTTGAGCACCCTAGTGTCGGAGATGAACTGGTGCCTGTTTCCTTAAACTCTCTTCATCCGCTGTGTTATGAGATGACCTCTTTACTTCTGAATATGCAATAAACAAGATTGGAATTTACACACGGCATCTATTGCACGTCTGTCCGTCCTGGGAGAGGGATCCCTCCTCTGTTGCTCTCCCTGAGGTTTCTCCCATGTTCCCCTTTAAACTGTGGGGTTTCTCTGGAAGTTTTTCCTTCTTCGATGTGAGGGTCTAAGGACAGAGGGTGTCGTATTGTCATACTGATATTCTGTACAAATTGTGAAGTCCACTGAGACAAATGTAACATTTGTGATATTGGGCTATATAAATAAACATTGATTGATTGATTGGAAACAGTCTCTTCTTCAGGTAATGATATGCAATGAGTCAGAATGTCAATCTTATCTGATCGCTGACCTATGGGGCCTGCTTCCCTGTAAGAAACGTATCTGATATGTATTGCTGATGGAATGTTGGATTACTGGCTTTCAACAATTTGGGGTACAGAATCTCAGAGCTGGTTGGGCAAAGGTTGTGTAACAGCAAATGTCTTTGTCAATTCCCAAGCCGTAACTTCCAATGAATGTCAGGGTCTAAAATCAGATCGAAGCTCTCCTGTCTCTGTTGGTTCCAATTATTTGCTATAAGAGATTAATCCAAAACTCAAAATAAAAGAGATGTGTCCTACTTGTCCAGCATGTGGATTTGGACTGACTTTATAATCATATTATAGAATGTCTGAAATTAAATACTATAGTATGATGTATAGAAAGTATTGAAAATATCACGAACAATTTGATATAATTAGATGTTGTGACAAAATAGTATAATTTGTCGAAAATATAATGAAAAAAATAATAGTGTAGTACGTCAAATATATAATAAAAAAATATTTCAATGCTAACAAAACATTATGTTTTGTAAGGACACACACAAATATTAAGCTATTAGTCTAAAAAGAGTAGAACATTATTAAAACAATGTACTTGGTACAGTATATCATTTGTTGTGTTTGGTCAAAACGGCTTTAACTTCTAAAATAGCTGCTGATGATTATTTTTTCACTATACCAAGGAAATGAAAATGTTTGAACTTGAGGCTCTTTTCCCTATGAAGTGCAATTAAATTATTTAGTGTTCAGCTAATCTGTCAATGTGACACAAATCTCTCCCCAGTGCAGACCAAAAGGAAAACAACACTGATAGAGATGTAATGCGTGAAGGGCTTTGTGGACACGGGCAGAATTTTTAACACACACAACAAACATTTTGACATTTGATACAAGTATGAGGATGTATATCATAGAAAAGGAAACAAATACAAAATAAATCTTATGACAGACCAATTATTTGACTCAGCTAGCTTTAATTATGGCACTTTGTACAGGTCATGTTATAAACTCAATATTCTGGGTTTGTCCAGAACATGAAGACATCAAGAGAACATGGCATCTTTAAAAAAAAAAAAGCATCTACAAGCTGCTTCATTTTAACCACACAAACAATAGAAATGTCAGTGTAGAATGTTACGTTATTCCATACTTTTGTCAAGCCACATAGATCATCGGTTTTGTGTCAATAAACCCAATAAAGTAGACTTACATTCTTACAAGTCTATTTTGATATGATACGCACATGCTGATATGTACTTGAAAGGAGCTAATGTTCTTCGTAATCGTCGCTCCTCTCCCTGCGGACTGTAAATATCCTCACCTAAAGTCATTTCAGAAATAATTGCAAAGGGACAAGATCCTTGTTCTGTGAAATTATAACATTTGAAGTTCAGCTGACGCAAAGAAAAGGCTTCAACAGTCTGATTCACCTAGAGAAGAGATTCAGTTAACTTTCCTCTTGTCCATTGCTGAGCTGCATCGAAGGGAAAGTAACAAAAACTGAACATTTTGTACCAAAAAGAATACATCTGAAACAAAACCATTTGATTTGGCTAACTTATAATAACTCAGGGTACTTTTGAACACATTTTTACACAGAACAACAAATGTGTAAATGTGCTAGGAAGAGACTTTATACAGCAGGTGAAATAACTTTCTACTAGCCACTGTTAATCAATAATGACATCAAATGTATATTGTATATCATCTCAAAGTCAGGCCTTTAATCTGTTCCTGGGTTGTGTTTTCATTAGTTATTAAACTGCGTCTCTTGAAAAACAATGATCACATAAGGTTTGGCATGTTTGCTTGATTTAATTAAAGTATCTGCTGATAAAGACAAAGGATTTGCAATCCATGGATATCATGTCATCCTCGCCTTTTTGTTTTTGAAAGCAGGAAGTGAATGTGACATCCACACACACACACTTTGTGCACGGCATTATTCTACACACAAACGGATGTGGGTTCCCAGGGATCAAAGGTAAACAGGTTGCATTGAAGTGCTACGACATCTTTCGTTGGCACACGAGGAGGTCACATTTACAATATTTACATCTGAGACTGAGGAATCAGTTTTCATGCGTGTCCCATAAACAAACTGTTCTGTAGAAAATGAAATTCTCACATTCCATTTGGATAATATTTTGTTTCCGTCCATGTGTGGAAATTATATTCAGCGAAAAAACACAGTAGTTTAAAATTACATGAACTTAACTTTATATATAATTTTCTCCTGTTTTTCTGAATGTTTCGTTGTATATAATACTGTACAGGATGCATGACCAGTAAGAATTAAGAGGAAGCATTCTGTGATGAATTGAGTTGAACAAACCTAAAAAAAACATGCTACTAAAGGTACTCCAACAAGAGTCACAATAAAGCTGACTGACTGAGCAATCCTCTGAGTGGCACCCCAAACCTGCCACTCTCTGTGACAGCGTGGGGAATTAAAACACTTCTAAAACTACAAACTTGCATCTTTCCCTTGTCTTTGAAGTAGATCAATAATTTAAAAATAATAAATATTACTTGAAGTGACAGTCAGACTGTGATTTCTGGGCAACGAGAGCTATCTTCTGCTGCAGAACCCCAGACAACGAGGTATTCCACCGACTCATCCTCTCCTTATTGTGCATTAGTTTATGGCTGATCCTGCATCAGTCAGAGTTCAACGCCCCCGGAGGCAGGGGAGCAGGTCTTTAGGGGAGGGGTATCGGCTCATTAAGAGAGGACTGGTGCAGGATTTGGTTGAAGTGGCTGTGAAGTTCTTCTGGAAGTTAGGTTTAGGTCCGCACCCAGCTGATAGGCACCCAGAAGGACTCTCGCTCCAGCCTCTCCAAGATACCTCTCAGTTCTGCACAGGCACTGGCTGAGTCCTCCTTGATCAGGACCCGGTCCACCAGTTGTCCATACTGCTGATCAATCTGAATGGCAGACTGACGCATCTCTTGGAGGTCTTCGTCCTGTTGCAGAAAAACAAGGTAAAAGCTGGTCGTTACAGCAGGTGGCAAAAACAATGTAATTAGATCCTTTAGATCAGGGGTGTCAAACTCAAGGCCCCCGGGCCAAATCCAGCCCGCGACTTCATTTTATGCGGCCCGCAAGAGCTTGCAAAGAATATAATATGTTTATTATACGGTTACATGCCGCTTTACAGAAGCATGTTGCCCATTTAATACATGTCCCACAATGCATCTCATTTTGTGACATGCGCACTGAAGAGACTTGCAATTATTTGCCCTAGACTTCTGCTTTCAGACGTAGTTAATTATGAAGTTATTACCCTATCCGATTATAATCCAATGCAGAGGCAAAAATGTAATATATTACATTATTTATATATATTATATATTTATATAGTCTTAAAGTTACAACTGGCCCTTAGTGTGCAACCTTAATGCTAATGTGGCCCGCAATGAAATTGAGTTTGACACCCTTGCTTTAGACCCTCCAATAGGTTCCTGTCAAAGGTTAACTGTTACAGTATTTATGATGTTTTTTCTGATTATTATCAGTGCTGTGCATGTTGCATTTTAATGTTGTAGATGTTTAAGGTTGTGCTAATTATAGCTCCTTTAAATACAGTTGGGACATTTAAATTACAGCAATGCAACAGTAGGAGTCACTTGGCACTAATGAATCTGAATCTAAATATAATTTGTGTTACATTAAACAGTACACATTACATACTGGTGTAAAATATATGCTATCGTTCTGAGCCACTGAATGGGGACACAGTTCTGCAGAGAGACATTGCAGGACTCACTGTTACGCGGCCGCGCTCCCCCCCTCCTGGTGAAGTGGCAGCGCTGCGGCGACGTCTGCTCTCCGGAACACGAGGTTTGACAAATATTACATAGGGCTTGAATTCTGCTGTCCGCAGCCTCTTCAGGGCCTGGGGTGATGGAGGATTTGCATACAATAGAGCACAGAACGGACACAAATCAGACATGATAGGAGAGGGTCAACAGAGAAACCTCAGACACTTCACACAGTGAGCAGATCTGATGTGACTGCCTGCATTCTGCAAACTGCTGCTGCCTGCAGGATCTGTAGCGCAGGACATGACATGATACATGTGGATGAAGATCAAACAGGAAGTGCTCAGCTGTTGCAGCATGACCCTCACCTCAGGCTGAACGTCCACCACACACATTTTATTCTTGGCCTGCACAGAGCGGATAGCCTCTATACTGGTGCCATACTGGTTCTCCTTGTATTCCCCATGCTCTATGAACCTGTGGAGAAACAACAAACATTTACATCAGCAGGGAACCAATCTTATATGTTGTTTACACATAAATTATGAAACTTTCATATTTTCTATACTAAGCAGGTTTAAGGTTTATTTTTATTAGGGCCAGAAATCATTTCTCACATGTATGTTTACAAAAATAATTAGTAGTATCCTAGAAATTAAGTTGTTCAAGTCCTCTGTTTCAATGTCACAAGAGTTGACAGAAATCCGTGTCCCTTTTTTATGGTGCTGATAGCTTAAAAAACTGAAATATATTTTTTACACATTATTTTTAGCAGTTTCTTTGCTTAGTTCTAGGTTACATTTAGTATTTCTTAAAGGATATAGTTTCATTTTACATCAACAATGTTCTATGTATAAGTATACGATACACAAAGTATCGGTGTAAACGTACTTGTTGTTTAAAGCATCTGCATCAAACTGCTGTTTGGTGACGAAGTGGTACTCCACACCCTCCTTCTCATGAGGCTTCTTGGGCCTGGTGGTATCTGTCGGAACACAAAAAGGAATTTACTTGAATGTTTACTGTTGAAGCCATTTTGCATATTTACCTTATTTATATTTATAATTAAATATTATTAATGTTTTGTAAGTGTTATTTTACTATGCAGAGGATGTAATGGATTTACTTGTGTTTATATTTATTATTGTTATGATTGATGTTGATGATGAATTATAGTGACATTACTTATACTGTAGGTGTGGGTTTGGCCCTTTAATTTAGGAAAGGTTAACAGGTGCTCACTATGAGTGGAAGGGCAAATAATGTTCCACCGCAAAGAAACCGCATGGTGATCTCTGCATGATACAAGTATTACGCCGTATGTTTACTATTTTCTCAGTTACGGATGACAATGGATCTTTAATGTGTATGCATGTTGTCATATCAATCATTATAATATGGGTTAATTGATCATTAAGTTTGTGTATAACTCACGTGGTACAGCCACTGCAAAACGATGTGGGTTTTCAGCAATCACCCGCTGTTTGAGTTCATTGATTCGTGCTCCAAGGGATCCTTTGCAAGATTGTGTGTTGAAAGGAAAGAAAATAAACAAAACATTGATTTGACATGGATCATTTTGTTAAAAAAGCTCCAACAACTAGGTCATCAGTATGCTGTAACACACGCTTTTGTCCACTAGAGGTCCCTGCTGTTACAGGACATGTGTGCCTCGGGGTCTCACCGATCAGGACCACCAGACGGGGCCTCTCATTGGGCCTCTGCTGGTAGCGGGAAACCTCTTCATAAGTCGTGTAGTCGCTGTCCCCAAAATCAGAGCCCTCTCCGGAGGAATCTTGCCTGTCCTTACGACTCAGCCGGAAACTCCTCCGTAAACCAGCTGCAGGAAAGCCAGGGCAGAAGGAGCAGAAAGAAAAAACAAGTATTTTGTCAGATTTACTATTTACACATGATTAGATAACATCGGTACACAACTTCACTGCCATGATGCATCTTAAAGCTTAGAAAAATGTTATGAGATTAGTGCAACGGGCAAATGCTAAATCAATATTTACAATAAATTCAAGGCCAATCTATTGACATCATGCATTAAAAATACCTTTGTAAATAGTGCATAGGGATAAAAATAGCTCACTCTTATTTGCAGTGTAAATACTTGATAGTGTGAGATATGAGCTGAACTCAGAGCCATTGTACTTCATGCTTCAAATTGGATTACATGCAGCCGATAGTAAATGCATTAGGTGAAGCTGCTAGGGTGTTACCTTGGTTGGTTATTGGCTAATGGTTACACAAGCCAAAAAATAAGATATGCGAAGAAACTAAGCTTTGCTTCCATAATTCCAAGGTACCACAGGTGAGTATTTGATATACAAATGGTCATTTTGTGGGTTAAGTATTCCTTTAAATTCATTGTACAAAAGGCATACAGTATAAACACCATTACAGCGGTTCAAAGCTGATCTCAGTGACCCGGAATAGACATCATTTTCCAACATAATGGTCCAAACAAGGCATGCTGCTCTGAGCGAGGCTACAGTGCTGAGGCAGGACAGACAGGACAGCCTGGCCCTGAGAAACACCGCGTCAGAGCAGAGAGTGACCAATCAGGGTCTCCCATGGCCAGTACTGTCTGTTTCCCCCACCAGTGGTGTGTACCTGAGGAGGGAATGAGCCGGGCACTGTACCTGAATAAAATTCCCAGGAAAACACCTGGCCACAGGAGGGCGCCACTGCTTTACACTTAGGAGAGACTATAACTGGCGTTAGAGCATCACACAACCCAGCCTTACAGCTCCACACAGGGTGAACGAGCAGCAAACGTGCCAGGTTGAGTGTGAAATGCGTACAACGCAGCAGGACCCTTGTGTGTGGGGGGGGGGGAGGTTAGCAGGGTCGGTTAGTTTGATGCAGGGGGGTGGGCGGAGGGATGAAGGGGAGGGTTTAAGGGTTTTACAGCTCCAAGCAGAGTGCATGATAGGAAGCACAAATACCGTTTTAATAATGTATTTTGTTTGGGAGAAGTTGCTGAGAGGTGTGTTTATATCGCTCCTTGTGCTCATCACCATTCCAGCAGCTCACAGGATGTGGGGGAGTAAATGGGGTCTGAAGAAGGGTGAGGGAGGGACGGCCAGTTGAAGGCAAGAGAGGGGTTGAGGATAAAGTGGACTATTGTACTGGAAGTGTTCTGTAAATAAATGTTATTTGGTCCTAAATAAGGCGCTTTTTTTTTTAAACATGTCTGTTACAACCTTAGTACATGTTCATGTATTCATATTCTATGTGGGGCCTTACAAAAACACTTTTTATTCTACTAGGTGTTAGGTAAGTGTATCTATTGAACACCGTCATTTTACCCAAGTAGCACACCAGCGCAAAATGATGACAAGAAATCACTTATTTATAAATGTGACAGTCTAATTTTGATTGCTTTAACATTTTGAGGTGTCCCTGAACCATCTGTTTATGCTATTGATGCAGCCACTTAAGAGGCAGATGTGTTGCTGGCACCATCAGAAGAGTTAGATGTAGATTTTTCTACATTACTCAAATGTTATACTTAATAAAAACACCTGTCATGTTATTCTACAATAACACATGTCTTTCCTCTGCCAAAATAAATTGAGATATTAATTTTCTCATCCATCCTCCTTCTCTTGCATTGTCTTCGAACCTGTCTCTTGAACCTTTAAAACCTTCACAACTTCCTCTTATCCCTCAACCCCCGGCCCCAGACAGGTCAACCCTACACAAGCAGTGATTTTAACCCCCCCGGCCCAGAAGCACCCAGGGAACCAGCGCACAGCCAGGCTGCAGCAGGCAAAGAGCTGACAGGGAGAAGGAGGTGGAGAAAGATGTGCACGCTCTCACCTATGTACTGTCCATTGAAATAGCCCTCACAGTCACAGTCCTCTGTAGGGAGGCAAGCAGGGAAAAGAGGGGGTAAGCACAGGGTAAGAGACCTGGAAGAGTTAAGGAGTAGGGGGGAGGTGGAAGAGTTAAAGAGGGGAGCGGGCCATGGAGGCGCTGGGTAGGGCAGGCGGGGCAGACAGGCAGCAAGCAGGCAGACAGCAGGAGGCGAGGGGCGACGGGCAGCCAAGAGACAATGAAGGAACGTCGTTCGAGGCAACGGCCACTAACTAATAAGGGAGGAAGAAAAATACCAGAGGAGAGGAGAGGAGAGGAGAGGAGAGGAGAGGAGAGGAGAGGAGAGGAGGAAAAAGTTGGCTTTCCATCATCTGGAAGCAGCCAGCTGTGAGCCGAGTCGCTGTGACCCCCAAACACACACACATGTAAATAAACCTCGCCTCCCAAAGATTCACAGCTGACGTGCAAACAGTCTCACAAAGAAAAAACACTACTTGTTGTCTGAATTCTGTCCTTTCAACTCATTTTGTGTATGACAATATGCATTGTTTTAAGAGAATAAGAAACACAGAAGAACGTTGTAAACAGCAGATTGATACTGCAGCAGATACAATAAAGATGAGAAGGAAAACAGAACAAAAGAGAATAGGGACAGAGAATGACGCAAAGGAAAAGAGGAGCTATTGTTATCTTTAACAACCTCTGCTTGGTTGGGCTATAGTCTCCTGGGATGCTTTTCTGCCTGCACATCACCTGGTGCGACACACACACACACACACACACGTATACGCACACTAGGCAAGAACGTCTATTCTATATTCTAGTCTGGTGCACTAACAGCAGGAGGGGAGGAATTAAGCTGGAAGCAAAATAAATCCCAAATGGGCCCCTTACTAACACACATGCAAGTTATCTACACACAAACACACACATTGAGGCTGTGATGCTTCTATGAACGTTTCCTTTTGAGTGTTTTGTGTAAAAATGTGTCTTTGTGTTCTAGTCCAATCATATTTGTTGCTGCACAGTTACCCACCTTTATCACATCCTTGCTCATCTGGTAGAGTTTGCAACAAAGAGACACAAAGTGTGACACATTAGAGAAGGTAAAGCTGAAGGTAGCAGATGGAAGAATGAGAATTTGGATATTTATGAAATGAGGATTTGACTATTGAAGAGATTTATTGTCATTGCGTATGACGACAGAAATGAGGGGAGAGGGGGAGAGGGGCGGGTCACATTTAAAGGGCCCCCGCAGGGATTTAGGGGAATTAATCAGGGAGCTGGAGGAGCATGAGGGAGGCCGAGAGAGAAGAGTCCCCCAGGCTCGCTGTAGCGTGGCGTAGCAGGGCTAGCTAACACACTGATAAGCTATTGTTGTCTTCCCTTGGCTCAGACCTAATCGGATCGTTAGCAGCTTACACGCCACGAAGAGCCACCACTCATATTACCCACTCACCTGGCGGTTTACATGCCGATAAAGTGAGAGCGTTATGTATTGTTGAGGCTTTGTTTCCCACTGGGCGTGATGTCTAACGCTGTCTGGTTCGACTTAAGCTGCTCGCTGGCCAGATGGACGACCATGAAAGAGATTAATTCATAACTGTGTGTGATCTGTCCCTCCGTCTCTGTGCCCCTCCATCTTATTTGCATCCCTTTCAAAAACGTTGTCTACATAGCAATATGGAGAAGACGGTCAATGAATACTAATGCCTCTGAGTATGCCAATTACCAACAGAAAAGGTCAATAAATGTCAATGAAGACATTGCTGCATTTATCCAGTGGAGATATCATTGTCCCATAATGACAGTGACCAAGTACATGAGGAGAGGAGAGGAGAGAGAGGCTGCAAGTAGTACACTGTGTTGATGAATTAATGCTGAAGATGCAGTTGAATCCTGAGAAGCAGAAACTTACAGGCAGGCTTTTTAGGGGATTTTGGATTCGGGAGTGTGCCCATTTTCATCCTGTAGGCCAGTCGCCTGGAGAAATGTGCGGCAGAACAGAGAGGATGGAGGCAGGAAGAGAGTCATCAGCAAGCAAAAGATGGGGAGGGTATGTTAGAAAGTCGGAACAAAAGATTTCAACATGAAAGAGGAAAATACAACAGAAATGAACAGATCATGAGAGCCCCTGGGCACAAACATGGTAAAGACCCACTGTCCATCCTCCATAAGAGGAAGGACCCAAACTGAGAAAAACACAAAACAGATGTAGGTCTCTGCCTTCTTTTTTCATCTATGTGATTATTTTGGGTCCTAGCCATCTATTCGTGGTCCGACTCCACTTTGTGACTGCGATTGCTCTCTTTGGTAGTTTTCTGTCTCCTTGTTGTGCTTTTGGGTCTCAGTGGTCTTTTTACGTCTCTATGTCTCGTCCAGGTGTTTTTCTTGACTATACACTGGTTTTGTTTTACTTCGCTTTGACTTCGAAGAGATCATTTTATACTGTCACTTCAAGCTGAAGCATTGTTTCGGTTAGGCCTGTTCCGTAATTTATCAATGATGATATAATGTCAGTAAGCAGACCCAAGCATATGCTATTTTTGTTCAATCAAGCTGAAACCTTTTTCTCAATCACACTTGTTGAACATCTATTTAAACAACAAAACACCCATATACGCTTATCAGAGCCTGGATAGCTCTCTGACCTGTGTCTTTTCTGTGTTTAAGCTGTTGTTATTACTCCAACAGACTCTGCAGTGTTTGGCAGGGATATCCCAGCCAGCTGAGATCATCTTTCTGACGGATTATGACACTAACAGCATCAGCACGCGCCTATTCAAGGCAGTGATTTGATTTATTTTTTTCCCGACTGCTTTGATGCTCCATGTAATCATGGTTGACCCTTCAAAGTGGAACACATGAATGTGGATCTGACAGATTACATAACATAGATACCAGCACAGTGTGGGGTCCTGGCACTTATCTATTCACACCACAGGTCGTTGGGACACATGATGTGACACCCCGCCCTCACCTCTCCTGGAACAGTTTGGAGGGGATGAGTCCAGCCCGCAGGTTGCTGTCTCCCACACGCTTGGCCTGCCACCACGTGTGGTCGTCCTGGGTCACCACCTGCAGGATGTCCCCCCGCTTGAAGGGAAGTCCTGCTTCTTGGCAAGGCGTTGCTTTGTCTTCCAAAGGGATGTAGTCAAACAACGCTCTCATATACACCTGTAATCAAAAACATGAAGCACCAAGTTCAGATGATTATTTTATTTAGGTAATTAAAAATGGATAAAGCTCTTAACCTGATTAATTGCTTAAAGGTCTCCTATTATACTATTTTTAGGCATATATTATAGGTCTCAGATAAATACAAATATATAAAAAACATGTCTATGAAGTGTTTTGCTCAAAATACCAAACAGATCACCCATTCTAGCCATGCCTCATATCCCTCTATTTCAGCCCCGTGATTAAACGCCATATCATGTTCAAAACCACATCAAGGGTTATTTCTGCAACAGTATGGAGCTTAAATCCTTTTCTCTTGCGGGTTTACCACAAGGTGGGTGAGTACCTTTTTATTTCCTGCTTCTTTACACATACTCTCTCCAGTACAGGTTAGCTCTGAGTGTTAGCGATGCTTGATAATGTAAACAAAGACGGTATTACTTCAAAAACACGTCGGGCATTGTTTCTGATAGCAACGTTTCTGATAGGGCCGTGGGCCAGCCCACATTTACGATATTATGTACATTTTTTGTTTTCTGACACTTTGTGAGTACCCTTACACACCGGGGACACATCATTGTGTATAAAACCCTCTGAACATTTCTTTGGAGGCCTGCATAGACATTAAGAGTATAGAAAACATATATATTTGTATAAAAATACTTTAAAAATGATGTATCTGTAGTGCCACTGAAGAAATGTTATAAAATATCAGATTACAATACATTTTCCCCATTCAAACTGTTTCCTTTCAGCTGCAGCTTCACAGAGCATGCTCGGTCACTCTTCCTCTCACCTTGCTCTCCTTCAGGCGGTCCTCTTCTTTAATGGCGGGGATTATCTTTAGAGTGATGGAGCCCTGGGACTGGGACTAGATCACAGACAGAGGAAGTAGAGGAGGGTGTGACTGAAGCCTGGGATTAAGGACAGACACTAAGTATACTTCACTTAAAAGGCTCCCTGAGGTGGATTAAAATGTTAATGGACTAACAGTGCACCCTGTTTATGAATAAATAAAAGATGATCGGAACATTTTAGGTGAGGATTTACTTTAATCGAGTCCTAAGGTCTTTTTAGTTTATAGTTATACTGTATAGTATTTACCTGTGCTTCCTTCTGGGACAAATACCTTGTTTACAAATATACAAAACCTGGGCAGAGCATTTTTTAGTTCAGCCTACTTATATATACTAGACATTTCTTATTACAATGACATAATAATAATATCGTTTTTTAATATTTGAAAGTATAGAACTGGTGTAAAAAGTGTTTTTTGAAGATGTATTTTTGGGTTTAAAATAAGGCTGTCACGATTGGCAAAAGTATTACATTGAACACTAATAGTTATGGTATGGTGATCCAATGTTAATGGCATTAAATACACCAGAAATATCTTGAAAACAACTACTTTGAACTAAAAAAGTCCTGATTTTAATTGATGTTATGCATGTTGATTTGATTCTGTCCCATATATAATACATAATAATAATACAGATAACATTGATTATAATAAAGATAAGTACCAGTATTGTTATCTTTTGAAGATACAATTGTTTTAAGTGCCCAGTTTAAATTGAAAATAATTCTTTCATTATATTTGATGTTGCCAATCTACAGCAGCCTTTCTTAAAATCTACATCAGAACGTTGGGCCTTACCAGCAGCTGACTGATCTCATCGGGCCTCTTCTGGATGACAGAGACTCCGTTGACCTCCCTGAGTTCATCTCCTACATGCACCAACCCTGTGAGGACGAGGGACCGCATGAAGACAGACTGCGCAGACAGACACATCAATGACAACAGAAGAGTCTTCACTGGGTCTTTGGGGTTTCTCACTCGTATCTAAAAATCGTTGTCAGATCCACAGATACGAGCCGCGTCTATCATCAGCTGTGATCTATTTAGCTGCAGCCACAACAATGAAATCAAAGGCTGAGTGAAGTCAGATCAATACGCTTTCCCCTCAGGACAGAGAAGAACATAGCAGACACACTATTGTACAATCAAACTCAAATATAGTTTTCATTTACAAAGAGACCTGAGGCTGACTCTGAAATCACTCTACAGCTTCTGTCTCCACACTGACAAGAGCTGTTCCCATCACTTGACGCAGCAAGAAAACAGAGGAAGACATAAATGATCGATGTATGCGAACACTGATTGGTTCAGTTGTCCATCATGCATATTTCCGTTTCCAATGCCAAACATACACCTTTATGTCGCTGAGATTTCCGATATTTCCATGGTAACGCCCATGAAAGGAACTTTGCTGAGTCTGTGTAGTGTGATTGATTCTCCAGGGACCCGTGGAGAGCTTTGTGTTTCAGCAACAACGGCACTATCTCTCCCACTGCTGCGTAGCTCTCACATTGGTCTCACTTTCATTACTGTATCAGGTTTTGATTTGTTGTTCCTTACATATACAGTATATTTTGTGTGAAAAAGTGTCACTGACTTCCACTGGCTGCAAGAAGGCACATGCCATCACACTGCTGGGAAAATCAGGAGCCTCCTGAGGTGTTTTGGCAGCTCATCTTCATGAAGGCTGCGTATTGGCCGACTTTCATGCTGTAAACTTTTTTGCATTTCCTGCTTCTGCGTTTTCTATTTCTTAAATGATTGGGCAATAGCAAAACATTTACCAATAAAATAAGGATTTGCACACCTTTAAGGGTTTAAAACGTTACTGCTCGTGGCCCCTTAACACAAAGCAATATCTACTAGGGCCACCTCGTCATATGGTACACGTCCTTAAACTGTAAGTAACAAATGTGGTGATTAAATTGTTATTAACCCTGCACAGAATGTTTTATTGGAACATTTTTAAAGCACTAGGGAGGTAAAATGTATTTAATTACTTTAACTACTTTAATTGAACTACCCCTTGTCTTTGTTTAAGCCCTAAGGTTTAGAACTAAAGGTGCTGTTAGTCTATTGTTGAGACACAGCTTGTAGAAAGCCCAGAGGGACAAAATGAAAAGAAGCATCATCTACCACTTCGGTCGGCTGCTCCTCCTCTCATGATCCGAGCCACGACCACCACCCCAGTGGCTTCGTCCCGCCTGATGGTTGCTCCCTAGGGAACAGATCAAACAACATTATGATCAGTAAAAAGCAGAAGGTCTGAATCCCATAATCCTTTTCATCCAGTTCTCCACTCTAAACCTTCACAACTCAGGGGGAGGTGTGTGGCGCAGTGGACTAGTGCGTTGGTGTTAGGATCAGGGGAGCACAGGTTCAAACACCACTGCAGTCAGCATGTCGTTGTGTCCCTGGGCAAGACACTTCCCCCCAAATTGCTCCTGTGGGGATTGTCCACAGTATTGAGTATGTAAGTCACTTTGGATAAAAGCGTCTAACAAGTAACATGTCATGTAATGTAACTCACCAGAGGCTCTTTGTTCTTCACCAGCCTCACAATCTTCACCGACTCTTCGTCCAGCTCGTCCTCAAAGTCATCGGGGAGCGGTGGCAGCACAGGATCAAAGTTCTTCTGCGCCACCGTGTCATGCACCGAGAGCACGGCCTGATGGGACATAAGACAGACGTGCTGAGAATACGGTTCTGACATTAAGCGGCATAGGAGCAGGGACTGCTGCCAGATGTCTACAAACACCTTCAGAGAGGAAAAGTATTGTCTATAGGAAATCTGGCCACATGAATATACACTATTACAACATCTCCTTACTTTCATACTACTGTATGACCAAAAGATAACATTGTGTTTACCTTGAGATGTGGTGAGGACAGCAGGTGCAGCAGCTCCTTCTCCTCTGTGCTCATTGGTCCACTCTGCAGCTCCTCTGTCACCTGCCAATCACAAACCAAATAAGCTGTGACCTGGTGTGAACCTGTGCATGTGTATACTGGTAATGCACACTGCAGTTTACTGGAGAATCATTGAAGACAGATCGACGGCAGACGTGAACACAGGGGAAGATAAGTAGCGGCTGAGGTCAGCAGTTTCCCTGCTGATAACTGGTAAGAGCGAGAGAGCAGCAGGATATGGAGTTTCATTAGATGGGCATCGGGATGATTCAGCACTTTGAGAACATAAAAATTCACTTGTGATACCTACATTGCTTTCTCTGTCGGGGCTAACTCATTGTGACTGACTGCTGTGCCCAAGTGGGGAAAAGTAATTTAGCTTGTGTGTGTGTGTGTGTCTGTGTGTGTGTGTGTGTGTGTGTGTGTGTGTGTGTGTGTGTGTGTGTGTGTGTGTGTGTGTGTGATGAACTTACATCCTCTGCCAGAGAAGAGGCACTGTGAAGGACGGGGGTTGGACTCTGTCTCTCATACTGTCTCAACTTCTCATGGATCTGCAACACAATGACATGTTGTCTATTAGAGGGGAGGGTTTCAGGAATGAATGCAATGTTTAAAAAGGACCACAAAACCCACTTAAGAAACTTTTTTCCTGAACATATTTTCAAATTGTGCATGTTAAAACAATGGTAGAAAGCTGTATAATATGTCTAAATGTAAATAATGTTACTTGTGAGATCAGACTTTGGCACTGAGTATTAACACTTCCTCACCTTCATCAGGTATCCCAAGCTCCTCTCACTGAAGACGTCTTTGAGGAAGACCATGTCCTCTTTGTGATTGGCGTCGGGCCGCAGCTGAGAGGTCAGCAGGGCCAACGTTTCATGAAGCCCTGCAGAGGAGAGGAATAAGAAAAGACAACATGTTCATTAACATAAACAGATGGACCACAGCAAGCTTCCAGCAGTACGGGACAGTATGTGTGGAGCGTCTGTGCAAACTCCTCTCACCCACTCCTGCTGTGAGGACCGGCATGGCTTCTTTCATGGGTCAGTGAGGTGAAGAGGGGAGGAAACCTGGGAGGAGGAGAACGAAAAAGTATTATCAGCATTTCCATACAAATGCTTTCAGTCCAAGACGATATACTTACAAAAAGGTAGTGGTATTTTTGATTGTGTGAGCGTGTACAACTGATGTAAAGGCATCCGGAGACCCATGTGCTATAATTATAGCCGTATATCATCTCCTTGTAGGCTTTATGCTGTAAATCCAGGCAACATTTTTCTATTTTGAAGTGCAGTAACCTCATATGCGCACGTGTAGGTGTGTATGCGCAAGTCAGCTGGCTCTATAGAGCCATACTACCAAGATAAACAGCCCTTGCTGGTACTATTAATCACGCCGAGGTTCAGCGGGCCCTGTGAGCGTTGTGTTGGTGTGTATGAGTGCAGGAGAGTGGGATTGTATCTGGCACAAAACCTACATGGAAATACTAGAGCTGTAATAAATAATTGGAGGTGTTGAAGCTTCATTCATCACTTTAACATTAAGGCTGTGCAGCTTTCATACTTTGTTTGTTTGTTTGTAGCCTTTATTTATCCAGGTCTCTTTTACAAGGGAAACCTGCCGCACATTGGTTACACATGTAACAGAAAACAAAAAGGACACATACAACGTAATGACAGGGGTACAATTCACAAAGACAGGTACCAGGAGTATCAAAAATAATTTCATCCAGCTGTGCTTTAAAATGATGCAGGGGAACCAAAATCTTCATTTTCAAAATGTTTTGCATGGTGTTCCAAGCTAGAGGAGCTGCGCACATAAACGTTGTAGTGCCTAAAACAGTCCTAGCACTTGGCACATGTAATAAAAACACATCCTGGGATCTTAGGCAATAGCTACTTGCGACTCTCTGTGAGATCAGTGAGCAGATGTAAGTTGGTAGTTTACCCAACATGGCTTTATAAATGAATATGTACCAATGACTGAGCCTCCGACCAGTTAGTGATGACAGACTTGCCTTGGCATACAGGGTACAGTGATGAGTAAGTGCTTTACAGTTTGTAACAAATCTCAGTGCACTGTGATAGGCGGCATCTAACCTTTCCAGGCAATGGGCAGGTGCATTCATATAGATCAGATCACCATAGTCCAGCACAGGTAAAAAGGTCACAGTGACTAGCCTTTTCCTGGCCTCAAGTGAGAAACAGGACTTGTTTCTGAAAAAGAAACCTAGTCTAAACCTCAGCTTTCTAAGCAGATTATTAACCTGAGGTTTAAAAGAGAGACAATCATCAAGCCAGATACCAAGGTATTTATAACAGGAAACCACTTCAAGCACTTTTCCTTGCGTAGTAAAAATATCCAAAGCAGTCTCTGGAGTCTTTTTGGCTTTTGAAAATAGCATTACCTTAGTTTTATCCACATTTAAAATAAGCTTAAGCTCAGAGAGCTGCGTCTGAATAATATTAAAAACAGCCTGTAATTTAACAACAGCCTCCTTGATGGAGGGACCTGCACAGTACATCACGGTATCATCAGCATAAAAATGTAAAGTTGCTTCATCCACATTTTCACCTAAACTGTTGATATATATGGAGAATAAAAGTGGACCTAAAACAGAACCTTGGGGTACACCATTTGTAATGTTTAACCACTCAGAAGTGAGCCCATCAAACTGAACACATTGGGACCTTTCAGAGAGGTAGTTCACAAACCACCCCACTGCATGGCTGGATAAGCCAATACTGACTAGCCTCTGCTTCAGAATATGATGATCGACGGTATCGAAAGCTTTGGAAAGATCAATAAACAGAGCTGCACAACTCTGCTTATTGTCTAAGATATTAGCAATATCATTCACCACTTTCATTGTGGCAGTGATGGTGCTATGTTGCTTTCTGAAGCCTGACTGATGTTTACATAGTAGGTCATTGTTACTTAAAAACACCTTTACCTGCTCACTCACTAGGCTTTCAAGAACCTTGGCCAGAACTGACAATTTAGAGATGGGCCTATAATTATTTAATAAATCCTCACCTTTTAGTAGAGGAAGGACATATTTTTGGAATTGTGTTCGTGCTGAGGGAGAGGTTAAAAAGAGAAGTAAGAGGTGGTGCAATAAAATCTGCAGCTATCTTTAAAAAGAAAGGTTCTAAGTTGTCCGGACCAGCCGGGTTTTTAGGATCTAACTTGGTTAACGCTTCATGAACGACTTCAATAGAAAAAGGAGAACAACTGAAAGAGTCACAGACTGTGGTGTTCACAGTAGCAGAGTTAGAAACAGAATCAAACAGAGAGCCACAGGACACAAAATGCTCAAAACAATTTAACATAGTACCCTGTCCGATATAGTGCCAGATGCTGTGGTAAGGCAAGGAGGTAGCTCTTTAGTAAGTCTTTTGTTCCGATTGAACCCTGTATTTATGCTGTTTGCAGATAAAGATATAATATATTATTATTATATAGATATTAATATAATATTATGAGTATTATACCTTTTGTAGAATAAGAATCTGGTGGTGGCTGCGCAGGATTGTTTCTGACTGCTCCAAAATGTCCAATAACAGTGCATTGCAAAGTCCAAAAGTCAAAATGTATAAAATAAAAACATTTTCCTAAATTCACAAAATGTTATTATGAAATTAAATATTCTGCTTCAATCCAAGATTGTTGGAGTTTGGACTTTTAAAAAAAAGAGAAAAAAATATTGCTCTCCTGCTTTCCGCACACAGAGGGAGGCATGCACCTGTAATAATGCCGCAATCAAGCAACAATCTCACAGCACCATCATTAACATTTATATAACCACAATATTTTAATTAACAATTTCATTTAAGGGTTTTGAAATGTTTTGTGGTATCACATTATAAAAAATACCAACAAAATTTAGGCTATACCATTTTTTCTTTTGAATACCTCAACAGGAGCTTCAAATGAAAAACAATGACATTTGGTAAAGCCCTGGAAATAAAAAAAAGCTGTGTATCACACAGTACGACAGATAACTGCGGTAAAAATAATTTCTGAATAACTAACATCTCATAAATCAGCGGTACGTACGACCCTCTCACACACAACTATATGTGTATGGGACAGTTATCTATATAGTTGCATACTAAGAACACCATTTTAGTTCTGTATAATGGACATTTTCTTGCAGTATATACACTGGAGAATAACTTTCTTTACACATCTGTATTCATATGCTGACAGATATAGGAGTGAGTCAAAAGATACTGTCAGCTAAAGCACTGCTGAATTATTTCAGCCACCACCAATCAATATCTCGTTACTCCAATCAATATTCTCCATACTTCCTGCCACTGGGAACACAAGTCAATAACATAAACCACAGACTTCATCATATTACGCTAGGAACCGATGAAAAACAGCAGCAAAACCAAAAATGCAGCAAACCGGAAAAAACAAAGCTGCTAAAGAGTATTAGCATATTGGAAGAAGTGGTAACAATTATAAATAAACAGTTTTGGTCTACAATAATGTTGAGGACATAGTTTACTATGGGCTTGTTTGAGATTATTTTAAAACACATCTATGTACAGAATTACATATTCTACACATATTTACTCTGTCAAAAGATGTATTGTGTTGAATCTATTTAGTGTGGTCTGTTTAGTATGTGTACATAAAATAAACATAAGCTTTACAACGGATTAATTCAGTGTAGGGCTATTTATGGGTCTGCCACTTTATGGAGGCCTGCCATGCTGATGCATCTTGTATTGGTGTATTTCCTTGCATACAGACTACATTTTATGAATAATAATGTTTACAAAACTGATTTTCTGTGTTCAGTGGCCACTATTCAATCAATAAATCTAGAAGCATGAACTGCTGGTTACCGAAGCCATAGAAAAAAAAACAGAAGTGCCACACTGAACAGGTTTGTGAACTGTCAGTGTTTTGTATGACACGACATGGGCTAATGCACAGTATGGAGAAACAGGTGTATAGCAGTGGCATACAGGCAGCTTACAGTCAGTAACATGCAGGCAAGATGATCAGGTACAAGAGCAAAGGGCTAAGGCAGGCAGGTGGCCGGGACAGGAACACGGCTGGAAACAAATGATATAGAAAATCCTGTTTATTTTGGGGCTAATGATAAGCATCTGTGCCTGTAGGTCACATGGTGTTCAGACTGCAGTGGCAGCAAGACAACAGGTGAGAGATAGCAAGACTGATAATGGAAACACAGACAAACTAAACAAAACAGGGTAAGATTAAGAAGAGAAGGACAGAGAAGATTAAGAAAGGTTATCTCAAACAGTCTATCAAGATGTGTGAAAGATGGGGAAAAGGCATCCTATACGGCTGCTTTAAGGCAAACAATTGCACTTGTATCTTTTTAAGATTGTCGGTGAGAATGTGTTTCTATTTTGCAGGAATGCACTTTTCTCTCTCCTCCCAAATCATTTCTAAAGTGTATCCTTGTGCTTTGAAGGTACATAATCAGAATATGATTAACCTCAGCAGAGACAGAGTGAGACAGCAATGAGCTCATGAATAATGCACAGAGAACTATTACAGAGCCAGAAAGAGGGATGAGGAGTAGATGAGGATGCTCTTCTTTTCTGTCTTTGTTCTGTCAGGAGAATCAGTGGGTTCAACACACAAGAGAGAGTCTCTTTTTTTTCAAGTGTCAGCAAGGATCTTCTCCACAAAACCTCACTATATTTTACTCTGAGAGGATGGAATACAAATCGTTGTCAATACAGTGCCTCTATGAATGGCAAAGTTCTTCACTCTGCATATCAATAATCACTTCCACTGATGTTTTATAACAATAACAAACATCTTCAGCAAAGACACCCTTCAAACGTTTCCTACCATCTTCTCCCACCCATCTTATGAAATTGTAGAGTTGAGTGGAATAAATGGGCAATACAATGGGATGTCTCACACTGTAATGTTCACAATTATAGTACTTTAAAGATATTGTGTGAATGGATTTGTCATCACAATTGGAGGACTTTACACTAATGGAATGTTATTAAGAGCTCTGTGCTTCTCATTATATGTTGTTCATTATCATATTTATTGCCACTATCCTCCTTTATTTCCAACACATATTCTTTTTGTTGTGAATATTTTTTTGAAGTGAATTGCAAATAAACATCCACAGCTCTGAGAAAAAATCTGAGAAAATAAGAAGCTTTTCATACAATGGAAACACATCTAGGCCAAAACACGTTAAAAAAAACTCTTCAGATAACTAGTATGGAATAAACTTGTAATATATAGAATGCATGGACTCAATTGGAGTAATCTGATTTTGGTGATTTATGAGGACATTTTACATATCCCAGGGAAGGGATATCGGGACAAAACGTTTTCTTTTGGGAATACATTTGAATGTATTGCTACTACAGGGTAAATACATGAGGGCCTGACTCATGACTGTGAGCACTGGACAGTTCCTGACCTTTTGATGCCTTAGGAGGACCACCCGATTTGAAGAAAACAAAGGAAACTGAAGAGAAAACCCTTTTAAATGTATTTAGGATTAGTTCAGGGAAATTCACTTTTTTTACATTTCAACTGATATTACATGCATTTCGAAATTGCAGGTTTTAAAGAATCAAAAGTGTGTGGTTATTACAGTACATCTCTTATTACAACTAACTGTCCTGGGAGAATGACAACATCGTCTGAGTTTATGACGACGTGGTGATGTCATCACTGAGGGGCATTGTGGGAGAACTTTTAAGTTGAGTGGGGTTATATTAAGGAAGAAAGGGATAGATTGAGGTAACTGTGGTCGACTCTTTTCATTTTAGGGGAAGAAAAGAAAGTCGTTTTCCATAGTTGCAGTTTGATCACAACTATAGGTTGTTGGAAGAATCACTATTGGAATCAGTAAAGAGACATAAGTAGATTGTACAAACATCCCAAAGCTCTATTGTACTGTCGTTTTTAGTGGGGCAGTGAAGAGTTGTATACAATTGATGGTACAAAAAAGCTAGATTCTCTTCATAGTTTTCAAATTAATCAGTAATACACATTTGTGTATCAAAGTTGGAATCCACATACCATTCAACATAGATTCACAGCCTAATGATTTGTTTCCTGAGATTCTATTGTACCCGTTTTAAATCTTGTTTTTTGCAGTTCATGCTGATGCTCTTATGTCTTGCACCGGGAGGAAAACACAATTTTGTTTCTCTATGTATTACTGCTCTGTATAGATGACATTTAAGTCCCCATTATCCTTATCTTGCTCAGACAGTCCTTCAGAAAGAACAGCACTCCTGCTATCTTACATCACTTCAAAAACATGACTACAAACATCAAATCAACAAAACGTCACTGAGCCATAAATAAACTCAGACATCACACTTTTTGCATTTCATCCAAGCCAAAAAAAAGACTTTTTCAGTTCAAATCTAGTTAAGAGCTTAGCTGCAGATCACACAAACATGATGGAGCCTCAGTGAGGTCAGAAGAAGTCAGCTGATCAGATAACAGCCTGCGTCATACAACGTTCATCTAGACTCATTTCGCTGAATTGCAGACAGATCAGCCATTAGTACCGCTGTCAGTGCATTAATAACATGATCCTGTGCTAAATAAGAGATCTGTAAACCAAAATAACACCATGTAAATCTCAGTTGTTTTGTCCACACATCATGTGATTATGCATATATCGATAAGTAGTTTTACAGCCATCAACCAATAGGAACACACAACCAACAAAATCCTACTTCATCCTACTCTAGCTTTTAGGAAGGACGTTGGGATGGATAATTATAGAAGAGGCTGGGGTCTACTTCTACATACTAAGTGTCTACGTTTCTGGTGGATGATAATCTGTGTCTAACCATAACAGAGCAGTTTTATTTCCCCACAAAGTTAAGGCACAAACAAGACTTCATAAGGTTTTATGAAAGACCAAGGGATTGGGTTTTAATGACTATGTTATCCAGGGTAGGGGACGAGCAGTCTTGCTTTAAAAACAACGCTGTCTGTTGGTTGGAAACACAAATTGAACAACAGTCTCCCTTCTTAACAAATATGTGTTGATCTGTAACACCATCAGCTGACTTCCTCTTTTTCTCCAATACAATCACTACAGCCACTTCGCCAAGTAATATAAACATGTGTTGTTTTATAGAAACAACTCAGACTGTTATTCTTGTTAGGGAGACAGTCTCCATTGTTTATGTTCTGGGAGAATATGCCTCAGCAGCCCTCTATGTATGTCGAAAAGCTGCTGAAGACAAAATGTGCCATCTGTGCCGGTTATCGTGATGCCTGTGAGGGTAGAGGGTTCATCAGAAACACCTTCTCAATCCTAACAGCTCTTTTTTTAAATGTATTGTCTACAATGCTGTGAAAATGTGCCTTGGCATCGAGATGGTAAAACAACAAATGCTTGGTCAAGCTGTTCTCAGCAGGCTGCATCTCAGAGACTGTTTCCCTTCGCCAAGACGACGAGACCCTGCTCCTGTCTGAGCGACATGCTTTTACAATATGGTGGAGGATATTATTTCTGCAGTCACAATACAGGAAACAATTTAACCGAGCAGTGAGGAAAGGAGCAAGAGGTTGGATGATCGTTTTGCACTGCAGCCTTTCACTGCATACTTACACAACACGGGCAAATAACACACACTGGTGGATGGTATATATACACATACGTGTCCACACACAAAGACACATCTCGGTCAGGACATGGAGTGTCTTGGCTCGACTCCTCACTGCTTCGAGAATGAACATCGCTCTCACGCTGCTAATCCAGTGCCCTGACAGTAATGGGAGGCAACAGTAAGCATGTTTGGCCAGCACCCAACATGCCTTTCACACACGCACGCACACACCTTCCCCAGCTGCACCCATCGTATCATCTCAGAGGCCGGGTGTGGTCCATTAGAAACTTATATCATCCCCAACACGGAGGGAAAAATAATTATGTTGACAGCTGACACACTCCTGCATACTGTCACTCAAATGCTAAACCCCTCTCCCCAATCTCCATACACCCACTCCCTCACTGCTGCACATCAAAGCACAGGCAGATGTTTACTCCCTTCAGTTGCTCTTTTTCTCTCCTCTCTTACTTCCTAATGTCTATGGAGCATAATGCCGGCCCTTCATCCCTCCCTCCCTCCCTCCCTCCCTTGTTTTCTCTCCTCCATCTCACTGCATCCCTCTGCAGTGCTACGGCTCTCTGCTCTCCTCTCATACATCCTGCCGTCAGCTGGCAGACGGAGAAAGAAAAAGGAAAACACACCCTGGATGGATAGCAGCTTGTCCAATTCCTCGTGTTCAGCCTGGAAACAAAGGCGTTAAACAGACAAACATGGCCTGCTTACCTTCTCTCTGTCTCTCCTCCTCTCTCGCTCTCTCAGTGTGTGTGTCCCTCCTGACTGCAGCCACACGGTTTCTCTCGCTCTGATTCCTCCTCCTTCCTTCTTCTTCCTCCTCTGTTCTACTGCTCTCACAAACCTGCTGCTGCCGCTGAGTGTCCGCCTCTCTCTCTTTCTCCCTCTCTCAGCTCCTCCCCTAACCACCCTCCTCCCTTTATATGCTCTGATGCTCTCTCCGGTCACAACATCAGTGGATGAAGAATGCTATAGAAAGGCTGAGATTTTGTATTTTGCTGCCTGTGAGATTCTATATCTCCATTTTGTGCACTTCATGTGTTTTCATTGAATTCAAGTCACGTGGTTAGGCATTTATTTGTCTGAAAGTGAAACCTACAGGGCCAATAATATCACTGTTTTGCTGCTGCACACCAGAAGATATTTTTGAAACAAGATGTTCTTTTTTTTCTAAAGACAGAAGCCAATTCCGACATATCACCTGACTAGTTTAGTACAACACACACACAAAGTAAACGTGTCCATTTAAAATGATTTGAATGATCTTACAGTTGAATTAACACCTCTCTTAAACGGTTTAAACATAAAGCTGAACATCCTAACCTTCATGAAGGTTAATTTGACTGCGTGTGTATTTCAATGTAAACAATGAAAAGCAACATTAAACATGATCTAATTGATATTCTTTATATTAACAAAGGGATCATTGACATGCAAGGCATCGCTCCTTGAGATATTTTACCATATTTTAAAGTTCTTTATTTAGGGGTTTAGCATTTTTTAGGTTACGGCTTTGGTTTTTCAGCTTTACAGTTTCAGTTCCATCTCATATCAACTTAACGTTTCTCTTCACTACCTGCCAAGGGCGTAGTAAGCAAATGAAAGACAAACGACATTAGCATGTACAAATATATTGCTTCTCAGGAGTTGATGGAGACCAAAACAGAGCTACACAAAGCTGGGAAATTGGCCTTACATTGGTCAAGTTGACAGAAACATGATTTAACGTAAAGACATATATTGCTCTGTGTTTTGGGGATAGGCAAATTATTGCTAACACTTTCGCCATATCAATTCTAGAAAGTGATATAGTTATGTTTTGCTTGTTATGATTCCCCTAAGTGTCCAGAAAAAGCTATCATTCTGTTTTAAAATTAAGATTTAAGATAATAATATGATTTAAAATAATAATACAGATTATTTCAAGCAAATCAAACTTTTAAACCTCTTTTCATTTGTTTGGATTAGAGAAAAAAGTTAAAGCTTGAAAACCAGGTAAAAAGAAATACATATAATTATCTGCAATGAATTTCCTTGTAGAAAAATAGTTGTATAGCTCTGTACATCAAATCTTTTTATTTTTTAATTTTTTATTTAACCTTTATTTAACCAGATAAAAGCATTGAGATAAAATCTCATTTTCAATGCTGACCTGGCCAAGAAGGCAGCAACGTTGCACATAACACATAACACAAACATATAAAATACAGAGAACATAACTAAGAAAACAAAAGACGAGAAAGCAGTCACTACATTGTGCACATTAGGACAGTAAGAAAGGTACACTACTTATTACTGCAAGAGCAGCTGGTGGTGAGAACTTCAGACAACTTCAATGTAAAGCATGCTATTGAGACAAGTGCCATCAGTTTGAGGCGTGATTGAAGGTCATTCCAAGACCAAGGACCATAATAAGAAAGACTCCATTTTCCAGCCTCAGTCTGTACAATAGGAACCTGGAACCGTATCCAGGCACTGGATCTGAGGTTGTAAGAGTCGCAAACTGGGGCAAATCTGGCACATATGTAGAGTGGAAGCTTACCTAAAATGGCTTTATACATTAATAAAAACCAGTGCTACATCCTACGCATAGTAAGTGAGGACCATCCAGTTAGGCTATACAGTGTGCAATGATGAGTCCTATAGGGTGGATTTGATATATAACGCAGTGCAGCATGGTAAAGTGGGTCAAGTTTGGCCAAAACAGTGGGACAGGCAAATCTATAAATGGTATCACCGTAGTCCAGCTGGGACAGGAATAAGCCAGAGACCAACCTTTTACGGGATGAAATTGAAAAACAACATTTAAGTCTGAAAAGGAAGCCAAGAGTGAATTTCAATTTCTTTGTTAAAACTTCAATATGGTGTTTAAAGTTCAGATTACTGTCCAACCAAAAGCCCAGATATTTGTAGGTATCGACAAACTCAACATAAACGCCATCAAGGGTGTCAATGGAGAGGCAAGAGGACGCTGACTTGGGAGCAAAAAGCATTGCTTTGGTTTTCTTACTGTTCAATAGCAGTTTGGAATCAAGAAGTGCATGCTGCAGCGTGATAAAATCAGATTTTAAATTGGAAACGGCCATATCCAGAGAAGGAGCACATGAGTATACAATAGTGTCATCAGCATACATATGATAGGTAGAAAATTGCATCTGATTACAAATATTGTTTACATATAATAAAAAGAGCAAGGGCCCCAAAATAGAGCCCTGTGGAACTCCCTTCTCCAAGGTGACAGGGTCAGAGACAGTACGACGCATTGAGTACGGTCGGTTAGATAACTCTGAAACCAGCAAATGGCATTATGACCGAAACGAGACACCAACATAACATTAGACATAATGTCATGATAACATTGCTCAAAACTGAGTCTAAGAGATGTAGTAGAATTGGTCACCACTGTTAGAGTGAAATCTTCTCTTTTTGGCTTGATTCCCCTCCAACATGTTGTGGTGGCTAATTGGATCTGATAGGCTGCTGCTGAGAGAGAGCTCCCCTCCCCCCCTCCCTGAGCCTGGCAGGACTGAAGCTGAGGCCGTGACAGCCCACCTCACACTGCAGAGCGGCTGCACCCTCTTTGTCCGCTGCATGTAGCTCATGCAGCGGACACACAGCATCTTAATGAGGGGTTCACCCCCTTACACACACACACATACACACCCCTTCATTCACATGGTAATTGTGGGTGGTTCCAGTCTGTCTTTGTGCCTGGGTGCCCCCAGACCAAGGAGGACCTCAGGATACAGCGAAATAAACTGCATACACAATCATGCCCTGAACATGTAGTGCTCATTCAATTAAATTGAATTCAAAAGCAATCTACGTCAAACGCTCAAGTCAAATAAAAGTTAAAAATAAACATATCAAGTAATAAAAAGCCTTTGAGGCCTCACCTACTGGCAGCGCAGTGACAGGCAGCGGTGATGTTGGGATGGGGACAGAGGGAGTATCTCCAAACACACTAAATAATTACAGCCGAGGTCGTTATGGGTCTTTGGCCAAATTGATTACGAGGCATCTGCACCACCTCTGGGGAGCCGATGGCCCGGTGAGGGGGGGAGCAGGAGGTCCGAGCTGTCTTCTGACCTCACAAATAGGTCATAAACTAGATCTCTGTGTGTTCAATCCAGAGGGATGGAGCTGTCATCAGAAAATAGGGCACATGCTAGAATTCGGGGAGCATTTTTTTTACAGATGTGCTGTACTACAAAATAATGCTGTATCGCAGACTGATGAGGCAAAGAGCTTACTTACTATTAAAAGTGCAGCAAAGCCAGACATGGCCCTTAGTGATGTTCCCCGCCTCATTAACTCTGTTTCAGGTCAGTCCCTCTGGCATCTCTTCTTTATGCCTCATTATGTAAGCAGAATGGGAAAAACATAAATTGCCTAAAAACATATTTTATTATTCTTAAAGGGGACCTATCATGCAAAATGCACTTTTGTGCGTCTTTTATACATGAATATGTGTCCCCGGTGTTCCAGGGAACTCACCAAGTATCAGAAAACACAACCCTCTCTATTTTCCTCCATACCCAAATCTCTAAAAAAGGGGCTGCAACGGATCTGATAAAAACTGATCCAGATTTGAACACTTTACTGACGTCAGGAAAGTGGCGCTATACGGCTATTGGGCCAACTCTCCACCTATCAGGGGAATGTGGGGTTGGGCCACGGCCGGCCATTGCCGCTCGAAAGCGCTGGAGACGCTGTAGTACATATGTCAGGCCTGTAAGTGGCGCTGTAGTCTGCCACAAAAGCAGCGAAGAAGACTTGGTTACCATGGTTACCCTTCTGTTTATTCTCCGCTGTGGCTTTCTTTCTCCCTCCCAGAGGCAAGCGTTTGCTCCTTCTGCTTTAATTCAATGCAATCCCTCCCCGTCGAGGCAAGCACTGTAATTCTCTCCGGTTAGTGCACCAGCAGATGACAAACACCCACCTCTCTGCCTCTTCCAAGGAACGAGGGGACCGTACGGCAGAGTTTCAGTTTCAGTTTCTTTCGCTGGTCAAGATGTCCGTTAAAGTTTAAATCTTCCGGACAAAATTAGAAAAGTGCCGGTCAAAGGTCTTCTTTGTTATTTATTGAGCTTTAAAACAAATGAATAACGACTCTATATAGGCTATAATAAAACACGGAGGACGCAGATCTCCTTTTCTCCCCCTCTTCTGCCCAGCAGCTGATCAGAGCGGCTCCCCTCTCCTGCAGGGGGGCGTGGTCAGCTGCAGCTCACAAAATCAGACCCGTAGACAGCAAACAACACATAGAGCGAAATGAGGCATGGCTAAAATGCATGATCTGTTTGGTATTTCGAAAACAGAAACGTATAAATATACCTTATATAGGTATGGCCCTACAATATATCATTTAAATATACACTGTAAGACCGAACATTACAAGCTTCTGAAAGAAAATGGGTTGTTTTAACTCAAACATTTAAAAAAGTTAATTCACCGCTAATGTTTTGATGACTATGAACTGATTTTTAATATTGTGTATACAGTGTTCAACCACTTTGGGTCATATTGGTGATTGTACTCAAACATTTTTACTGAATCTGTCTGACGCTGGTCTGACGTCATCACGTATGTGCTCCGCCCCCGACGTGCGTAGACGTTCTCTCACCCATGCCTTCACTTTTTTTTTTTTTTTATAAAACTTTATTTTAAATTATTTGGCAGTACATGATATACACAAGTTACATTAATAATACACATAACTCACAATGCATACATATATAAATAACATAAACAGAGAGCACGTCCATATTCCAGCGAGTTCGGTCAGAGACTCAACATTTGTCAAAGGTTTTCCTTTTTAGTTCGTTGATAAGTTGTCCCACATGAGGCGACCTTTTACAGCACTTGTTTGCTCTATCTATTATTTTATCTAATATATCTGTTAATCTATTCATTTTTATTATAATCAGTATTCATAGTTAAACGTCTGTAATTATCTATATCACATTCTTATCTATGTCTTCCGTTACTGCATTAAAATCTCCACCGAATATAATTCTATAACCCACCGTTAAAACCTCTCCAAGTTTTCTAAATACCTGTAACCCACTTGTTGCGTCAGGGGCAGTATAAATACCAACAAGTAGACATTTTTCATTTCCACAATAACAATCCATCACAAACCACAAATGCCAACTTCATCAGCTCCGCCATCTCCGACGGAGACAACACATTCTCCCCCGTGCCACATCTTACACTGCCCATGCCTTCACCAGAGTCCGCCATTAGCTCCTCGCCTCGGTTGAAATCGCTCATACTTTTAAGAATACTTTCCCCACCTTGCTGATTGCACTCACTGCCGGAATCTTGATCCTTTTTTTGGCCGCACTACTCTGGTGAGTTACGTCTTGCCTTTGCACAGTATTTAAATGATGTTTTATTAATTTCTGCATCTAATGCACTTTGTGTCGCATGGTGTGTTAGTTTGATTTGAGCTCTTGTTAGCTAGCCTACATTTAATATCTGCCTTACTTGAAAAATGATTTAACTTACGTGTAAGACAGTATTTCTATATTGTTTTAAGTTATATCTCAAAGTGGAACGTTTGTGTTGCAAAAGTTCTCTGGAAAATTCGAACCTAAAATGGCGGCAGGCCGCGCGTTTTCTTTCTTCTTTTTTTTTTACTGCATGTCTGGGCATGTTTTATTAACTTATGCCGCGTTTCCACTCTACGGCTTCGCTCGGCCCCGCTCGGTATGGCTGGGCCGCGATTGGCCTCGTTAGGACCAGCTCACTTTATGGCGCGTTTCCATTACAGTTTAGGAACTGGGGTAGTATCTATAGTAACGCAGTATAGGCGGAGCGACGCTGCTTAAAACTGCCGTGACGTCATCTTCAATGCGACACAACAATGGAGGATGTGAAGATGTGAAAGCGATCGTTTGCTTGTTTTTTGCTGTGTGGTTTATTATCACAAGAAATAGACAAGAGTTGTTTCGAAAGAGGCGACGTATAGAAGAAGCTGACGCGAGAGTTCGGGCAGTCCTCCTACGCCGCAGAGACTACAGGACGACTCGAATCACTACTAACTACGATGCTACTTGGTAAGCTAACGTTCGCTAACTAGCAATGTGTTTAGGCTCACGCTCCCTATACGACCAAAGTATTTCAAGTATTTAATTAATTGTAGCTACCACTTTTACGTATTAAAATATGTATGCTTTTGTTTGTGTATTTCAGAAGTTACCGACCGAGCTACCGAGTGGTGGAATGTGATTGTTCCATCTTTCACACACAAAGTGGGTGGAGAACTTCAGGATGCCTGAGGAAAACCTACGTTCATTACATGAATTCAAAAGAGGGCATTATGAACAGAAAACAGCGAAGTTGTCATTCAGGAATTAAGGTGTTTAAAAATGTGTAAAACTGATGTGTTTTTTCATGTTTGCAAAATGTAATACATGTTTATTCAGTGATAAAAGCAATAAATACTGAGGACATTGTGAGAAAGCGACATTATTGTATAATATATGTTAAAAACCGGAATGTTTTGCTCGTTATAAGTTAGTCAACATTACATTACATGTTACTTGGGTCTGATGCGCACCTGAATACCTAGAATGTATAATGTAATACCTAAATATTCATTGTATTGAACATAAATACATCTTTTCTTTTTCACATACATATGTTTGTCAAATTATTTAAACCAAAAAAATGTTATCAGAATTGACTATTTAGTAAATATTTGAATTTCAAGCACCAGTACTGCCCCCATAATAATAATAATCTAATAAATGAAGCAAATATCAAAGCAAACTATAAACATAAATACAAAAGTGTAAAACACAACAGAACTATATTCATAAATGCAAGTGTAAAAAATTGTTAACATGGATGGAGGCTAAAGTATCCACAGCATAAAATAATATGATTATGATGGTTTGTCTGAAAGACACAGCCTCAAGGTTCAAGGTTTTTTATTTTGTCATACGAACATAGCTAGTGTAGTTATGACAATGAACATCTTAGGTCACAGGCTCCTCCAACAGTGCAACACAATAACCCAGATCAACAGAAATATAGTGCAAGTAAATATTAAGCGCTGTGCACCGCTCTCTTTGTATAGGTGTTTTATTTTGTTCTCTTCTCTTTGAAATATATAAGCAATGTGTTTGAGTCTAGCACAACGAGGGTATTACAATTGAGTAATTTTTACTACATGTATTTATCATGTATTCTTAATACCATTATGTAATGTTATGTTTTAGAGGAGGACCTCAAGCTAGCAAACTCAATTTCAAACAGTATGCAGAGTTGTCCTGCTAAAGAGTTAAAATGTATTATTTAACCAAGTATTTATTCTCTTATTTGCTTTAATTGCAACAGATGATAAAGGTTTCACTGTGATAAATATTCTCTTAAATCCATAAACCCCTGTACAGTGCTTTGTGGACGATGGTGTTTATGATATTTCTGACTGCAGAGGGACGCCTAGATGATGCCATCTTTCTGTGTGATCGCTGGTGGGTGCAATTATTTATCAACAAGCAATAAGATAAGACATGGCATTGATTCTGCTGGGCCAGTTGCCGTTCCTGCAGGGCCAGATCGTCTCCTCCTCGGTTTGTGCTGTTGATGCAGAGGACGTTGTTCGGAACTGTTCCTCCTCGCTAGTCCCAATGTAATCATCTAGAACAGAAACATGACTTGTAAATTCCACAAACTACTGCAGCACAATACTATAAATAGCAACAACAACTATAGAAAAGACAAACTGAACGTAAACAATGGCACATATGGTGTTAGCAAACAATAGCTCTCGCTAATGCTATCTGCCTAGCTAGCCTTCGGGGCTCCATAAAATCATGGGTTGTCGAACATAAATGTAAGGATAAAATAGACTTATTTGTTAGAAGTGAGCTTTAGAACAGATAGGGACACAAAGCTTTCAAGCAAATAACAGAACGTTAGCAAAAACGTACCATGCAGACTCCAGTAACGCCAGTGTCTGTGTAGAGACCTCCTGAAAGACTTTGATATTGCGAGTTGTCCCGTCGAGCACCCGCTGGACCTTATCATCTGCAATATAATGGACGTCGTCACTTCCTCGACCGACCATGGTGTGCTTTTCTTTGCCATTGTTGTAGCTCCTCTGTTAACAAAAATGCTGTTTGTAAAAATGGATTATCTAGCGCGCAGATTGTGACGATTCTCTCCGACCAATCAGCAGCCGAGAGCGTTGACGTCACAAACTCAGCCTCGTTGTCTCTGGCCCTGGCCCCACGATTTTATGAGGCCAGAAAAACTGTGAATTAGGACCCGCCGGCCGGTACTAGGCCAAGTGGAAACGCAACCACAAACGGGCCGCTGACGTCACAGCCCTCTTAAACCGGGCTGCGGGCTGTAGTGGAAACGCGCCATTAGAGGCATAGAGGATTTACGTTCATTTGATCCACTACAATGTACCATAACCGTGCGTTCTGCATGTTAGTAAAAGCAAGCTAACTTGAAACAATAGACTATTCATTTTACAAGGTAATTTATACCCCCCAGCGTTTTCAATTACATGTAACTTAGCAAAGGTAATGATTGCACAGTGATGATACTAATACTTCTAGAGTCTGTGGAATCTCAGCTTTAATCTGATAAGTAATAAAGTATTTCTACCGTGAGTTAGGCATTTTTTCACTCCGGGCTAATTTGTGAGACTTGTGTTTTGTTTCGTTAAAAATGGTTCGTATCGTCAGTTAGGTGAGTTTCGTTAAGTGGGTATGACACATTAATAGGTTTTTAAATGTTAAGAAGCCCTGAGACAAAGTTCCTGAACAAAAAGCCCTCTGTACCGGTGGCTGCCCGGTTTAACAGATTAATAGTCTAGTGTTTCAAGTTAGCTTGCTTTTTACAAACATTCAGAATGCACGGTTATGTTAAAACGTTAGTGGATAAAATTAACGTAAATCCTCTATGCCTCCAAGCTAATAAAACATGCACAGACATGCATGCGGTAACAAAAAAGAAGAAAAGCGAGCGTCCTGCCGCCATTTTCAACCCAGTCTCACGGCATTTCGTGTTATTAGTCACGAAATTAATTTAATCTATTGATTCGTGTTCACCAACACGATTTTAAATGCAATGTATTTCTATTGGTAGTATGTTTCGCCTGCAACACGTCTTTTTGTCCGGTCGGGTCTTGGAAGACCGGAAGCTGTGTGGTTCATAAAAACATGTTCTTACTCAATATCTTACCCTAAGCCTAACCCTATCCCTTTTATTTTAAATTGTATAATGTCTGAGTTTTTTTGCCGTCAGTGAGGAAAAGAAATGGCTCAGAGCCTCAGAATACTGAAATCTGTATTTTATGTCATCTTTTTTTCCTTCTAATTTGTTATTATTTGGTGCAGGCACGAAACATACTACCAATATAAATACATTGCTTCTAAAATTGTTCTGTGTCAGAATACTGAAATCTGTATTTTTAAATGTCTTTTTCCTTCTAATTTGATATTATTTACATTGCTTTTAAAATCGTTCTGTGTGACACGAAAAAAATGGCGAAATCGTGTTGGTGAACACGAATCAATAGATTAATTTCGTGACTATAACACGAAATGCCGTGAGACTGTGTTGCCATTTTAGGTTCGAAAATAGTGTTTCTCAGATCATTTTGTGAAAACTTTGCAACCCAGCTAACCTTCAATGTTTTTTCTCTTTAGGAAACTGAAGCAACTGGCAGATATATGGCTTCTTCAATCTGACTCTAACATCAAAAGACCAAAGAGGGCAGAGGTGAATTTCTTGCCTAATTTCCCACTGGGTGAAGATGGTACAAGCCTCGAGCGATTGAGACTCCAAATCGTAGATGAAGTTACGAGGAGTGATAAAAACCTTCCCTTGATTGAAAAGTTAATGCAGACTACCTTTGCCCTGCGGCGCAATGAGATCATCAATGATGAGCTACCTGTTGGAGAGATCCTGGAACGCTGGCCTGCCATGAAAATGGAGTCACAGGTGAAAATATTGTATTTATTACCACTATATAATTATTTTGTGTGCCTTTGTCACTGATAACTTTGACATGTTTACTCAGTTTTAGCATGTTATGTTTGTGTTTATCTCTGCTGCCTTCAGTCCACATCTACATTGTACTGTGAATTAAATAGTCATTTTATATTTTGGCAGATTTGTGCAGAGTTTCACAGGATAACAAACCTCAACCTGAAGAACCACTTCTATGCGGAGTTGGATAGACATGCCCCCCGTCTTCAGAGCCTGTTCAGGAAGAAGGCGGCAAGCAAAGGGAAGGTAGCTGAAGTTCTGATTCAGCTATTCGTCTCCTATGACCTCCAGGTGAGTCGGTTATGCCTCTTGGTGTTTTATTCTCATACTAGAGTGGATTATCTTTGTCAAAATGGTAATCTCTTCAGTCATGGAAGAGCCCTTTCTTGTGATATCAATTGTTGTGTGGCTATACTGTTTAGCATCCAAAGTAAAACAAAGATATGTTCTCACACTCAAGGAGCAAGGTGACGTCTATGTCCGACGTGCTGCTGTCCTCCGTGCTCTGCCTGCATATCTGCATGAAGATGACTCCACGTTTCTGAGGCTGTGGCATGTAAGTCAGCATAATAACTGTTTTGAATGTATGTGACAGATCATCAAAAAATATAGTTTATCTTGTTACATTGTTTCAGGAGCTCTATCGCAGGAAGACAATTATTTGAATTTTATAGTGAAAACATTATAATAAATGATAGATTTAGTTTGAAAAAGTATGAACTGTCCTGGTGTCATCAAAGCTTGATTCTGTCACTGAGGTTATATTACTCAAACATTATCTCTTGTGTTGCTCACATCCCATTCAGGTTCTAGTTCCAAGATTTGAATATTGCCATAAGAATTGTAATTATTGTAAGGTACACAATGGATATGTTGAATATAATCTCCCTTTACTTAACTACTTTAGGATTTATTTGAAAGCTCTTTAGGTTTCAGTGTTAAAAATGGGCTCACGTGATTTAATAAAATATACAATTAAGAGAGGGCTTTCTTTCCTGCAGCATCAGTGTTCAATACAAAAGAATCTCTAGTGTTCCCCATATTTTTGTATGTGTAGTAGGGAGAGATTATACTGTAAATATATATTCAGTTGCCAGTTTATTAGGTACAACTAGCGAATAGTAACACAGTCTAATACAGTGATAAAATAAATCCTACCCTTATGAAGGTTATAAATGTTTTTTTTGTAGAAAGCATTTATGTCAACTGATTGGGTATTTTGGAGGCTGAAGTTTCTGGGGCTGTAACATTATGTTGTGCAATGCTGATAGGTGTTTCCTTAACCCTTTAACTGCCAGCGCCACCATTTGGTAGAGCACATTTTGTGTCTTGATATCTTGTTTAAAAAAAGAAGTTGAACTCCATCTGATTCAGCCAGCTCTACCATCTGGTTGACGTGTTATGCACAAAACAACCTCTAGATGTCACTGTGGTTCAAATAGAAAGCCCTTCAGCTAGCTTCCACTGAGACTGACTGAACATATTTAGATAACTTGATGCACAAAAAAAGTTTTAACAAGGGTGTAATTATTTTTTGGAAAATATGCTCAACCAATCGGTGGAATTGGCTTTTTATGGTAAACTAGCAATATGACTTTTTCAGAGTTTCAGAGATGTTTTCCAATAAAATATGGTAAATAAATGGCTAGATTCATGGTAATATTACTAAATCTAATACTGCCTTATGAGTCTCAGAGTGAAAGAGTGATAATAATTTATATAGCACCTTTCATGCATGGCATTCAGCCCAAAGTTGCTCACAGATGAGCAAGTTAGGCCAACACAGGATATAGACATTTGCTGTTAAGCCAGTGGTTTCTTGTTAGGCCAATTCAGCATCTACAGTAAGATGAGCAATTATTTTTATTATTATGAAAAACACTTTTTTTTACAATTATAATGTATTATCTTTTATGAATATATCTGGTTGTATATATTGCTCATTTTCCATAAAAGAAACAAATGTATTTCAGTTTGTGTTTTATTTGAGTTTGATGCGTACAAATACTGTACTGTATATGATGATTCTTGAAAATGCACTTTTACCATAAAAGGCCAGCTCGACCAGTTGGTAGAGGCTCATAAAAACAAAACTGTGGGGTCAGTCAAAACATTTTTTTTAATTTGTGGCCCATTTGATAAAAAAAAATGCAAACAAATAATTTTTCCATAGCTTTTTTCTTGGTCTGGCAGTTAAAGGGTTAAAGCCACATTATGCACAAAACATTAGGTTATTTGATGTGATATGTCACTGATGTATTTTTCAGAAAACAGATTTCTGAGATAGCCAAGGCAATTTGGGGTAATGGGTAACGTTTATCTGTTCTTGTCATCAGGTGGAGCAGTCTGATGATCCAGACATAGAGGACATCGCGGTCGGACTTCTCATGATCAGTGCCAGGTCAACAGATACCACGCTCTTCTGCCCAGAGAGGATCGCTGTTGTCATTGAGGGTAACAGAGTTATCGAACTCCCTACACTGGCTGACACATTCATCCTGCTTTTTGCACTGACCTTTGCCCTGCATCTGAGCTATCCAAAAGACTTGGCCAACACTTTTGACTTCACCCAGAAAGTGTTGATGGGCCTTGATGAGGGGAACTTGAAGAATTTGAAGCCCAGGGTGTTGAGCCTGAAAAATGACCTTTTGGCAGTGTAATACTACCAACGTGCAAAGTTGCACTTTAACAATCACACACACACACACACACACACACTAAAATAAACAACTTCTTTACCGAAGACTTGTATTTACGGAAGACAGGCAAGCTATCTTCCGGCTGTGATTGGTTGTTCGTAGTCACCTGGCAAGCTGTGCTCTCGGCTGAGTTCAAAAGTTAAAGTTCTTTAAACTAAAGATGCAGTCATAGTGTCCTGGTCACGCCTTGTGAAATTGGGGTGTCTTTATTGACAACAGTGGATTTGAGCAAGGGTACCGCCCCTATGCAAACTGCCAACATTATTTTTCTCAGAAAAAACCACACACACACACACACACACACTCTGTTCTCCTGTTTACATCCTGCTGCTTTACATCTGTGTTCTGTATTGCATTGACAGATTTGTTACTGTTCAGCTTCAAGTTGAAGGACTGTTTGTAGATGTTGTTTTATACTTTTATATGTATTGGGTCTTTATGTGTTAAATTAATACGCATAACTGTTCCTGAAAATTGTGTTTAATTCTTGCCAACACAAGCACATTATGTGTCTATGCTGGTTTTGTTAAATGTATTCAGTACCTATTTATTTTCATATGCCTTGGTAGGCTTGAAGACATTGGACCCTGTATGTGTAAGTGATCTTTCATCTGAACCTGGTGTGTCTCTCGTGGTAGACTGATTTCATAGAAGAGTCTCTTTTAACTTGAGGAGGAGCCTTTCACATAATAACTTTTAGAGCCAAAGTTTGTTTCTTTTGAAACTATTGTGGTTAAAAAGGCCCTAGCACTGTTTTTAAGGTATATTTTTTATTTAAAAGAGTTATTTGCTATAATGTGTATATGTGTATATATATATATATATATATATATATATATATTGTTTCTTAATAAAACAGTGATTTGCATTTAAATTGTCAGTGTAAAAGTGCTTTTGAATGTTTACTCAATGTTAACTTAGGGATTTTGAGTTACAGTTATCTGAAAATATTTATGTAATCGGTTTCAAAAAATGTTTTAAGTACTCTACATTCAGTCAGTTTTGAGTACTAATCAATTGACGTTTTTAATTCATATCGCGTTTTATACAGCGAAAAGTTTTTTATTTAGAGATAATAAAAATATTCAAGTTAAATATATTTGATTTTCATATGTACTGTGCTAACAAAATAGCTAGTTGAAAAGATATGAACATTTTTAAGTCAACAATACTTGATCTTTATATGTACAGTGTTAACACAAATTATTAGTTAAAAGAAACTTAATATATAATGTTTCTTTAACTTACAAACAATATGTTTGTGTGCCTTGAAAATTACTACTAAATAGAACTCAATTGATAAGATTATACTTTAACTTAAAACATTTCAGTTAAGGTATAAGTATTACTCAAAAATGTGTATGTAATCAGTTTCAAAGAAACTTTTGAGTTCTATTAACTTGTCAGGTTTTACAGTGTAGCATGATAGGTTTCCTTTAAGATTATTTTTTTTTTTAAATCAAATGTCGGCAAATAAATTCCAAACTATTTTATTCTCCACACTCTATTGTGCCCCTGAGTCTGGACATTTGTAGTTCTTAAAAAAAGAACAGAACTAAGCTCAAATAAGAGAACACATACTTTAGATACTGGGGAACTGCTCTGCCAATGCGTGTGTAACGTATGAACTACATTCGGCGATGCCACTCTATGACCCTTTCAGAGGGTATAAAGCATTTTATTCTCCAAAGAAAGTGGGAAATGACAAAAACAGTCTCATGGCAAAAAAAATGCTTTTTAAAGGGCTGATAAAAGGATCATATCCTCCTAGGAATCATGGTGTACTACTCTTTTGTCATCCAGTAATGGCAATTTATTCTGCTTATTTACCCAGTAGTACCAATATGTGCATCAACAGTCACATCTCTTACAAGAACAAATTCTACACAAGCAGTGTCAACCTGCTCTCTCATGATGAGTGTAAAAAGTGTCTTCAAAAGGAACGATAGTTACGTCTGTAACTACGGTTCTATGAGTCCCGGATGACCGCCAGAGGCGGTGCTTTTAGCACTGGATATGTCCATCGTGCGCATGCGCAGTACGAGTACCAATATCAACAAAGTCACCTGTGACCCACGTGACACCGGCTATATCAGCCCGTGTCATCAGAGGATCTGTTCCCAGAATCTTCTCGCGAGCACACAAGAATTCTGAGTGACAGGAAACTCTGGCGGTCATCCGGGACTCATAGAACCGTAGTTACAGACGTAACTATCGTTCTATTTCGTCCCTACTGACCGCCAGAGGCGGTGCTTTTAGCACTGGATGACTTATACCAACCATGTCATGAAGAAACCAAGTACTCACCTAGCTGGAAGCAGCGGAGCTTGGCAACAGGACCACGCCCAAAGGATGGGGAGTGGCGACATTGACCCGGTAGAACCTGGAGAATGTGCCGGAAGACGCCCAAGACGCCGCGGCGCAGATGGTCTCCAGGGGCACTCCTCTCAGGGCGGCCCAAGACGTTGAGACGCTCCTTGTAGAGTGGCATCTCACCCCTGATGGCAGGGGGCGGCCACTGGCCCCATAGGCATGTGCGATTGTATCGACAACCCAGTGGGACAGCCGCTGCTTGGAGAGAGCACAACCCTTCCTAATGCCGCCGTGGCAAACGAAGAGCTGCTCTGACTGCCGTACACAGGCCGTAGCATCGACATACGCTCTCAGGGCACGCACAGGGCACAGCAACTCGGGCGTGCGGCTCTCCTGTGGGACGTTAAAGCGTGCCAGCTGGATGGGCCGATTGGAGTGGGCAAGTGGAAGCACCTTGGGCAGGAACGCCACATTCGGCCAGAGGGCAACACCCGAGCCATCGGAGTTCCACCTCAGGCATGTATCGCTCACGGAGAGGGCATGCAACTCCCCAACTCGCTTCCCTGAGGTTATGGCAAGCAGAAATGCTGCCTTCAAGGACAGCCACTTAAGCCCTACATGGGCCAGGGGCTCGAAGGGAGGAGATGATAGGGCATCTAGCACTAGGGGCAGGTCCCAAGCCGGAGCCCTCGGGGTACTAGGGGGACGATGCCGTAAGGCCCCCCTCAGGAAGAGGGACACCGACCTGTGGCGCCCCACCGTGGCGCCGTCGACCTCGACATGTTGGGCAGAGATAGCAGCCGTATATACCTTCAAAGTGGAGTGAGAACGTCCACTATCCAGAAGGGACTGCAGGAACTCCAGAATGGTGGCCACAGAGCAATGCCCCGGATTCTCAGCCTTACCCAAACACCAGTGGGAGAAGAGCTTCCATTTGCACTCGTACTGTGCTCGAGTGGATGGTGCTCTGGCATTCAGGATAGTTTCCCTGACCGATGCCGAAAAAGCGCTCAACAGTGGGTTGGGCCCTGCAGAGGCCAAGCCCAGAGCTGGAGGCGGTGAGGGTCGGGATGCCAGATCTGACCCCTGAGCTGTGACGGACCTGGTGCCCCCCTGGTGGTTGATCTGGGAAACCGCGGACATGTTGTCCGAACGAACAAGCACATGCCTGTCCGTCAGTTGGGGTAAAAAGTGCCTGAGCGCAAGCAGCACAGCGCGAAGCTCTAGCACGTTGATGTGATATGCACCTTCCTGGGCGGACCACAGACCCTGAACAGTCCTGCCTTGCCACACAGCACCCCACCCTGAGAGACATGCATCTATGGTGACAGTCTCCCGGCGGGATGGGATGGCACCCATGGGCGCTCCCATCAGAAGATAGGCCCTGTTTCTCCAGCGTGACAGAGAGTGAAGGCACTGGCGCGACACCCTGACCCTCCTGTGCCTGTGCCACTTGGCGTCCAAGTGAAGGCTGTTCAGCCATATCTGCATAGGGCGCAGCGACAGCAGACCTAAGGGCACAACGGCTGAGGCAGCCGTCAGTCTGCCCAAGAGCCGGAGGAACTGAATGTAAGGCACATTCTTGCCCAGCCTGAAGAGGGGGAGAAGGTGGGAAATGTCGTCCACACGACGAGGTGTTAGGCAAGCCCTCATGGCGACCGACTGATAATGCTGGTCCTGAAAGGCAAACCTCAGGAACTTCCGGTGGTGGGCCGCAATCGGCACGTGGAAGTAGGCGTCCCTTAAGTCCACGGTTGTGAACCACTCCCCCTGTGTGACAACACGGAGGGTGTCTGCTGTGGTCAGCATGTGGAAGGGCAGCACCCTCAGGAATCTGTTGATTCCTCTGAGGTCCAGTACTGGACGAAATCCGCCGACTTTCTTGCTCACCAGAAAGTACGCCGAGTAGAACCCCCCGGACTGAAGCAGGGGGTCCACTGGCTCGATGGCGCCCTTGGCCAAGAGGACGGACAGCTCTTGGGCCAGAGCTAAGGCCTTCGCCGGGTCGCTGACAACTGTCATCTTGACCCGGCCGAAGGCTAGGGGCCGGCGTCGAAACTGCAATTCGTATCCCTGGGTTAGGGTGGAAACCACCCAAGGGTCGGTAGTACAGGCAGCCCAGTAGCTGAGCTGCTGCTGGGAAAAGCAGCCGACGACCGGCCCAGGGACTTCAGGGCCTAGCCCCCCGACCCCTTGGGGGGCAGCGGTAAGGCTGTGGGGCCCGGGGCTGCCTAGAGGGCTGGCGACCGGGGGCACGAAAGTCATTAGGAGGCGGTTGAGTAAACTGCTGGGACCTCCGCAGACCACCACTGAAAGCCAGTGGCAGAGTGCGGCTGCTAGAGGGGCCCCTGGGCCTGCTGGGAGTAGGCACAGGCCTACGTAGACCCGAGAGCTGCTGCCTGGTCTGTCTAGCTTGGGCAGCACCCTCTAGTGCCGCCAGGGCAGCTGCACCAAACAGCTCCCCTGGTTCGACCGGCACGCCGCGGAGGACACTCCTACATGTCTCCGTTAGTGGTGACTGAGCCAGCCAAACCTGGCGTCGAGTCTGCACCAGTAGGGACATAACTCGTCCCAATTCCCTAGTCATTAGGGCAAAGGCCTGCAGTGAAGCGTCACTGAGGCCCAGCAAAGAAGGCTCAGCCGGAGCCTGCTGCAGCGAGGCGGAGGCGGCCAGCATTAGATGGGAGAGAGAGTTCCCGATACGACCCATGCGTGCCGCTGCGTCATAGGCCTTACAGAGCAGTTCGTCAGTGACCCTGCACTGAGGCAGAGGGCACCTGGCGTCAGGCCTTAGGGCCTCATCAGGAGCCAGAATCAGGGAGGCGATGGCAGGCTCGATGGGTGGCATGCGACCCAGCCCCACCCTCGCCGGATCCTGCATGGCAGCCAGGGTCCGGCTATCAGAGCTGAAGCGGGAGAGGGCCTTAGTGTCTCTCCAGCATGCATGGAGCTCCCTCAGGTACTCCTCCGAAGGAGGAACAATGAGGGGGACAGGGGTAGGGCTACGCCTGAAGAAGGCGCTAGCCTGAGCCGCGTCGGCCTGCGGAACAGGAAGCTGCAAGTGTGCCAGGGCCGCACGAATAATGGCCGCCATGGAGGCGTCCTCCACGCCCTGCAGAGAGCCCTGAGCAGAGGAGTGGGAAGCCTCCCCGGAAGTGAGCGGGGCCTCGTCCTCCACCTCTTCGTTGAAGAGGTTAGCCGAGGCCGCTAGTGACATGGCATCCTCATGCAGAGGTGCGGCAACCGAAGGAGGGGCAGGCGGCAAGCCAGCAGCCCCTATACCGGCCCCTGGTTGAAGGGCTAAGAGGAGCGACTTCATCATGTCCATGTCGGCGGCTAACCGATCCACCTTAGAGGACAGCCTGTTAGGGGGCGAACCCGTAGCCATCGCTCCCTCGGGTCGCCGGGAACGGCCAAACTGACCTAGGGGAAGATGCGACAAGGAGAGGTGTCCGTTGGCTTCTGCCAGACGCTCCACCTCTGCGACTCTGGCCGCTCTAAGCGCCCAAGGCATGCAGCTACAGTTCATGCAGGCGTCCTGCATGAGACCCTCCCTCAAATGCTCGAGACCAAGGCAAGAGGGGCAGCGGTCGTGGCCATCCTCGGGCTCGAGAGAAGCCATACAGGCGCTACATGGATGAGCCATCATGTAGGTAGCCGGATGCAGCGTAACCGGGAGCGGGGTGCGAGAACACAGCCTTCACCAGTTACCTGCCTTCTAAAGAAAAACCAGCACGGGTAATCCGGTGCTTACCTCAAGCGTCAGCCAAAGTGGCTGACCAGGCAGGACACAGTTAGGCTGAGCCGCGCTACTGCTAACTAGCTAAACAAGAGGACACAACACAAGCTGGAACTCAGGATGCTAATGATAGCTTGGCGCAACGCCGCGCTATCAGAAAAGTACAGAGAACGCAACAAGGGCAACTCCTGGGAGAGGGGGCGGAAACGCTACCGTCACCAGAAAGTTCAAGCCAGGTAGCAACCAAGACAGAAATCACGACAACCTAGCTGGGAGAGGGAGTGGAAACACTGCCGTCACCGACCAAGCCGACACCAACCTGTCCGTTGAAGTTTTCTGCGCAGCCGGCCGCAGCTCCTGGAGGACGGGTAATCCCGCGGCTCCGACTGGATCAGTCGCGAAGCTACACGCAGCCAGCTGGATGCAGAGAAATCCTTAAATCCAAACGTTCCAACTGAACGCTGTAGGCTACAATAGTGTAGCCACGGTACTCTCGCGCAGCGAGAAGATGAAAGGAACAGATCCTCTGATGACACGGGCTGATATAGCCGGTGTCACGTGGGTCACAGGTGACTTTGTTGATATTGGTACTCGTACTGCGCATGCGCACGATGGACATATCCAGTGCTAAAAGCACCGCCTCTAGCGGTCAGTAGGGACGAAATAGAACTTCGGCTTAAAGGTCTCCTATCATGCAAAATGCACTTTTTTATGTATTTTATACATAAATATGTGTCCCCGGTGTGTCAGGGAACTCACAAAGTGTCAGAAAACAAAACCCTCTCTCTTTTCCTCCGTACCCAAATCTCTAAAAACGGGAGTACAACGGAGCTGATCCAGATGTGCGTCCGATATGACGTAATATCGGAAATGTGGGCTGGCTTTACACCCACGGCCCTATCAGAAACGTCGCTATCAGAAACAATGCGCGACGTGTTTTGGAAGTAATACCGTCTTTGTTTACATTAGCAAGCATCGCTAACACTCAGAGCTAACCTGTACTGGAGAGAGTATGTGTAAAAAAGCAGGATATAAAAAGGTACTCACCCACCTTAAACCCGCAAGAGAAAAAGCATTTGAGCTCCATACTGTTTCAGAAATAATCCTTGATGTGGTTTTAAACATGATATGGCGTTTCATCACGGCAGCATTTAGCTGAGAATCTGCTACTCTGTGCAGCTCTGCTGCATGTGTGCTCCAAAGGGGGCGTGGCCCCGTAGCTACTGACCCAGAATCAGCACTTCTCTAACAGGGTTGAAATAGAGGGATATGAGGCACGGCTAGAATGCGTGATCTGTTTGGTATTTTGAGCAAAACACTTCATAGACATGTTTTTTATATATATGTATTTATCTGAGACCTATAATATATGCCTACAAATTGTATAATAGGAGAGCTTTAAGTTTAATAATTAAATTGCATTTATGAAGGTATCTGATAAAGTGCAGAAGGAGTTTCCTTGTGAACGTACTTTCAGATCAAGCTATGATTTGATAAATAACTAAAAAAATCACCTCTTTGTATGATATTAACTGCATTCATATGTTCTGCTCTCCTTTTCATCAGAGCGTTGCTGTTTTTCTTTAAGTAGGCTTAATGTCCTCTCAGACTAATGTCCACCTGGCGCCAAGACTTTCTCACCATTCTCTCAGCCTCTAGGAGTCATCAATATGATGGTCTGTCTGGCCTTCACTGCATTATCTGCTGGCACTCAGACTCCTCCAAGCCTCCGACTGCTCTTTCCTCTCCGCTGTATGAGATCATGAGGTGGAGATGGGTGGATAACAAATCAGGTTGCATCCAATCAGATTACAGAGAGAATTGTAGAGTGAAGTAAGGTATCAAAAACCAGCTTAGGTCCATTATTTCTCGAACACTTGAGCTTGTTTCTTATTTCATATAAATGATCATAGTTTCTTAATAGAAATGTAAGGATGTCCCACAGGGGCCGGGGGTGGGGTCTCCCCTGCCAGAAGTGGAAGGTGATAGTTGGCTTGTTAGAATCTGAACAAACGTATGCAGTGACTGCTCATATTCCTAGTTGCAAAGTTAATCACCAAAGAGATAGACAAATAAACAACAAGATAGCCAAAGCAACAAAATAAATTAAAAGACCACACAGACATGAAAATCACTACAAAGTGACACATAACTAGCACAGAGGCACAAAACAAACAAAAATAAATGCTACATTTTACAAAGATATGCAAAAATGACCACAAAGTACGGTGGCTGACAGGGCCAAACGCGCTCCAATGGTATAAAACACTTACATTAGGAGAAATGCGCTGCATTTTCAGAAACAATGCAGATATAAAATGTGCCAAAACACATGCAAATGAAGAAACATATTTACCAACTTGACAACACATAATTTAGAAAACATTCACTAACTTGACAAAACATGCGCAGGTTGTACATTAAGCACTGCCTAAAAAAAACTCTGCAAGTAAAAAAACGCTACAAGATGCTCAAAACACAACGGAAACGGGGACACTATAATGGCGCAGTGTAGGCGGAGCCGTGACGTCATCTTCAATGAGAACCACAGAAAAACAACACAGCCGTTAGCTGTTAGCACTCAGAGCTCACAGCTCCTCATATATGTTCAGAAACTAAACAAAAGTTAAACAAGTACAAACCACAGACTGTCTGTGTCATGGCGAATACAGTCGCTGGTTTATTTATGTCTGTATAGGCCGTTGTTGTGAGTGTGGACGGTCGGAGCATATACTGCGTTAGCTTAGCCAATCTCCATCTAGAAAACGCGCATTTTAAAAGGTTTTTCACCTGCCGTCTGTCTGCAGACTTGTCAAAGCATTAATGCATGGTTTTTACTAACCGGTATCAGTATGTTGTTACTTCGGCATCATTTTGAAACGTGTATTGCAATTAAATCACGGTCAAATATGTTCATCTTGTTGTAGTTGTAGCCCCCTTGCCAGCGATTCTCTCTCTAGTTTAGCAAACTCAGCCCTGTTTGTTGGCCCCGATAGAACCACGATTTTGTCGGGCCAGAAAAGAGGTGAAAAAGTACCCCCGGGCCGGAACTAGGCCTAGTGGAAGCGCAACCAAAAACGGGCCCGGCACGACACGGCACGCTTAAACCGTGCTCCGCGCCATGGTGGAAATGTCCCATAAGATGCTGAACACAGCTGGGTCGGAGCGCTTTTTCACGTTCTGGGATAATAGAGTTGGCCAAAAGTGTTTTTAAAACCCTCACTGCTTTCCTTAATTACTGTAAAAAGTCATTATTATTGACATGCCTTAAAAATGGTTTATTAAGTATGAAGGCTTCATGGCAGTTTAAATTGTTGAGTAGCTGTGAAAATAAAAGTTGACTGGTAAGCCAAGTTCAAGGCTTTACCCCTCATTACATCTCTGCTTACGAATCATTTGAGTAGGTGTGAAGCCTAAGAGGAGTGTGGAGGTTTTCATGGGGCAGCTGTATGTTGAGATTTATAAGGTTGCAGGGAAATGCCTCATCATTTTCGGTACTTCCCTCACGGCTGCAGAGTGGCATTTGCGAAAATGAATTACGGCCTTCTGTGTGACTTAATCGAGGGAGAAGGAGGGAGGGAGGGAGAGAAATCTGAGGAGGAGAAAGGCAGGGAGAACGACGGGGGCGTGTTTCACTCATTCACAGGAGTAAATACTAGAGCGGGTGGCTTCTGCTCCCTTTGTGGCCCTTATGCAGAAATGTATTATCGTGAATGCTACATTTCAATGTTCGCAAACTATGGTCTCAATATGCTGCAGTTAAGAAGTCTTAGAACTATTATCTTTGTCTGTGACTGCTTCACATGCTGCAGTTCGGCTCTGATGTCCCAATGTCATATCCTCAGACAGGAATTTTGTTATTTTTCAGAAAGTCGGAAAAAGTTGTTAAACTCAGGGGCATCAACTAAATGAAATAGAAGCTAATTCTTCATTAAAATCAGCTTTGTGAAAACAACCTAACTTTGAAATTGTCAATGTTTTATTAACTTAGACAAACCGCCTTAAATCAAAAGCTTTGTGACTATGCATGTTTAAGAATCTAATCATTTCTGCATTTAATTTATTTCATCTGTATGTTTATCTGACAGTTTCTAATTCCCTATTTACACATCCAGCAGACACTGAGCATGTATTTGTATTTAAGTCCTGGGAACAAATATTTGTCTTTTAGGCTGCTTGATGTTCACCTTCCTTCGTCAACATAACTGTGTTAGTTTGCTGTTTGGGAGACGATTCTCTGTGCATTTGTCACTTTAAGATAACTTTTTGTCATTTACTTGTCGAAAATATTGAAATTGAAAAAGCGACAAAGCTGCAGAAAGAAGGTTTTCATTATGCTTCAGCAATATATAAGAGATATATTATTGTCATGTATAATTAATGGCCCTTTTACTGTCATATTTATTGTTGATTTTATGTTATGTTTATTATTTCTGTACGTTATATTACTGTTGCAATTATTTGCACAACAGATTCATCTGGTGATTTTTTATCTCAAATAAAAGATTATTGTGTTAACTATCACTTTTAGCCGAGCCGAAGATGACAAATTCAGCCACTGGACTAAAACATAAGCCATATTTATAATGATAAAAAACTGAGAAAGGCACAAAGATATTATTGCTGCAATATGTGCAAATTGTGACCAATATAACTTAATGTCTCCGAGACTCCGTCTTTCCCTGCACTTATTTTCAAGAATTGGGTTTTGAAACAATTGCAGATGACCATAGTGGACCATTTCTCTATTAAGAGGAAGGCAAAATCAATAACTAATTGGGGAGCCACATCTTTATCTCACCATAAGTGTGAGACAATAGCTGGACGGCCTGATCTGCAGAGAACTGTATCCTCCTGTCCTGAGAACAGCCTCTCAGGGGGGGGGGGGGAGTTCCTCAAGTTGGTGGTCCAGCTCGCTTGTCTCATTGGCTCGATGCTTATTGGATTGCGTGCCCATTCCCACAGCTCCAGCGGGTCAAATGACTGGGATGTGTAACTCACGGCCGCTAAGTAGTCTATCGATCAGTCAGCTGAGCCTGTGGGCTGATGGGAGGTGCTGCCGCAGACAGTTGGCAGGCTGGTAATGGGAACGAAATACGATGCATTCCTGCACAGCTGAGAGAGAGAGGAGTCCATTACAGCAGGAAATCAAGTGTACAGTATAACTCAAGTTAATGGGGAAATTCTGTTCTTCACACAGTTTATACATTCCAATTTTACTACTGTCTTGAAATGTGGGAATACTGTTTTTATCTTGCCCACCAGTTTGGTGTTTTATGAATTTTGAGAGTTTTAGGGTTATAACATTTGCCTGTATTCCACTGAAACCAACTTAGGTTATACAAGAGGACATTTAACAATAGAGAGAAAAAGCTGGTAGTACCATATTTATTTTGTGCTTTAAGCAAATATTCTTATTGAACCCACTTGCCTTGAACCCTTATAGCATGATGCAAAGTAGTTTAATCTCAAATAAAAATATTTGGCTGCTCTTATCTTAGTGTGAATATGAGTGACTTTCAGTCTTATCGTGCCAATACTTTGGAGAAAATGCATCAATAGGCTAGCAATATTACTGCAGCTGATAATAGAGGAATCCCTTAACTGTTATTACAACATTATATGAGTTTAAAATATGTTACTTTTGGTATTCTTGTCAATAAAATAATACAATAAATTGTATAACATATGGCATAAGCAGGTGAATTAGATATAGAATCTTATTTTGTTAGATTGGATCCAAAATTGGAAAATCTCTGATTAAAAGTTTATGATCATCACATACATTTAATCAGTTTAATGAATGCCGGGGATAACTAGATCACACATATCTCCTTCTAGTTTTCCTAAATGCACAAAACCAAATACAACTTCCCCTGTTTCTTGTAAAGATCTGCTTCCTTGATCTTACTCAAACACATGTTCAAATCAAGCCCTGCAAATGGAAATAATATTAAGCTAGAGATCAGGATGCTACATGAACACATGCCCATAGTCACTCTTTACATGCAAACACAAATTAACATGCGATATTTACCCCCTGTACAGTATGGCAGTCACAGTGTGACCTAGTGCCCAAGATTAAGGCCTGGCAAAGCCAGATTTAGCCTCCCGGCAGACCAAATCCCAGCTTTTCAGAGCCTGTGAGGAACACACTTCTGAACTCTAATGCCAACACACTGCCAGCAAAGTCTTACACAAAAAGCTACATACAACTTCTGAGGGCTTCAAAACTGCACAGCAGCAGATGCAGGATTTCTGGGTTAAACATCAACCCTACCTCCAAAAATAACCTCATGATGACCCATATGATTCATGGGGAACTAACAAGAACACTGAGACATTATTCAGTTTTTAAAGGTCCCATGACATGGCCATTTCTACTGATCATAATTCCACTGTTGAGGTCTACTAGAATAGATTTACATTGTGCAATTTTCCAAAATCACATTGGTTTTCTCATACAGCATCTCTGTATAGTATGTGTATTCACTCTCTGTCCTAAACGGCTTGTTGGAGCTCCTGGCCCCCCCCTCCCTATGAGCCCACTGTGCTCTGATTGGTCAGCTCGCCCACTCTGTTCTGCTGAGTCCACCACCGTTACAGCGGAACATCAGTGTTTATGTTTTACAATGGCATTTGTTAGCAACCAGAAAATAACACCAGTAATGACAAACAGATGAGAATGCTGCGTGGGGTCTGGGTGCCGTGTTGGCGGGACGTTGCGGGGTTCGCTGCTCCGCCCTTTGAGGCTCGAGGAGCGGACAGTGTGAGCTGGATTACTGGTGTCGTTTCCTGGTTGCTGCGTGTGTGTGTGCGGAGATCTGCGGAGCCGCGGCTGAGAAAAGATAAGGCTGAGTGAGTGTGTGTGTGTGAGGAGCTCCGCGGATTGGTCCATTTGGACCTGGGTATCGTTACGTCACTATACTCAGGAAGAAAAAAATGGAAAAATAAAAATCTCCAACGAGGCGTTCTGGGGCAGCATAGACAGGTATTTTCTGTGTTAGAGTTTTACTCCCTACAGGGTGTACTTTGAGGGTTTGTGACTTTGCAGACCGTTTACATGCAGAAAAAGCTACATAACACACAAGGGGACAGGTAATAACCAGAAAAGCATGTCATGGGACCTTTAAATGAAGGTCGATTCTTGCTAAAGCATGTATGATTCACATGTGTATATATGTAGTTTAATTGGAAAAATTGATGCCTTTGATTACTGTAAACTAAAGGTGCCCTGTCTAGTTTTGTTAACAGTCAATGTTACTCACCAAATCACGTGTAGGGTATAAGACTGCGATCTAACAAACGTTTTGGAAGTATGTTCTGCAGAAATCTTTTGCAAAGCCCATTTCTAAGGATTATAAATACAGAATTATTTGCTTTACTTTTCCTAGTTTGTAGTCTTCTTCTTCTTTTTCTTTGCTGGCCAATCCTGGCATTTTATCGCCACCTGTTGGTCAGTTTAGTAAATGCTAGTAGAATGGTCGTTAGATAAAAGAAAAAAGAACAGTTGGCATTGTCATGTGTGTGATTAATATCTGCTAAATCAACCGATTGCTCTATTTTAAATGTGTTTTAAAATTCAGTTTGACAGAAAATCTGATTGTAAAAGTCAAGAAGTATAAAGGCAAACAAACAAGGTATGGTATGATTTAAAGGTGCTTAAGATGGCTTGGGGTCTCAACCTCAAAAGCACAATATAAAAATACTAATTTATCAGTGTCATCCTAATCTATAATGATGATTAGTGACAGGGAGAGGCTGTAAAAGACACAGAAATGCATTATAATTAAATAACGGGAAATGTAAGCAGTATTAACAAAACCACCAAAGATGAGAAACATGATCGTTGTGTTTACATTAATTTATTTGCATTCACACACGCACACACACTCATTCTGTGCCAAAGATATTCAATTATTTACATAGCCTTTACACACTTAAATAGCGCACTGTCTCAGACACACAAGGATAAATATATATTTAAGAAATGTCAAACTAAATGTATAAAAGTGACCGTTGGCACATCCATAAGACAAACTTTATCACCAGCTTTGCATATTTCCTGTGTCAAACAGACTATTCAAACAGGCACATTTTGCAAATGCAGCTTAAACAAATACAGAGAATATTTAGCTGTAGAAGCGATAAAAGAAATCCCTTTAAAAATACCCAGAACAAGGGATCCAGCCCCTTTAGTCTTACAAGATTAATGTGTCTAAAACATCATCATACACATCAGAAAAGTGTCAATAAACCCAATATTTAAAGTACATTCCATTCCAGGCTAACAATTGGTCGTAAACTTAACATACACTCTAGTGCAATTATCAATATAAGAAGCTTCATTTATAAAGTCAACATGAGGATTTCTTATAAGTATTAAAAAGTCAGATTCAGAAGAAAATGTCCCTGAGCAACAGTGACACCTAGTGGTTATAAATCGCAACATTCAGCTTTCCCAAAGAACACAAAACCTCAAATAAAAATGTTATCAAAATGTCATCCTCTTATGAAGGAAAATCTTTGGTGGCTGTTTATCAATAAAGAATTGTTCTTACTCAAAGCAAGTTCAAGAACGGATACATTTTCCTGGTCCCAGAGTTTAAATCAGTGGCTTCTCTTTGATCCGTGTTCCTCATTTTGGACTGCCTTCTCCTGGTAAGAAGTAGGGGTTCTCATGTCCTTGAACCAGATAGGAGTAACGAGAGGGATTTTTACCTGTGAAGGTGTTCATTCCATCTGGGTTGAGATCGTATGATCCTGACTGAAACGTCAGTGGAAACAGTCAACATGTTAGTATCTTTCAGAGAAGACATATATACACAAACACCCACCAAAGCCAAGCACACATACACAAGTAACCCTCACCAATATGCAGTGAAAATGACTACTCCCCCACCTAGCATCAGCTGAGGTTCTCTGAACTGTCACTCACTACATTAACATGTAGATGAAAGCACACGGCTTTCCACAACAATCAGATTCTCATGAAGCTCCCCATCACCCCGGGAATCCTTCCACCGTTATTCTCACTCTGTCTAAATCATCAGCAGGGGGAATCAAGGCGAATCAGAAACTAAAAGCAAAGCCATGCCTTACCTTTTTCCATCCTTTCTGCTTCGGATGAAACCCCTAAAGCAACACACTGGGAGTCAGGCAAAGCAGGGAGCATGGTAGGGAGCTATGTGCTACCACTATAAATATACATTCTGGATGACTGGGTTGAACATTGTGATGTGGGTAGGACTGATAACATATCAGCAAAGCATCGAATCTGTCTCTGAAATGATGAGATGATTATATACCCAGTGAGCAGGGATGTGTTGATTTGCAGGTCAAAAATATCCAGGTCTTTAGGGCTAAGACTGAGTTAAATGTGTGCACAACAAAACATGTTTCAGCGTATCTAGGGTAGCAACTACAGCCATTGAAACAATATATATGTTTCTAGAAATGTACATGTCTAATTAAGCCAGATATTCACCTCACCTAGATGTATTTTTATCCTGTAAAATTATCAAATCTATGCTCATTGGGTTGAGAAGCAGATGCAAACTGTATGTAAAATGTTGGGGCAACATTGAACAAACTAAAGGCTGATTTAGTGGTAGATCGACACTATGCAAGACTGTGAGTTTAGGATTATTGGTAAGTGATTGATAGATGTGATAACTCACCAATCCATTGGTTTGATGCTTTTTGACACAAGCGCTGCCCCCATCTGTCATCTCTATGGGGGTAGCGGCATCCCAGTTAGAGGTGGCTCGGGGGATGGGGGTGATGCCAGTGGGCCAGGGATGGTTTAAGTCCCCTGATGAGTATGGACTGCGACTGAGGTCTGGCTTGCTCTTTGAGCTTCGCATACTGATGTACAGATAACAGAAAATGTAAAATGGTCATGCAATAATAACTTTCTTTGTTTCCAAAGCTTGTTTAAATTATTCCTGTGTCACAGAGCTACACTGTTGTTCAAAAACTATAAAAAAAACGATATACATATCCACAGAGTCTTTTTTTACCACCAACGTGTTGTAAGTACACTGAAAGATAGAATGAATTGCAAATATATTTTTTACAAATACAAAAATATGGAATATCGCCAGCCTTATCAAAAGTGATGCTGTGACAACAAAACAAAACAAAAACACTTTTTAACAAAAATAAAACTCTACTTTTCTGTCTTTTGCCATGAATATTACCCAATGCGTTTTTTCGGAATAATTACAGGGCTAATGTTGGTCAAAGTGTATGTAAAGGACTTTTTTATATATATCCTTACCGGAAGCAGTATATGAGAAAAGCCAGCAAAAGGATGATGAGAACTCCTCCCAGTACACAGGAGATGACCACCACTGCCAGCAGAGCAGCTGTAAATACACACATAAAGACATTTAGATGTTTACGGGTCCACACATGACTGTTGCTACTGCATTGTTTAGTCCTTTGTTACTCACAGTCGTTGCAGTTGAAGCCAGCATATCCAAATGCACATCTAAGAGACAAAACAGAGCGATTGAACACAAGATTTGTTGAATATCAATTAAGTTTAGCGTTGAATCCACATGGGGGAGCCACCTACACATCCACATGTCCCAAACATACAGTAATACACAGACATCCCACACCTGCACATGCTAAACATACCCTTTAAACAAAATGTATACTCACGGTTGACACGTGTCTCCCACTGCCCTTTGCCCACTTGGACATGCTATAAAAGAGAAACACAATGATTAAACAAACAATCAAACAAATACACGCACACACACACACACACAATGTTTTTACAAAATGAGAATGAAATGTGAACATAACAAGATACAGTTTCCCACTCAGAGTCACGGTAGAAGGAGATGTACAGTACGCCTGGCTGCACACGCAATGAAAGCATGAGCATAATAAAAGCCTCTTCATATGGACCATTTTAAATAAGCACATCATGGTACATTATGTCTTTGCTGGGAAAGAAAATGCATGCAGCATTTGTCGTTCTTTTACTATGCCTAGAGCTCATCTCCTTGGTCACAACCCTCAAAAGAAAAAGACAGAGAAAGATGTGATTCTTCAATGTGTTTCCTGGGAAACAACCCCCTATTAAAAAGAAGTAAATTAGAGAGATAAATGAAGTAAGGGTCAAGGGTCGACATAGAGAAAAGACTACAGCTCTTGACCTTGTCTCTAAGTCTGGCTCCCTGTTGTTTCTCCCTCTCATTCTCACACACAAGTATTTCACTGAGGATAAGAAGGCTCTGTTACAGTTTTCTAAACTGAAGCGCAGTTTTTAAGACTTCAATTCAGCTCTATTTGGACCCAGGAAGCACTCTTACCTAAACATTTTTAGTTTTTACATGAGGCTTTAATAATCCACAATGTAGCAGCACATTGTAAAGTGTACCTTTTTTTAACATGACAACATAAATGCTAAAGTATGTTGTAGTCTACTTACTGAAACCTAACACTAGTCAATATGAGAATAAAGAATATTTAGTAGTTGCTTTAACCTTTACAGCTGCTGTTTGAGTACAGGATAGAGATGTAGCCCTCTCCGCAGGAACACAAAGGCCGGCCGTTTGTATTTGTGCACATTGTAGTTGAGACGTCACAGGCTAAGGGTTCCTGCACACACAGGTTTGTACCTAAAACAGAAGATTTTAAACAAATGTAAGAGAAATACCTTTCTTCTCTTCTTTAATTAATGTAGCCTGTTACTAGCACTACTTACCTATAAACGTAGCATCAGCCAATAATGTATTTTCTGGATTGGCTATAGCCTCTTGAATGGCCTGATCAACAGACTTTTGATTGGTGTTGGTGTTTTCAAAGATGTTATTTACAATTGCCTGCACACTTCCTGGTCTAAAAGAATATAGAAATGCATCAAAAGATGTTAAACTATTTTTGGCATATCATATTTAGCAGTTGGAGACAAAACAAATACTTACTTAAGCTGCACAACATCAGACTGTTTATACCCCAGCTGATTCTTCAGGGCATTTCTGAGCTGTGCAACCGAAAAAGCATGTGGTTAAAGTACTGTAAATAATGTGTCAAAGAAATTCTAAATGCTTTTGTGGGATCCCAACCTACCGTTGCTGAGATCTGAGATGCCGTCTCGCGGAATATTACAGAGGACCTGTTGCTCATTTCATTTTTAAATGTCAAGGAGGTGAGATGAAGCTTGCCTGAGAACACTTGGGCTGAATGAAGAGGAGAGGAGAAAATAAGGTGGAAGCTTCACCACCAACACCCTGTAATGATTTGTATTTTAGGCATTTCTCATCTGACCAGACAATAAATGTTATTATGTTCTTACCTTGTGCACAGCGGCCATTTACCAGGAAGCTACCAGAGAGACACTGACAAGTGCCATTAAGACAAACGCTTTCAAGTGGGCATGGGACGGAAGGACACACTAATGGAGAAAAATGGTTTGTAAAAAACTAGCCATCAGATTTTTTTCTTATGTGAACTGAGTTTGTTTAACCTGAAATAACTTGAAGAATTTACATAACATTGAAATAGTTGTTTTTATGATATTGATTATAGCCTTATAAGCATTGAATGCAACAAATCAGCAAAAGTTTTTTTCTCATTTAAACCGTTTTAGCAACAAAACATTGAAACAATCATCTCATCAATTTGGATGCTTGTATATGCAGGATTTAATTCCAACCAAGAAATAGAATACATTTGGTTAGTGAGGTAATTGATGAAGTTCTGCACCACCAGGAACTTTTGGAAGATACTAACCTATGACTGGAGGGATGGGTGGGGCTGCTGTGGTGGAGTTAGTGGTAGTGACTTCTGTTGGTCGCAGGGTGGTGTCAGTGATGATGGTGCCTGTACTGATGGTGGAGGTGGGGGTTGGGAGGGTGGTGGATGAAGCTGATGCATCGCCAACTGATGGTTCAGGTGATTGAGTCATAGTGGTATATATGGTCACTGTAACATTCAAAAATATGTGAAAATCCGTTAAAGGATACAGATAAGAGAATATCCAACAGAGCTAGTTAGCAAAAGTTAGCATACTAAATTAAAACGGTGAACATGATAAAAAACCTCATTAGCATCGCCATGCTAGCATTGAATACTTTTGAGCAGCATCAAATGGAGTTGAGCTGAATCCTTCAGTGTAAATTAGACATTAGCCTTATCAACTAGGCCTATAGGAAATGTGTTTAAACTTTAAGATAAAGATTAAATCGCTGTTTCATTCAAAAGTCTGCATTGAGAGACCTGAAAACCTGGCAAACTGATGGAATATGCAGCCTAACTCCTGGTCTTTGCTGAATTCCTACTACTCACCAGCATGTTTTTGTAAAGTTTATTTTGTAAGAATTAAATAACACAAATCAACACTCATCATGTCGTTGTTCCTACCTCCTGGGTTTGTTGCTGAGGGACTAAGGGTGGTAGTATTTCCAGTGGGGGCTGCAGTGCTACTGCTTGGGGAGGTAGGGAGAGAACTGGAGGTGGTGATGGAGGTAGGTGAAGAGGGTTGGGGTCCGGCTGTTAGGTTTGGGTTTGTGGTGAAAGGGGAGGGTGAGAGTGTGGTGGTCATCACAGGAGTCTCAGGAGAGGTGTTAGTAGAGTTTGTTAGTGTTGCTGTAGTCAGCACAGCTGTAGAGCTTTCTGAAGCTTCTGTAGGAGTACTTGCTGTGCTTTTGCTTGTTTGTGTGGTTGCTGGAGTTGTTGTGTTGTTGCTCTGCTGTGTTGTAGTTGTAATGAAAGTTGTACTGTGGCTAGACTGTGTAGTCTTTGTGATTGTAGTTGTGATGTTGCTTGTAGTTGATCTAATTGCAGTTGTGTCGTTGATTGTAATCGCCGTAATGGAAGTTGTGTCACTGCTTGTAATTGGCATATTGGTAGTAGTGTCGTTGTTCATAATTGGCGTGTTTGTAGTTGTGTTATTGCTTGTGATTGGCGGATTTGTAGTCATGTCTCCAGTTGTAATCGCCGCAATGGTAGTTGTGTCGTTGCCTGTAATTGGTATAATGGTAGTTGTGTCGTCGCCTGTAATTGGTATAATGGTAGTTGTGTCGTCGCTTGTAATTGGTATAATGGTAGTTGTGTCGTTGCCTGTAATTGGTATAATGGTAGTTGTGTCGTTGCCTGTAATTGGTATAATGGTAGTTGTGTCGTCGCTTGTAATTGGTATAATGGTAGTTGTGTCGTTGCCTGTAATTGGTATAATGGTAGTTGTGTCGTCGCTTGTAATTGGTATAATGGTAGTTGTGTCGTTGCCTGTAATTGGTATAATGGTAGTTGTGTCGTCGCCTGTAATTGGTATAATGGTAGTTGTGTCGTTGCCTGTAATTGGTATAATGGTAGTTGTGTCGTTGCCTGTAATTGGTATAATGGTAGTTGTGTCGTCGCTTGTAATTGGTATAATGGTAGTTGTGTCGTTGCCTGTAATTGGTATAATGGTAGTTGTGTCGTCGCTTGTAATTGGTATAATGGTAGTTGTGTCGTCGCTTGTAATTGGTATAATGGTAGTTGTGTCGTTGCCTGTAATTGGTATAATGGTAGTTGTGTCGTTGCCTGTAATTGGTATAATGGTAGTTGTGTCGTCGCTTGTAATTGGTATAATGGTAGTTGTGTCGTCGCTTGTAATTGGTATAATGGTAGTTGTGTCGTTGCCTGTAATTGGTATAATGGTAGTTGTGTCGTTGCCTGTAATTGGTATAATGGTAGTTGTGTCGTCGCTTGTAATTGGTATAATGGTAGTTGTGTCGTTGCCTGTAATTGGTATAATGGTAGTTGTGTCGTCGCTTGTAATTGGTATAATGGTAGTTGTGTCGTTGCCTGTAATTGGTATAATGGTAGTTGTGTCGTCGCCTGTAATTGGTATAATGGTAGTTGTGTCGTCGCTTGTAATTGGTATAATGGTAGTTGTGTCGTCGCTTGTAATTGGTATAATGGTAGTTGTGTCGTCGCCTGTAATTGGTATAATGGTAGTTGTGTCGTCGCCTGTAATTGGTATAATGGTAGTTGTGTCGTCGCCTGTAATTGGTATAATGGTAGTTGTGTCGTCGCCTGTAATTGGTATAATGGTAGTTGTGTCGTCGCCTGTAATTGGTATAAGGGTAGTTGTGTCGTCGCCTGTAATTGGTATAATGGTAGTTGTGTCGTCGCCTGTAATTGGTATAATGGTAGTTGTGTCGTCGCCTGTAATTGGTATAATGGTAGTTGTGTCGTCGCCTGTAATTGGTATAATGGTAGTTGTGTCGTCGCCTGTAATTGGTATAATGGTAGTTGTGTCGTCGCCTGTAATTGGTATAATGGTAGTTGTGTCGTCGCTTGTAATTGCCGTAATTGTAGTTGTGTCGCTTGTTGTGATCGGCGTAAGTGTAGTTGTGTCAATGCTTGTAATTGGTGAAATGGTGGATTGTCCGTTGCTGGTGCTTGTGGTTTGTGTTCTAGATGTCAATGTGTGATCTGAAGCAGGTGTGGTATTTGAATTTGTGGTCTCACTAGTGTTGGTGGGTTGGCTTGTCTCAGGGCTTGTAGTGGACAGCGTTGTACTGCTGGTTGGAGCTGATGGAGAGTCAGTTGGGCTGCCGGTGGTAAAGTAACTGTTCTCATTTATGGTGCTGCTGACTGCTGCCGTGGAGGTACTGGACTCAGTAAAGGGCTGGGAGAAGGTAGTCTCTGCATGGGTGGAGTCTGGTTCCATAGTAGTAGATTCTGCAGTGGCATTTTCTATAGTTACAGTAGCTACTGAGGCTGTGAAGTGCTCTGTAGTGGATGGTGGTGAAGTTACAAAACTGCTGGTTGAGTGACTGCTGCTCGGATTTGAACTTTCAGTTAAGCTCATGTGTGATGTTGCAGGACTGGTGGATGTCTTATCACTCATTCCTCCATCGGTGGAGACATTTTGTGTGATGGGATCTGTTGTTGTCATTCCTGCAGAAAAAATAAAGCACAAAAAGAATCAATGTGTGCTGTACAGCATTAGAATAAGAATATAGAGGTGGTGGATTATTATAGGTCTGCTGCTGCTGTGTGGTGAGATTGAACCAGACATCTGAGATGGTGCCAGGTAGCTCACCTTGTAAAGTAGGGGGAAAATGACTAAGGCTGAGTACTTACTATAGCTGCTAGTGGCCCTTTGCTGGCGGTACATGTCCTTCCCCCTCTCTACCCCTTTCATGTGTAACATTAGAGTACTGAATAGTAAATTAAATAAAAAAGCCCCAAAAGTACATTTAGAAAAAAAAAAAACTGTGGACCATAATTTAGAAACAATTAGTTAAAATACACTAAAATGCTCCAAAGAGACGAGAGATACTGAGAGTTGATTATGCGGGTCGTAACGACAAGCAACACCTTTCACATACAAGTAATCATTTGATCCATTGTTAACATACAAATACTCATTATAACTGCATTAAGCTGTGTAACATCCATATCACAGTCTAGCAGCTTAAGATATGCATGCTAATTACTGATGGAAAAAAATGCATTAATTAGCATATTTCCATGTCAATATACTAATATAATCACATGCTTTCATTAACATCAAATGGGAACCTTGAACACTAGCTTAGTGTCTTTCTAGAGGAAGCTTGCTGTGTACTGTGATGTTTATGTCATTTTATGATTTTACTCAAATGTGCCAAATACCAACATATTTGTCCACTATAATGACAGGAGGTAAGAAACAAAAGTTCATTTCCCCCAGTATTGCTGCTATTAGTCTTTAATTTATAAGAGGACAACTTTTCCAACATGTGATATTGCAAAAATCTTAGTAGTTTGAGCTCTGATGACAGACCGTTAAATGTATATTTTACATTAGACACAAGGTGTGATTCGGCAGTTAAAAAAACAGGTAAATGTTTACAACACAGAAATCACAAGTGCTGCCAACTTAATTTGAACTTCTTAAAGGAAAGAGCTGCCTTCAGTGTGGTGAAGTGACGCCTGTTCCCATTTAGCCTGCTCCCACTCTCCGCTTTGTATTTATGAGGGAAGAGAGGGGGCCAGAGGGCAGCTTCACGAGCCGTACAAACAGTGGGAGCTGAATAATTGCATTGAATAATTATATTCTAAACCCGGATATATGACTGACAGGTGGATGCCTTGCACAAAGAACATTTTCCAGTAAGTAATTGCACATTGTAAGAATAACCAACACAGATATTACATCTTGGGCGTGATTTGGATACTTTCTGTGTACACGGCCCTTTGTGACCTTATCTCTTAATCGTTAAGTATCATAGACTCATTTAAAAATGAACCACCTTGTGACGACAATGACAAATCGAAAATTGGGAACAGGAATAAGATATTAAGCAATCAACAATGATTGTGGAAAGTTGGGAAATGCTAGCTAAGTAGCATAGCATGAGATCATTGCTCTAAAACACACATGTATGAATTTATGACTCGTTGGTCTTGATTAAGACTTAAGGGAAATAGACTTATCTTACTGGATGACCGAAGATCAAGATTAAAACCTCTTCAATCAGATCCAGCCAGCGCTATCTTTATTAGCCCTGTGTTACATTTTAGAAGAGTAACAACTCTGAAGACTTGTATTTTTTAAGGAATTACAAAGTTGTAGGTCAGGCATTTGATTTAATCCCTGCATACTTTACATTCTGTAAAATGTCAAAGGTCAAAGTTTTTTGTGATTCTTAAAAGAAAACACCACATTTTAGCAGTTATTTAGATTCCTGGTGCTTTATAAAAACTGGGCAGCCAGCTCTAGTATACTCTCAATCTGTCAATCTGTAGCCAGGTGTATGTGGTTGTGTGTGTGTGCGTGCGTGTGCGTGTGCGTGTGCGTGTGCGTGTGCGTGTGTGTGTGCGTGTGTGTGTGCGTGTGTGCGTGTGCGTGTGCGTGTGCGTGTGTGTGCGTGCGTGTGTGCGTGTGTGTGTGTGTGTGTAAAAGTAATTTAATGTGAAGAAAATATTGTGATAACTACGGAGTTTACGATTGTTAATTACTAAAGTAGGGAACCCCACAAGAAGTTTATGAAGGTAAAATCCTCCCCTGTAAAAACACAATAATCATTCTTACTCTCTTCTCTTTGGCTAACACAAAAATGACTCCTGAAATTAAAAAGTTCTCATAAAGATTAAAACAGAAGCTCACTCCAACAGACGGATGAAAGTTGGTACCTTTGATTTAGTAACCCTAATTGCTATATTGTTCTAACCATATCATTCAAGAAGAGAGAGATAAATATCTTGGCAGCATTGATGAGTTGTGAAATCCAATGAAATCCCAATCAGTAAACTAGTGTCATGCTTATCACCTACTTCTTTTGCAGCTAACACGATAACAAGTAGGACGCAACAGAGAGGAAGAATGGAACATCGAACACGACCAGTGGAAAACAAATATGAGAGTTTGTTTAGGTATGTCGACATACTAAAGTTTCCGAGAATCTTATTATGCTAGATTCTTGATATGAGCATTACAATGTCATTAACAATGAGTAAAGGCTGACTTTGTTTTCCATGTAGCCTTCACATGCAATGATTGCTGGCTAATTGAAGAAGGCTAAAGCTGATATGATATTTATCATTCTGAGGGATTCCTGATATACCAACAAGTCATACCTAAAGTAGATAATGATACTGAGCAAATGTTGAGTCTGATTATGAAAACAAGTGATGAACAAAAGTGAAATAAGAGTATTAGCTTGCATGGCATTAATATTAACAAACAAAAAGGTACACTCTATTTTTCAAAGACACAATTGCTTCCACTTTTAAAGGTCAGTGCTGCTTCTCTATTCCCATTTACATAGACATTTGAGCCATATACAACATACACAAAATCAAACGTGAAGTTTTACAGATAATCTATGACACCCTAACCAAAGACTGATACAACAAAAGATGCAACAATTGACTTGATGTCCAAACTTCAACACATGTCTTAGACTTAGACTTAATGTCAGAGGCCCTATTCCTTTTTTTGTCTTTGACAGGGCTGATAGTCAATCTTCTGTTATTGAAGAATTTGGGTTACCCCTACTGGAAAAGCAATGAAACCCGTATGAGACAGTGTAAACCAACAGTTTGTGTACTATACTTGAAATAATGGAGTTATTAAGAGCACACTTTGCATTGCACGTCTCACAAAAAGCCTTGTCTCTAAGGACTTATCCTACAGCCGGATAATCCCCTGCAGACACAAAAGGGATGACTGGGTCAGACAAGGTGACAAGTGGGTCTAAGGTCGGCATGCAAACATGTATTCAGGAGGATAAGAAGATCCGGCTCTACCAACCTTTGGTCCAACATTCTTCTTCGGTATGACAATCTCTAACTGTACTGAAGCCCCCTAAAGCTGCCACGCCTTTCCACCTCTGTCTTTCTCAACATTGACATCAAGTAAGGTGTATTTGTTGCCAAGGAGATGTATGGTTCTAGCTGTCAAAGCCAACAGTCAGAAAGACGTTAGTGTTGATGATTGTGTTGCAGTGCAGTGCCGCACTTCAGATGATTTCTATTCATGTAAGACAATAGCACTCCTGTGTAGTACCTGCTCAAAAAGTGACCGTCAGATCCAGTTTCCCAACGCAACTTCCCGTTCACACTGCCACTCCTCCTGAGCAAGCCTGTATTCATTACACACCATCATGATTCCTGTGAAGTACGGAGAGCTGTAGACAAAAGTTATCCTGGCATCTCAATGTTGCCGTTAAATATTTTTGAATGTTTATTGTTAAGATTAGGGGAAAGTGCGTTCTTGAAATAGTTGTTCTCTTGAACTAACAGCACTGCAAGGAGGATGGCCCTGATTCAAGAAGGCACACAGAGCAGAAGATGAACTGAAAGGGGCAGTCAGGAAGAGCTTAAGGCCAAAGGCAGCATCTCATTAGGAAACAGGCGAGTCATGTGAAGAGCTGACCTATAGAATGTGTGTCTCAGAAATCATGCAGTACCACATCCGAAACAAGACAAAAATGCTGCAGGCAAACTTGAATCAGCAGCGAATCAGAGGTCACACTTAAGGTCCTTTTGCCAGCTAATGAGAGTCAACTATTATTGCATACTGCTTTATGACCTCCTGTTATTTAATGGTGCTCATCGTGGGTTGAAGAAAAAAAAGAGGCATGGTAGACCAACAGATACACACAGGTCAGTCTCCTTAAGGGGAAAACAGTCCTGAGGACAGTTACATCAAAGCGACACAGCCGGTCACCAGGAGCGACCTCACAACACAGAGAGGAAGCTTTTATTCCCCCCCCCCCCCCCCTACAACAGCCTGTCATCCAGCTGTGCCCCGTGTCCACAGTCCTGATCAGAGGATATACTGGTGCAACATATGGTGGAGGTGAAAGGCTGGGCAATGTGCCAGTATTATTTGTATTGTATATCGGTATATTTACTCAGTAAGAGCTGCATGGTAGATTGGTTGGATGTGTTGCTTTGTTTCATGTGATTGGCACATTTAGTATCTTTAGGCTTTATAAAAAAACAAGACATTTGATCATGATCCCATGGGCTTTATAAAATGGTGGTGCCCATTAATACCTATTTTTCTCACAATCTAGGTAATGGAAATACTCAGTACCTACAGTCAAAGGCTGGGGGGTAGAAAAGAAAAAGAGGAAGGGAAGGTCTTAAAACCATAATCAAAGCCAGCTGTTGCCTTTCTACAGATTCATTTCCTGATTTCATTGATTTCTGTGTGTTTTCTGTGTGTTTTCTGTGTGTTTTCTGTGTGTTTTCTGTGTGTTTTCTGTGTGTTTTCTGTGTGTTTTCTGTGTGTTTTCTGTGTGTTTTCTGTGTGTTTTCTGTGTTTTCTGTAAGCACAAGAAGTATTTGCTTTGGTTCTTTAATGTATTAATAATGATCTAGTATGTTTCTTGGAAAGATCTTTGTAATGTGGTACAATTTAGAATTTGAGATTTCTAGAAAGGATTGCCCAACTTAAACCCAAGAAAGTGTGAATTAATTTATTCAGTATTGGAAACTATATATATATTACAATTCATGTTTTCATATTGCTTGCTTTTTAAAAATACTATTATTGCTTGTTCAGCTTAACTACTGTGTACTTATTTATAAGGAATGTCACAAAAACATTTAATAGTAAATTGTTAACATAAGGTGTTAAGAGTACTGCCTTTATTAAATTGTCACACAATTGTGTTTAATTTCAGTTAGATAATCTGATCTATCAATATAGAGACAATGGGGTGTATCTTTAAAGAGGAGAAATAAAGCTGACTGAGCGAATTAAAGTGCCACACTCTTCGTCCTGCTATATGGAATTGCTCTCTTTCTCCCATCTGGAAAAACGTCATCTTGGCTGAGACTGACAGCTCTTCCTGCTGCTGATGCAATAGGCCTGATGCACAATTAATATTGCAATCTGTAGCACAGCAGACAAGTTCAAAGAAGTTTAGCAGATATCTCTCTCTCTCTCTATTTATTCCAGCTGATAATGTAATACTGTAGGTACTTATACTGTTTCCCTCCCCTCAGAGGGTACCCAGTTTAAGTCCTCAATAGGACAAAGCAGATCCAAATTAGCTCTCTGTATCTGAGCAAGCAGACGTCTTACTGTAACACGGATGCAACAGATGGCCGCTCCCTGACTGGAGCAGGGACTCTGCACATATCATATCCAATTAAAGCTCTGCTAGCACATGCTTTCCAATTACAGAGTGAGATTTACTGGCCCAGAGCAGGTCTAATCCAACAGGAAGCAAGGACGCAGCGACACAAGCAGAAAAGACAGGCAGGAAACAGCAACAAGTGTGCATGAGAAGTGGAGGTAGAAACAATACGTGCGAGGTGAGAGTCCATCAAAAGAGGAAGATGAGATGGAGGAACTGACTGGTACAAAAACAATGCTTGTGTTCACTGACACTAAACATGGTTTGTACTTCTCCCAATCTTGAAGAAGGACTGAGGGCCGAAACGCCACCTAAACAAAAGAAGAAATGCATAGAGAGCCAAAAAGTGCAAAATTGTTTTCCTTATTTTTACTTACTTGCTCCGACTGATAGAATAGAATAATCACCACAAAAGGTTTGTTAATGTTTGTGAGCTAAAATTATAAAACAATTACTTGATCAACAGAACATTTTGCGGGAGCTATTTTGATAGTCGAGTAATTGTTTCTGTCACTTGGAAAAAATGCCAAATGTTCTTTTGGTTTTGCGGCTCTACTGTAGCAATTTGCAGTTGTTCATTGTCATATATGGGAGTTACATTTAATATCTTGTTGTTTAAACTGTAAGACAAAACAGACAAATGAAAGACATTACCATGGCCTCTTTCCATAGAATAAGCGTTTATACCTATTGATCAAGTAAATCAAATTGAGATTTATTGATATTTAAAATAACCGTTAGTTGCCAACCGACATGAGCCTGTGTCCTTTCACATTCCTACAACTGCCTGTTAACTCCTGAGCAGACCTTGCATGCTCTAATCATGACTTAACGATGACTAACCAGCAGAACATGACACATGATAAGCTGAATGCGATCTGAGAGAGGAAACAGCCACGGTGAGAAAAGAGAGGGCAGAGGAAGCCATTAATGTGCTCTGCTCCTCTCCCTTGGAGATTTCTTACAGAGGGCAGAAGAAAATGTGGCGCCAGACTCAGAGGAGGAGGATTGCCAGCCTCAGGAGGTCTCTGCATCTGGACCTCTTTACTGCTACTTCAGACACACTCAAACTGCCACAAACTGGAGCGTCCATCGCCTCCCAGTCCAGTGTTTCTCCACTGAAGACACATGACATGGCCCCCAGGCTCGGACACATGACAGTGACTGAATCTCAGTCTTCATACATAAAACCTTGAAACACAGACTCTTGTCAAAAATAATGAAAAAAGGATAACCAATGGATTTAACTGCAACTAAGCTGAGGGAGTCTGTACAGTGGAGAGCTCATCAAAATTCCTCAGGGCAGCTTCACCACGCTGTCGAGGGGGTCCTCTCATGCGCACACAGAGTCAACTTTGTGTGAGGAGTGTGTTGTGCTTCAGGGAGCCGGCTGTTGTCTGACCAATGCCTCCTCGCTGGCATCTGTCCACCCCCAAAGAGCTTTGAGTCACACTGATGGACCAGTGAGTCAGTTTAGGACTATTTGGGGAAAAGACCACATGAATGTGTAGAAATACAAAAAAAGAAGAAGAAGAAGGAACTTGAACAAATGCTTGTCCATTTAAGGCAAAGGCTAAACCACCTATTCTGGAACTTAATTTGGGTATCTTTGTAATTTTGTCTATGAGTTACTTATTAATTAATTGATATTTGCATTTTGTAACATGTACCAAGGCATGTCTTTTATCAGGTGTAGGGAAATTTTCTACCTGGTCGGTTTTCTGAAAAAAGCTTTTGTCGCCATGCAAAACATTTTTTTGTATCTTCTTGTTTGTTAATGTCAAACTTTTGTGTTTATGTAAAACTTTGTCTAGATAAAAGGTGGTAAACAGTGGGGCCATTTATGATACTATATAAATATAGACTCATATGTTTTATAAATAAATTATATTGTTCTCATAGCCAACAAAGACAAATAAATACACGGTAATCTACCTAGATTAGATTTTATTTTATATTGTATTACAATAGATAATACACTTCCATACATAGACTACTAATACATCATATGATGAAAGGATATTTGCCAGTGAAAGAAATTGTGGTAACATATTTTAAGATATCGTTTCTATACTTGGGTATAATATATATTTTATACATGCATAACTCATGATGAGCAATTAGACTTTCTGACTGAGGTAGCTAAATAAGAACCACATTTCACATATTCTTCACACATACTGCTAACACTTACTTTAAATAGTTTACAATATGTTTAACTGTTAATACTTCTGTACGTTTACTTTAAATGCAGAGCTTTTACTATAATGTAGTAACAGTATTGCTTGAAAGGACCACTGGTCACAATCTATATAAAGTCTGTACCGATTAAAGTTATACTAGTTCCAAAAAGTAACATGAACAATTTACTTTTCAAGGCTTCAACTCTTACTCCAAATAAAATATGCGGTAAATAAACATAAATACACAGTCAGTAACACACTTAAAAGTGTTCCAGTCTATTGACCAGTGGGGATGTAAACTGTACTCACCTTTAACGGCAGCGCCCAGGAGAAACACAAAAGGCAGATAACTGAGAACCATCTTTACGGTCTTCGGTTGTAAGGACCGGCCGGTGAAGAAGCTCCGTGTCCCGCCGGTGTCACGGTAAGTATAACGGTGGATATAACGGTGAGATAACGGTGCTGTGCAGACGCTGTTTCCCCGGGCTGTTCTGCTGCCTGCTACAGGTGGCTCAGACTGAAAGCTGCAGCCTGTGACAGCATTAAAAGCTTTAGTCCCTCCTCTGATTGGCCGGCTCTCCTGTCACTCAGAGCATAGAGGTTCTGCCTTCACCCATAAACCAGAGCTTGAACCTGTCATCAACAATACAGAAGTTAAGTAAGCTATATGCGCACGAAAAGTCTATTTTTAGCTCATTGTTTACACACAGAGTGAACAAAAAGGAACGTGTTCATGTTATGTTGGGCAGGGCTAGCAATTTACTATTTATCCTGAGGGATCTTTATCATTAGGCTTCACCATCACCACCACACAATGATCCATACCCAATCAAATTAGGCCTATATTGAGAATATTTCCTGGTGAATCTCAAATGTTTAAATAAAGTTCATCACCTAAACATCATCCAGCTACTTTTTTAGCTGCAGACACACTTTTTTTTAGTATACATATCATAAGGACTCAATTAAATTCTGCCCTAAATTCCCACAATGTAAAACTAAAATCAACATTCACTTAGTTTTGGGGATTTGATATTATCTAAATTACCATGTCCTCTGAGGTTCCAACTGTGTTAGAACTTAAAGATGGCCAGGTCGGCTCAACTATTAAATAAATGTGAAGTTTAAATGCCATTCAATGCTGTCAATATCTCTTGTAAGGGTTTTGTCTTTTGTTTTCCGGCGGACTCTGGTCCGAAAATGAGAGCACAAGAGTTCAAACATAATAAATGTCAATGTCATCCCTCTTCTTCCTGTTGTTATCCTCTAAATGGGCTAAACCATTTCAGTCTAAATAGGCTTTGTTAGGATCAATTACAGTACAGTTTCTGTATGACAAACATGTCATTATCAATGACATGTTTGTCATACAGAAACTATTTGTATGTGTATTAATCAAAAGCTGAAACAAATGAATGATTGATTTTTTCATTAAATGGATTAGTCAGCGGTAAGTTTTCAGGATGCAAACTGATTTTCTAAACTTTGAAAATGACAATTTTAAATGAAACTGTTACATCTTAATAATATAATACTAAGAAGTAACATTTTCAATAAAAAAAACTGCTCTCCTACGAATACATTATAATTCAACTATTTCATTTATTCATATAAAACAATACAAATTCACAAACTATATTTTCACATGTTCTATGTTGCCATAGCACAGCTTTTATGGCTCTGCTGCGGGACACTCCTTCATAAGAGACATAACGAATGTCCAGCAGTGTAAACACATGCACCTAGCCGACCTCACTCTTATCTCATGCAAATGCTTTGGGACATTGCACCATTTTTCAATACATTGTGTTGACTTTTTCCACCTGGCAACCAATATTAATGTTAGTGTTGACACATGTGTCTTATTTCAGGACTGGATTCTGAGCAAAATGTTTGTCCGGCTTAATATTGACGTTTTTAGATGAGCATATATGTTCAACCAAAGAAAGAGACAAACTTAATAATAAAAACGTCATAATTATTAACATTGGATAAAGATGATCAAATGTTCTAAGTGGACCACATCAAAGTCTTGACATGTTAACTATATTTTTATCCCAATATAAAATAAAAAGACAAACAAACGTGCAAACAGTTCTCTGAGGCTCTAAAGCACAGTGGTGTTCAAGCCACATGCTCAAATCTGAAAGCTAAGATTCTGATGTTGAGCACGTATCATGTTCTTATTGAGCAATGTTGCATGCTAACATTTGCTTATGAGCTGTTATAAACACAAAGTACAGCTGAGGCAGATGAGAAGGTAAATACAAAGTAGGACCTATGATGGCATTGGCAATAGCCGTAAAGGTGAAGGGGTAACCAATTGAAATGTATATTTATCTTAGAAAGGACATCTAAGTCTCAAACAAAGTCCTGCCAATCTGTCTACTTAAATCGATTTTGAAAAGTTTTACTCAAAACCACAGATGTCCATCTCATGGTGGCACGATACGAAAAATCACGCAGTGGCCAAAGCCTAGGAGTCGTCTTCTAGATATATGTGAACAATATAACAGTAATGTAATCCATCAAGTAGTTATTGAAATATTTCATTCTGTAACCAAAGTGGTATACTTACTGACCAACAGACATATACTTTTACTCCTGTAGCCAACAATAGTGTGCCTAAAAAGACTTATTTGCATTCTGTATTTAATTTAACTAATGACTCATTCTACAGCATTTAAAACTCACTCCTGTTTTTTATTGCTGCTGTTCCCCATTCACTATCTCTCTGTGTACACAACCCCATATGTAGCTTCTTCCCAGCTTTGAAGATAAGAACATATTCCCGTCACTCTCGCATCCGCCCTGTCAACAGACCTGCGTCCTCTGAAGGAGAAAGAGACCGAAGCCTCACTAATAACAGTTCACCTCCCTCAGAATTAACTCGGCTTCTGTCTTAGTGTGTTCACCCAAAAACACCTCTTAGACATTCAGCTCAGGAATTAAGGCGTACTGTTTTACTGCCACCATCTTGGCATCAAAACGATGTGGTAAGGCAATCAAATCCCCACGTCACACCTTGACCATTCTTGCTCAAAACTTTTATGGCTTCCCCATTTTCAAACAATGAGTGAAATGGGCTTACTGACACATGATGCACAGACTTCTTAGAATGTTTAGAAATACCAAATCCACAACATCTTTGATCATATCATTATCACAAAGGTCAATATTTTATTCAGTCATTTATTCACTGGACAAAATGGGATTGGCGCTGAATCATGCAGGTGTTGGGTGTGGATAACAGAAGCTGTGGAAAGATTTGAAAGTTAATGTTTGCAAGATAAGCACAGTTGAAATGCAGGTTTCATTCTTTGGTGACGGGAAGACAACCTACATCTCTTTTTGAATGACTTTGAGGAAGAAGATTAATTCCCTGAAGTGATAATAAATGGGAACTAGAGAATATGAAATCACTGATGTGAATATCAAAGGTTACATTTGTTTGGACGTGCAGTGGTGGCCGTGCTGGAAGCGTCTTGATAGAGGGGACTAAAGAAATACTTAGTTGCATCTTGATCGATAACTTACATTGACATCTTGTGTATCGAGGACACTCGTTGCCTGCTTTAATATTACTTTTATTTCCGTTTTGTTTGTTTTGCAAATGTACCTTGATTTGTGAACTTATAAGCAGTAGCAGTGCAGGAATGACTAAGATTTGCCTTAAATGAATAATATATGGTTTGCTTAAATAACCTATATATAAACTAACATTTACCGTGTTAATGTTACATTAATGGTGATGTACTTCATGTGCTCTTAAAATCCTGGAAACAGGGTGAAATGTAGTAAACCGGGACAGGGAACGACTCATTGAGAGATGACGTTTTAGTTTTCGTATTGCATCCTGAAACATGCAATGTTTTTGCAATTTTATGAGGTGTGATGGCATTTTACGAGTGAATGTAAACCAGTCTATTAAGCCCTGGTCTTAAAAGAAAAAGATTAGCAGCATTAGAATCCAAAGATGAGCTGTTGAATGAGCCAAGTGGGTGTTGCAATTGCCAGTAAAGCAGGCCGCATTTCAAACTTAATATAATTTCAAGCAGAGATGCAGTTTAAGTCCATGCTTTCTTAATACAAATCTATAAAACAGCGACAAAGTTGCTAAAAGGGAATTATAATGAATGGATAAGCACCAAAGCATATTAGAGCGGAATTAGGGTTTGATAACTGAGGACTTTTCACTTGTAGAACACAGACACCACCATGTGGTGAAAATAAACAGCTAAGATACAGTAAGCCCGTTATGCTACCAAACATGAATGAATACATGCTGTAGTGAGTTTTTCCTAATCAGCCTCCGATACATTCATTTTAGTGTAGACATGCATATGCTTCAACATGTATAACGGCACTCCTCACAAAAAGGATGACAGAACAGCTCTTGATAACAGTATTTTTTTTATTTTTTTCTCCCTAATCAGTTTTAAATTCATTGGACAAGTAGTCTTGTGAAACGTGTCACAAGAAGCTGGAAGAAAATAAAAATGGAAGATATCAGCTACAAAATTTGGCGGTGATAAAAAAAAAGAGGGAAAATATATACTAAAATAAAATGTATACAGGGGTCAGAATTCATTTAAGATTTAGTGTTTTGTACATTTTTTGTAAACAATAAGCATATTGAAACAATATGGCAAATCAGATCTGGAGGAGAGAGGTCGAACTGAAGAGACTGAACACTAGCTGGCTTCAGACAATTACAGAAACCCTTAAGCATCATGTCTTAGTGGGTCACATAAATGTCATGAACACAAATGTTTAAAACTAGTCACACAGAAACATGACTTATTTTTACACACAAACAACAGCATTTCTGCTACATACATCAAACCTTCACTCCTGCGTCCCTGGGTTACTGTGATATGAGGTATATGTGAGGCGGCTTCTTGTTCACACCTCAACCGTTCAGCATGGCAACATATTATTTAAGATATTACAGCATTGCATTCACTCTGCCATGTTCAATGATTGCTTAAAACAACAGGCCATTGGGGCATAAAGGGGCTCAAAGACTCATTCAGCAGAGTGATATCATGTCCAGCACTCGAGGCCATTTGTAGCTATGGAAGACTGCATACTTATTGTTGTCTTTACAAAATAATCGTACAGCATAAATACATTTAAAAATCAGCGAGAAATTACATTTTACATTTACTAGACAATATTTTGCACCTGCACTGCTCAGGAATAGGCACCCAATTTCTATTGGGACAAATATGCTCGGTAATGCCAGCACATGTGAGATATCTAAACGCTTACAAACATTTGGGTCAGCCACCTTTTAGTTCGTAATGCATATGGCTGCCTCTCAGTAACAGCTTGAGAAATACTTAATCACTAACACATTTGTCATCAAATTCAATAAGAAAGCAAAAGCTTCTAAGTTGGGTAACAAGTCAAAACTAAAACTAGAGGTTTGAATTACATATACATTATCCCGATTAAATGTTACTTTATTTTAAAAGTCCCCCCTCCCCCCAATCTAAATGTTCCCTAAAAGTAAGGAGAAAGAGAAAATGTGATTGAAAAATCCCACTTTTCCATATCAACTCGGCAACCGCCTCCCCCCGCCCACCATCCCCATAGAAACCATGCCACCAAAACGAAGGGTATCCACATCATACCCCCTTGAAAATATGTTCAACCCAGAAACCCCCTCTGCATATGCCCAAACTCGTCTCTGTCCAAAAGCCAGTCCATTCCTGACGTTTGAGCTTCCTTGATCTGACACGGTAATTTACGCAATGTAAGAAAAAACGGCTCAAAGTGCTAATTGGATTCTTTTAAAGAAATAAGAGAACCAAGGAAGAAGCGGGGGCAGGAAAAGGGGAAGGCCATTCTATCACTGTCCAACAGCAACCTCTATTGGCCAATTAAAAGCCCAACATCACTTTTGCTCTCCAAAAATATAGCAAGGACAACATTTAGCCCCCAATCCCGCCCTCATTCTTCCCCTACTTCAACTGGCAGTTCCCCAGAATGATTAAATCTGTTTTTACATTAATATATATTCTTATAAATATATATAGATATATATATATGGCCCTTATTGAAGAAAACATGAGTTTCACATTGACACGAAAGTACCATAATCTCTATATAGCCAAGTAGAAAGTGTTATCAGTGCTCATGTGAGCTGGCAGCAGTCTGTTTATGTCACACTCATTCAACAAGTAATAAAACATAAGAAGAATCCTCTTTGAAGTCGCAAACTAACTTCTGAAAAGAGCGCTCACTGCACCTCGTAGGCTTCTCCTTTTTCACTTTTTCCTGAGTAATACTTTAAACCTTGTAACAGACAACAACTTTTTTTTTGCGATTTCAACTCTGGGCTATTCCCTGCCATCCTTGTTATGTTCATTATTATTTTACAATTGTAAAAGTTGACTCAAGCACTTCAGCTCATTGTAAAAGCAAAAAGTCCGGAGCAACTCTACTTAGTAAAAGTTCTTTCAGTTCATTATTTCTTGACCAGTCCGAATGCCACTAATATGACAATACACAGTAAATACATATTTAACTTAAAAATACCAGATACTTAAAAAAAGTTGCATTTGCAAGAAGCCTCGCAGGCTTATTGTTGGGAGAGGACTGGGCACACAAAAATAGAGCATCAGTATAATTAAAAGAAAGATGACACTTAAAAAATAATAATAATAATAATAATAATAATAATAACAATAACAATAACAAAATAGGAGCACTAAAAAAATTCAAACAAGAACATCCACTTTAACGAGTGTTCTCTCCCTCTCAGGCTCTCATCTGTAGCTTTGGCTTGTTGTAGTTTTGGAACCTGTACTTACTGGCTCATTGACATCAGATAACAAACTACTATACCCTGAGAATTGAGACACAGGCGTCCGTATCCTGTGATCCACCTCCCCGCCATTGTCAGTGCCGTAAGACAAGCCACGGCCGTCTGCCTTGAACTGGGAGCCAAAGGCCTGGGCAAAGTTTTCTATCTGGTAGGAAGGCTTGGAGGAGTCCAGAGAGGCCAGATCCTGCGAGGGGGCCAGAGGGTAGACCACTGTGCCGTTCTTGCCGGGCAGCTGCTCCTTATGGCGGCTCAGGTCAGATGGGCTGATCTGATAGGAAGTGGGAGTGGAGGAGTGCTGCTTCTCCATCTGGTCGGTAAGCTCCTGAGAAGGGGTGAGCTGCTGGTGGGTGGAGGTCTCCAGGCCGCTCAGGTGGAAGCTGTGCTGTGGTGAGGACCCCGTCAGCATCGCAAAGTGAGACTTTGGCACAGAGGAGGGCAGCGAAGGCGAGGCCACCGACTGGCCGTACCCACACTCCATAGGGGACGTAGTGTAGATGTTCTTGTCAGCGTAGATGGGAGTTCCTTGGTGGGAACTGGCGAAGGGTCCTGAGGCGGGAGGACCCAGAGGGAAGCTGGCACTGTGGCTGGTGCGCTCCAACGCCTGCAGCAGGAAGCGAGAGTATTCGTGCATCATGACCGTCTTCTCTCCAGACGGGCTGGGGGTGTCGGCGCTGTGGCCGATGTCAGCGCCGTCTATCGAGACGGGGTGCAGATCCACGTGATGGTCGCCAATGTCAAAGTGAACGTCGTGGTGCGAGCCCTCTGGTTTCTGAGTGTAGTGGTCCAGGATGCTCTGCAGCACCTCGTCTGGGATGCCCGACTTGTCGAGACAGAGAGGAGCGTCACCGTCCATGGCGCTGGAAACGACGCCGTGATTTACAGAATGCTGGGAAGACAAGTGGCCGACACCGACATCATACTCACTGCTGGATATCCCAGCAACCCCTGGCCCTGATGAGTTTGCATTGTTTGCTGCGTGAAGGTAGCGCCTTTTCTTGATGAACTGCATGGCGTCGTCGTAGTTGCTGCTGGTGGGCTCTACTTTAGCTCCATTGGTTTGCATGAGGCCAAGACCATCCATGCCCCCGCTCTGCTCCAACGAGTCAGCTTTGGCCTGTCCCAAACCCCCCTTTTCAAGGCTCTTACGATTGGCCTTCTTGAATGCCATCTTTGGAGCCCGGGCATGGTGGCCCTGCTGCATGCTGGGTCCTGGCTCAGTTGAGGAAGATACCGTTGGATTCTCTACAGAGTAATCATGGATGTTGTAGACCCCAGGTACAGCCCCGTGAATGTGCTGTTCCCTCGACCCTCCTCCATCCCCCTTCTTTTTCTTGCGCTCCCCTCCCTCTCCATTATTTTTGGACCTTCCTCTCTTCCTACCAATATTCCCAATGTTTTCCTGAGTTATTCCATAGCTGCCATGTCCCAAGTCTACACAACCCAGATCCATCATCCCGGGATCCAGCCCCTTCTTTATGGCTTCTCCACAGGTTCGCTTGTGCTTAAGCAGTCGGTCTGTCCTAGAAAAATACTGAAAGATACAACAACAAATGTTTTATTTATAGATACTCTAAGAAGCGACTTCAGACATCACAAAAGGAATTTAAGATTCATTCATTTTCAATGACTCAGTCTAGGCTTAAAAATAGATATATCAATCAATGTCCGTCTGTGTTGAAGACAAAGTGCCTGGGCAGACATAGTTAACAAAACTCCACATATTTATTTTTCACAACACTTATATAGCATTATATGGATCATTTACATTTTAATGACTTTGATTTTCCCTCAAAATTAAGCAGTGTGTGTAAACACCCTTTTAAAAGGTAGGGTAGGTAAGAATGGAGAAACCAGCTCGAGTAAGGTAGAATTTGAAAGTACACAACCGAAAAAAATCTGCCCCTTCCTTCAGACTTCCTTACAGAGCTCCTCCTCCAACACACACGAACGCACACATGACCAATGAGGGCACGAGATAAGTGTGTGCACGAGATGGAAGGCTGACAGGCAGGTAGGCCATCCAGTTATCTGGCGCGGGCCGAGGCAGATCATGGACTTGCTTTTTACAGCGCCACGGCTTCCACAGATGAATTATTTGTATATATTTATTGTCAAAGCATTTAATTTATTCATCGCTATCGGGATGTTAAGAGCATTTCATGGAATATAACAAAAAGTGTTTCTGAATTGAATTACCTACCCTACCGATTTATAAAATATCATATTAAATAATCAGGGTAGTAAACAGCTCATTGACCTGTTGGCAGGTCTCACATCTGTAGGGCTTCTCTCCGCTGTGAGTCCTCTTGTGCCTCTCCATGTGGTACTTCTGAATGAAACGCATGTTACACTGGTCACAGCTGAATGGCTTTTCTCCTGCATTACAAAGACAGCAGCGCTCAAGGTTAGTTGTTATTGGAAGCACACAATGACTCAGAATTAAATCAGATATGATACGGATGGTTTTCGTCAAAACACTCACCGCTGTGGATTTTCTCGTGTCGCTGGAGAAGGTATTTCTGAATGAAACTCATGTTGCACTGATTGCATCTGAAGGGTCTTTCACCTGAAAGGAAAAATCACAGATATATATACATTGTAAAAAAAAATGTCATTCCTAAATGGTCATTGCCAAATGTATGGTTCACTTTTTTGAAAATTAGAAGCACCTGTATTCAATAATGAAATTGACTGACTTTGCACACTCTTCACAAAAGCACTGTGTGTTCGGGGGTAAGGCGACTGATTGTATTTTATTTCACAGGTCATGTCATTGTGTTCATACCTTTTATTTATTTTTAAATAGTGGTAAACCTAATGATTCGACAGAAGTCTGAGTTTTCATCCTTTTTCTCAAAACACAACTAAATTTAATATCAATAGTCTAATGCAGTATTTGGTACATTAACATTCACAACACATGCCGTTCTGAAAGGAGCACAGACTAAAATGGACCATGCAGCAGATTCATCATCATTCTAAAAAGGCAAAAAAATTAATACAAATTAAGTGTTTAATCGTGCTGATCGTATACTTTTAAAATAAATTATCTGAAATCACTAAACTTTAGCAGATGTTATATCATTCTGAAAGTACACTTTTTTTTAATCTTAGGTTACCTTTAGCTGATAGTATAATTTTCTGAAATGCTGAACTCTAGCCGTTTCATAATAACTGCTTTGGTCACAAAAGCAGATCATCTCACATTGAAACAAAAGTGTTTATCGTAATGTTGTACCGTAGGGTTTAAAAGTGTTTTAGCTGACTTGGCTAACATTCAGCACTGACGCTGCAGTAGAGGCTTAAAAAAAAAAAAAAAAAGAGTTGTCCCTCCCTGTTTCCATCACAGCAACACTCAGTTTCTAAACGTTTACAGCCTGCCACGCTATTTTTCTAAGATAACGTTTGTTTTGCCCTTATCAAAATACATGATTAAAAAAAACACAAATGACAAAAGATGAGCATCATGGTAAAACGTGCACTGTAAAATACCTGTGTGGATGAGGACGTGTCTGCGTAGGTGATAGGAGCTTCTGAAGGATGCAGCGCAGTGCTCACAGATGTGAGGCTTGTTCCCCGGCGACATGTTGCCTCCTTCCAGCATCATTGATTGCTGTGGAACAATAACAGAAACACATGGGTCAGGTTCAGTCAGCTGCCCTCTATATCATCTTTCATTATTCAAAAGGATCAGTTCATATTGGGTAGAATAAATAATAAAGCATTATTCTACAGATGACGCTGATAATCTATTTGGACAATGTTTTCGGTGTTAAAAAAAAATTACCTAAACATATTTATTTTTCAAATGTATATATTTGTAATGATTTTTATTTATCCATTTAATAGATCTACATTTGCTAAATATGACATTCACAGATATATATGTCAAACCTTTGCCTCATTTCTCTTCTTTCTTGGTTTACCATCCTGTCCATCACCATTTGACCTTCGACCTTTCCTCCCAGTGGGCTCCTTTCCTAACTGACTCGGCAGCTGTGAGGATGACAAAGGGAGAGGGAGAGGGCCGTGAGAGCGAGCTGCGGCAGGGAAATTATTTGATTGCAGGTTAAGGGCCGAAGCCTAAAAAAAATAACTATCCAGCAAACAAGTCTGTTTTTTGCTCAAACAAACAAAACACTTGGACAATGTCTAGTGATTGTCTGCTGAGCACCCATTGTGCACGCTGTGGTTCTAGTGGGTAAAATAACAATGCCTTAAATTCACGTCCTTTCTTTGTATAAGCAGTCTGTAATTCAATGAGAGCCATTATCCACTAGTCTAACCTCTTGTCTCTAAGAAATAGACAAACTGAACACCTCGCATACTAAACTATACAATACAAGTATTACGCTTCACTAAACTTTATCACAAACAATCTGTGTTGCATATTTACGCAAAATAAATAAAAAAAATGGGTTCCCGATTGCTTCCTTTTTGTCTTCCAGCATTGCCCATTATTTCCCAGTGAACATGCTGCAACTCAGTGCCATATGGAGAATGACAGGGTACATGTGGGTGCACCTGCTGTTCTCAAAATTAGCTCAATGTTTAGGGCAAGAACAGCAGACAGAATAGCCAAAATAAAATAAGACCAACTTGATTTGAGCAGTTTGTGGGCTAAAAATGCTATTTTACTTCCAAAAGGTCTCATCACTGTGCGAGAAAATGCAACAATTTAGGAGCACGACAAAAGAATACAGACTGTAAGGCTTATTAACATAGATGTCCTTAAAGTAATAATGAGAGCCAGACTGAAACATTTAAGGGTTGTTCAAATTAAATCCTTAAAATAAAAATGTTCCTTCTGGCAGTGTGAGGACAATCATTAAAAAAAAATGTCAACAAACTTGCATCGAGAGCCCTGATGACCTAGGATTTGTGGCTATTGTTAGAAGTGTGTGGTTGTGTGTATTTCTATTTGAATATTCACAAAAGACGTCTGAAATGAAGGGCAAGCTCAAACAAGACAGCTGTGTCTCTGCCATGACGTTTTCATTCATGCTGAAGCAGTATGACATCACCCTTTTACCCAGAAAGAGAAACAGAGGGAGGGAGGGAGTGATGAGGGAGGGAGGGAGGGAGTGATGGGGGGGGAACTCATTTATATTTTGCATCTAAAGCCGTCAGTAGATTTATGTCACCATAAACAGTTTCACACAGATTCTTCCCCGCACCCATCCTCTATCAGGTCCCCCTCTCTCAGGCTTTTAAAAATATTGGCTGTTTCACAATACAGCAGGGATTTTTGGCACATATACTAACCAAAAAAGCATTCACTAATTTAGATGTTCTTAATAATCTTGGTGTATGTTGTTGCTAACCACACAATAATGCACTGAAGGAAAAGCTTATAAAATGAAGGGGTTTATATGTGTATATATGGGTTTTATATATGTGTATATATATATATATATACATACAAGCATATTATGTCATAATGACAACGAGCTGGCTGGATCTACTGCAAAATATTGCTAGCCACAAAAGAAGATCGAAAACATCATGTGTTCTTTAACACTATGAATGATACCTGACGTGTTTTATTAACTTTAATGAATAATGTATGATATATAAGAGATATTAATGTATTTATTTGTGATTAATTAATCAATTATTTAACTTATTGTTTCAGCTCTCAACTTGAGCAAAGCTATTTTTTCAGCTATAACTCCCACTCACATTCTGATTTCAGTGGTACTTACGTTGCCCATGTTGAGATCATGCACCAGCAGGCTCTGGTTGTTACTGACTGTCACCTCCAGCAGCTCTGTGCTCTTCCCCAGCCCTCCGGGATAAACTGGCAGGCGGTAATCGTGTTCTGACATCTTCTCCTGCTTAATACCCATGGCGTGAACATAGTCTCCCACCCCTGCACACCCCATGTGCCCACCCTGGGTGCCCATGCTGCAGTCAGGCGAGTCACGCTCCTTCTTCAGGATCATCTCTTGCGATGGAAGGTCCTGCATGACGGAGTGGGCGGCCAGCCGGGTGAAGCTGGTCACCGGGGGTAGGTGGCTGAACATTAACATACCAGGGCCGAAATTGGAGTCCATGCTCTGGTTTGAGCGCAGGTATTCATTGCCTAGTTTGTCTTGAACGATGTTCATGATGGAGGCCGGCGGGAAGGAAAACTATAGGGTGGGAATTAGTGTCATTCTGTGAGGGAACAAAAACAGTAGAAGTTCAACGTTAAAACAGTTAAAGGTCACATCAAGGGAGACATAAAAGGAAAAACAATCCGGTGGCGATACACACAAATAATAGACAACAATTACGGAGCCAGTTAATCTCGGTCTTCAGGAATCAGTGTCACGGCCTGTGATCTCACAACTGGGCGCTTAGTCGGATTACATTTGGTGGTTTGTGGGTCAACAAAAGAGCTGCAGTCTGGCACATTTACAAGTGGAAACAAGCAAAACAGACAACACTTGGGCTACAGAGTACCAAATATATCTCTAGTTGATTGCACTGTGTGTTTACAGTATTTTACAAGGCAAAAAGGTCAAAGTGGCTCAATGCTAGACACAACACAAGAGGAGGAATGAGAGGATTGAAGTTGTGTTAATCTGTTTGATGGGGCTGTCTGACCCAGTCATCCTATTTGCATGAGCTTATCTGCCAATGAGAGTGCACATACACTGCATCAGAAAGGCTGTTGGTTTAATTACGTAGCTACAGGATAATCAAATGCATGTTTTGAGCTCCGAGCGAGATGTTTATTAATGATATTTGAAAATTGTATATAACGTGTCCATATCTAAATAAAATGTATGAATGCATGCAGGTATCCAAATGTTGGACATGTGACTCTTTGAAGTGTTATTTTATTTATTTTTGGCAATTTAGACTGAAGTTACATTAGTATTTCAAATTAAATGATTTGTACATGCTCTACAGATATCTTTGGCTGCCACATGAACGACCCATTCAGCTAATGAGTGCCATCTGACTGCTGACAAATGCCTTCAGCTCTGATGGCGAGCTAGCAGAAATAACCTACCCGGCTAACAAAAAGCAAACTTTTAATAAAAAAGAATAAGACTTCTGCCACTCCGACTGACTTCATCTTTGTCATATCTGTTTCAGCACACAAAGCGTGCGTTGAGAGGACCCCGTGGTCTGCGTGCATTTAAGAAAAACTACCAAGCTTGTTGGCTATTCAATTAGCTACCTAGCTAACCATTTGGCTAACCACTCTTGCGGGGCCCTTCTCCTTTGTGATGCAGGATCAGGCAATAATTAATATGGCCATGCAATAACAGCAGCAGACTTGCGCTTGATGAACACCAAAAAAACGAGCAAATATGAACAGAAAAAAACAACAAAAGCATGAGAGAAGTCTATTCTGTTTTAAGACAAGTAATCAAAGTAAGTTTTGTACTTTCTGAGATGAAATTAAAGAATAAGAGGGAGATATCATTACACACTAGCATTACACAAGACGCACACAATCACCGAGCTGGAGAAATGATCAAGGACAAATGCTAGTTAGCGCATGCAAAATTAAATTTAAACACTTATCGTACATTGTTTTAACTTATTATTGGCTGTTATCTCCAACTGTTTGGCTTCGTTTTCCGGGCTGTGGACCGACTGTAAGTGACGGGACGACAACACAAGCATGACCCATAACAAACGGCCCATACAACTCCAGCGAACAATGATGCTCGTCCGGCTAGCCGAGACAGCTAACTTAGCAGCTAACTAGCGGTAACGTTAACGCTAGAGCTCCGTGCTTTGTTGTCTGTCCCGTCCCGGGTTTCACTGCTACAACGACCGGATAGGTCGATAAACTTGATTTTATGAATTTATCTTACCGTTGCAGGACCATGACCTGGTATTTTGGCTCGCGTAGTTCACCCTCAGCTGTCCGTTTCAATATCTAGAGCCAAAACATTGTTCTCCCGCAGCTGCTGGGTTCTTCCATCTTGCCTCGGCGCTGAGGATTCTGGGTCCTGAAGACGGATGCGTCCTGTAACATAAAATAAACGTTTTTTGATTTGTGTTGTTTGATTAAAGGCAATCGTGAAATCCAGATATATACATATATTAACACTTTAAAAAATGCCCAGATTTTAATAACATCGTTTCATAGTTAAGTAGTCATCGTCAATAGGCTATTATTCCTGCACGTTTTATAATTCTTGCATTTTATTTGCATACATCTTAAAATACCTTACTCTTTTTCACGAGTGAAGTTTAACAAAGAATGTATACATACTCAAGTACTGTACTGAGGTGAACTTTTGAAGTACTATTTTATATTTCTTTAAACGTCTACTCTACTACATCTGATGTAAATATTGTTCTTTTTACACCATAACATTTTTAAATAGTATTGTTACTAGGGACTGTAATTACTAATACAAATCCATCAAATTAATTTGAACATATCATTGTATTGGTTAGGCAGCCCTGCAGTATAGATTTCTGAATACATTAAATCAAATGAGTTCCACCTTTACCAGCTGCCACATGAAGCAATGAACACATTAATGCATCACTTAAAAAGGTAAATTAAAAACAGCATAGTTTTAAATCACAAAATAAAATAAAAACATTATTGCATACATCAGATAATATAATTAAATTAAAGTTTATCTTATGTTCTATTTCTACAAATAGCAACTATAGGTTTTTTTCAGTGTCTTATTTAGGTTTAGTGTGTAGTTTATTAATACAAATAAAAATAACTTTTATTTTTTGGATGTCTGTTCAGTCTCGCAAATTAATGTAGCTTCACACATTCATGGAAAGGGTGAACAATCCAGCTTGAATGGCAGTAGTGGATAAAGATCCCCAAATTCAAACAGCTGAATGGTTCAAACCACAGCAGAGCGAGTCTCGGACCAGGCATTCATTCAGATGATCAGATGTATTCAGAAGCCCTTAGATCTGCCAGATGAATGACTATGTATACATCTAAGAGCACATCAGTCAGGCCTTGCACCCCCTACTCCTAATTGCCTTTGCTAATGAACCAATTAATTCAGAAAGCAGTAACTAATGGAAATGCAGTCAGTAGAGTAATGCAAAAAAGGTTACCGAGTGAATTTTTTATGTCCTCGCTCCTTTCACACATCCACGATGACAACCCACACAGCTGACATCAGTGATATCTTTGAAATCACTCTCATCAGTGTTTAAATATGTATGATGGTCCCCGGATAAGTCTAGATGGTAATCAGATTACAGTTCATCATCTTATTATTTAAACGTAACCAAAAAAACAGATATGAAGAAATGAACAATGTTTAAAGGAAGGAATTTGTTAAAGAGGGTGTAAGGAGAAATTAAAAGCTTTAAGCATCTCCATATAATATATTCTACATTTAAAAACTGCATATTAAGAGTTACCATATAGCTTTTGACAACTCTTAGGCTACTAAAAATATTCTGTATTTAAGTATAGTTTTATTCATGGTCATATTACAAATTTGAAAACACTTAGTTATCTCAAAAATGGTGTGTGTTGAATGAATGGCTGAACTCGATCTTAGTATTTCTAAAATGTGTGGCTGCAGTCATGCATGGCCAATAAAAGTAAATAAAGTGCTCATGCTTGCATGTTTTAAACAAACAGTTGCCTTTGCACCCAGACATGGAGCAACATTATTATTTATTTTGAGTTGTGTTTCTGGCCACCTCATCCAATATGCACTACTCCAAGAACTGTTTCAGTCTTCTTAGAGAAATATCCCATTTTATCTGCTAAATTATGTTTACCTGATAGATGCTGAGTCTGTCTGCTGTTTGGTACTGAGCAGGTTGTTGTTACAGCTCTTTACTGAAACAGCTGTATGCTATGACCAAAAATGACACTATGAAAGCCGTGAGAGTGAACCAAACCAGTAAATATGCAGGCTGTAAAACCAAAACAATGGGCTGGAAGGAATTAACTTGAGTAACGATTCTATTTGGTTTTTACGCTTGGCGTTTGATTCACTGTTGGTATAAAAATGTTCATGTAGCATTTGTAATCCTGTAAAACCTGCGCACAAACACACAGAAGCACATATAAAGATGGACCTTCCTGGTGTTATTTCAATGTCCTGTTCTGAGTCTAGTGTCAATCTAATATTCGTAAATGTCACAGCCTGTCTCAACCTTCCATCACACTCAGCCACTGTTTGGGACACGGAGGTCAGAGACATTATGACTCCTGCAGTTTGAGTCATGTCGTATAGCACTGACTCTACTTTGAATTAAGTAATCTGCCTTCATTGCGAAGGAGACAGAGGAGTGATTACTTCTCTACTTCTGTATGGCAAAATGTGTAACAGAGACGGTTATCAAGTCCTCATTAATAATTCAGCCTGTGTGCAGCATGCCTTTGTTCCCTCCTCTCCTGAATCCATTGTAACCACACACACACAACAAATAATTTGATTGTGAACGCTCAATTTGCTTTCTCATCTAAAATTGGAGGCCAACAAAACAGTTTTAAAAGCCACATTTGGTGGTTGCCTGCGTGCTGATTTGTATTCTTACTGGGAAAGCCTGATGCCTTCACATAACAGATGGCGAGCCTGGCCGTCTACCTCTAATCCTCAATTGTCAGGAGGATCACAGCCGTGTTTGGGTTCCTCTACTGAGACACAAGTCTTTTAGTTATTAAAAAAATGTGCAGTGGTTAGACTTGTACCATGGGGATTAAAATACAATTGAAATGATTCTATTTGGTTTAATAATATTTGGTGCCATAAGCAACAAATAAGAAACTCTATCAATAATAAACCTATTTATTTGGTATTATACACAGTAAACAGGAACTATACACTTATAAAAGCTTATAAACTACTACCTCATAAGGTTCGACTGCGCTTATAATTGTTGTTAAATGCAGAAAAGGCTATAAAACATTCCTTTTTCTTTAAAAATACAATACTGTACTGTTTTCTTGCATAAAGTTATTTGGACAGAAAAACCTCAGAAAATCTGGGAATGGTTGTTGTGTGGTTGTCATGCAGCCAACTGCGACAGGGATATTTAGTATTATATCAGGGCCTTTTGATTAGGACAAAATAAAAAATTACTTTAAATTAGACAAACCTTCGTCAGTAGAGGGTGCTGATGAGTAAGTAACTTTGTCATCTGCACAATTATGAGTCCTTCGGCCCCCTTTTGTAACCAGATTTATGAACTTATGCAACTATTGCTGCCAATAATTTAACCTCAGAAACATGATTATAACTTTTTTGTAGTCACTAAATGTGCACTTAATTTACCCTAAAACTGCCCATAGTAAGCATGGTTCATCATAAGCTCTTATCTATTTTTTATTTGTTGTATTTTGTTGTTGTTGGGTTTTCAAATGATGTCCCATAACTGTTTCTTTTTTAACTTGCTGGTGTGTTGCACTTCCCCAAAAGCACCTAAAAAAACATGTTTCCCAATATCAAAGATATGTTCATTACACCATTTATTATTAACTTTGCGGGAGAAACTTTAACTTTATACTAGTTAATAATAGTAATAATGAAATGCATAAGACGTTGTATTATATCTAATCGAAACAAGGGCAAAGAGATCCCATTGCATCCTTTTTAAGGTGTCCTTTGGGAGGATACTTGTCCAGGATATCCTCGTCCTCTCTAGCAGCAATCCAATGTCTAAATCAATAGAAAGGCTTCACAGGAAAGAGGAGAAGCAACGACTTAAAATGGGCAAAGCTTTTGAATGTTACTGGGACATTTAATAAGCTTTACTAATATGACACAGGTGAAAAGAGGCACACATAACTACCATAGCCCATTTGCAATTCAATCAGTCATTGTCCCTTGTATCCCCCTGTTTTAGATCAAATATGCACATATATCGTCTCTCCAGTAGATGGCAAAGTTTGACTTAAAAGCACAACTCCAATCTAGTTACTCGGGATCTCTGTGACCCTACATGCTCATACTTATAACCACGGAGCAACTACAATGTGAAGAGAATGTGAGCACTTATAAGTTATTCATTTAAACATTATTTACTGGTATTATATAATATACAAACCAAGCCATATACAGTTTCCCAGAAGAACTACAAAGACGAGTCAAATTGTCCACCTCTCTCACTTAACACACAAACGCAGTCTTGTGTAACTCTCCCCTCCTCTCTCCCTTCCCCCTTCTCCTCGCATCTCCCTCTCTCACTCACACACACTCCCACTCCCCTCCTCATCCTCCACAGCCCACCAGAAGCTGTCAATGGAAGATCCTCGTATTTCGCTCTGCTGGTGAGGACACGCCAGTCAACGAGAGTGGAGACTAAGCAGAGCGCACAGTACAGTCAGCGATATTCTGATGTCATATGAAACAACTGGAAGAATATTGGATATTTGTATTTATGAAAACGGACCAGGGGCTTCAAAAAACACTGACATTCGCGTAATTTTTTTTTCAACGTTTTACGCGCGCTGAAGTGCCCATGGCGCTTTTTACGCACTGCATGTAACCAATGATTTGGAGCCTAAAACTATCGTAAACATGGATTAAACAGCAGGTAATCTTTCTTTACTTTAGGAGAGCTCAAATGGCGGCACTTCGTAGAAAATTTGGTGAAGACTACCAGGTGGTCAACACAAACCGGGCTACCACTTTTGCTGCTCCGGTTAAGAAAAAACGCCAGCGCTTCGTGGACAAGAACGGTCGCTGCAATGTGCAGCACGGAAACCTCGGGGGAGAGAGCAGCAGGTACCTCTCTGACCTCTTCACCACTTTGGTAGACTTAAAGTGGCGATGGAACCTTCTCATCTTCACCCTAACTTACACCATCGCTTGGCTGTTCATGGCATCTATGTGGTGGACCATCGCTTATATCAGAGGAGACATACATCATGGCCATGGCCATGACCCTTCCTACACCCCCTGTGTGGCCAATGTTTACAACTTCCCCTCAGCTTTTCTGTTCTTCATCGAGACTGAGGCCACGATCGGTTACGGTTACCGGTACATTACAGAGAAGTGCCCGGAAGGCATCATCCTCTTCTTGTTCCAGTCACTGATGGGCTCCATAGTGGACGCTTTTCTCATCGGATGCATGTTCATAAAAATGTCCCAACCTAAGAAACGTGCAGAGACGCTCATGTTCAGCCAGGACGCGGTGATTTCTCAGCGAGACGGCAAGCTGTGCCTCATGTTCCGTGTGGGCAACCTGAGGAACAGCCACATGGTGTCCGCTCAGATCAGGTGCAAACTCATAAAGGTAAGCTCGAGCACCAGATTTGTCTGACGATAATAACTCTTCAGAAAAACTTGCTGAAGTGCGGAAGTTGAGTTAAAGTTAAGCACATGTTGTTGTCCATAAATCATACCTTCTTTCAATAAGATTAAATTCTTACATGTAAATAAATATTCAGTGCTACAATGTATGATACTCCATGCTGCTGCATTAGTGTGGATAATCAAAGTATTATTTACTGTAGACCTCTGAAAATAGTGAAAGCTAAGGGAGAGTAAAATAAAAAAGGCAATTTATTTGTATGCACAATGACTGCAGGAATGAATGACAGCTGGTAGCTCTGAATAATCTTCATTCCCTTTACCTTCCTCATCTGAGTCCACAGGAAAAGGAATAGCTGCATAATGCCGGTTTAAATTAACCTTTTGTTTTTCATAGCTTGATATTAAGCAGGGCTCACACTATACTTGTTAAACAAAACAAGCTTCGGTAACATTACCATAATCCTCCAGCTGCAGGGTGGTGAGGCTGAGTGTCAGCAGGTGCATCTCAAACACTGAGATAAGACAGTGAGGTATAGGTCTTTGTTGGAAGCGCTGCAGTGACCAGCGCCAGTGGTGACACCTGGACAGAAAGATGTGTATCAGTAAATACATGTGACCTCATATAGAAATTATTATTTTGTTTATCTTTGGGATTTATGTTATTAAGTTTTCAACCCTTCAGATACAATTACACACCAAAAAAGGAAAGGTTTTTAATCTGCTGTACACACTTTGCTATGGTGGTTATCTACTAAGGATGACCTCAGCTGTTTTCAAACCAACTTCGCACACTGAAACAAGCAGAAATGCAGAAAATGACCACAAACAATTTGAAGGTCATGCTCCTATTATCATTAAGGTAATAGATTTTCTTTCAGCCATATATTGTAAGTCGCTTTGGATAAAAGCGTCTGCTAAATGCAATGCGATGTAATGTAAATCCATGTTAAATGTGCAAACAGGGCCATAAAGAAGACCAACAGCATTGGTGAGGTGCTTGGATGTTGTTTATGTCAGTGTTCTCATCTGCACAGTCACACCAAGCAATGATTGGTCAGCTTAATGATGCATGCAGGAAAGGAGTTATTCCTCAGTTAAAAGCACAGAGGAAATTAACGACCCAATTGACAAAAAGTCTATGCCAACTTCCCTCCTCTCAACTGTGACATGTAAGCTATCAGCATCTCCATCATAATTGTTCATTTTAGTTTATCGCCACACATGAACTCAATAATAATCATAATCAGGAATAATCTAGATTTGTGTTGATTAAAAAGACAAAGGCATGCAAGGCATCAAATAAAAGGTTCAGGATTTGTCTCGCATTGAAGAGCCACTATCTACCTTTCCTACTGAACTGCAAGAAATACAATCTCTATAAATTCCAAGACCTCTCTGCCAAGCCCACATCTTTTTTACACTATCTCTCTGTGAAATACAATACAAAAAACAGCATCCACTGTGTGCTCCTTGGTGGCTTTTTTCACAGTTTTGCTCCAGGGCTTTGTGGTCTAACCTTATTCTTTCGCTTCAAAGACTTTCTTACCGAGAATGAATTTTCTCAGCAGCTCTTTCAGGGCACAGAAAAATGAACAAGTCATTGTGCAACCACAAAAGCATGTTGAGGCTGAAATAATCTTATCTTGTCATATTACACATCAGATAAATTGTTTAAAAAAAGCCTCAAATAATAAATAAAGTAGTAGTCATATTTTTGACTAAATGCTTTCAGTGCAATCCTGGTGTAGAAATGCTGGTGGTGCTGTTGAACTGCTACCTTCTTCATGTCATACCTTGTATATGAAATACTCAGGATGACTAGCAGACGAAGCATTTTAACTTAAATATCCACTGTGTGTGTTTGTGTGTGTGTAAAATATTTTTTGTTAAAATAATTGTAGTGATGATGACTTGTACATCATGCTGTATCTAAAAACAGATAGGATAAACAGCTCACTGACACAACATCTAAACAAATGCTCCTAATCTCTTCTACAACTTAACTACTTCCATGCTACCATCTCATGGTATAAAATCTCAAATGAATCACATGCAAGAGTTAGTTTTAACCAACCCAAATAGGTTATGTGTGAAAGGAAGCAGTAGCACCTTTGGTTTTGACCCTGTTCACGTGTTGGGGATGTTGACACAAAATATAGTTTAGTGCAATGCAGCGTAAGATTAAAGTAGCAGTTTTTCACTGACCTTTGATTTGAAGTGGGCTTCTGGCCATCTGCCCACAACCAGGTACAGAGTTTAAGTCTTTATTTCCTCTCATCATGCGGCTTTCACACCAGCGCTTTTCCCTTTCTAGCTCCTAGCGAGAGCTTTTCTGGTTCAGCTCCGGTTTCCCTTTTCAGCTCCCGCTCTGTTCACACCGCCCAGAGCTGCCGAGAGATTTTCTCCCACAACAACAACGGGCCGGGGACTACGTCGGGTCGACGATCGTGTTGCTTTTAATCATACGAAGCCAGATTAAATTAAATAACGACTTCTCCAACCTTATACTTTTCTCCAGAGTGCCGTGGTTCATTGTTTATTAATGTGTTTCAGCGGCATTTACCGACCGCTACAGTGCTGGCTGCTCTTCAACGGGAGTTTATTCTCCCGTTAGCTCACACGGCTCTAAAGTATTCACTGTCTGACTGTCACACAAGCAGCTGATACATATCCCCAGTTCCCCTTAAGTGAATGTGTGTCAGTCTGAATTGACGCTGTTTGGCATCACAACGCTGTTATGAAAGTTTCTCTGGTATAACATGGGTGATGTTAGCATAGCAACCGAAGCTAAACTGACTACTTGCCAAGCCGTTTTATACAGGCACATTTTACCGGCGTATTTTTCATTATGACAACCTGTACAGCCCATGTATTAATTCCATCCGATAGCTGCTATAATAACAAACAAAACGTCTGCCTGCTCTCCACAATGATCAATAACAGCGAACGGATGGTCAAAGTAAGGTTTCCTGCACGCCTCGACGTAAGCGACGCCGCGTCATAGCTCCAAAGCTCTTGCCTCTGGACCGACAACTTTTTGGAGCTGGAAGTGAACCGCATTCCGGAGCTATGACGCGCCGCCGCTGCGGTGTGAACAGGAAAAACCGGCGCTTTTCAGGCTCTAGCTCCCAGCAGGAGCTGGAAAAGCGCCGGTGTGAAAGGGGCATGTAAGGGCCACACTGCTCATTAACTCTTTTCGGAGGTAATTTGGCCCGCAGTGGAGGTACAGGAGAAAGCTTTTAGCCACCTGAGGTCAATAGAGACAGAAAACAAAGACATGGCCTTCATATCTGCAGCAAGAAGAACAACAGAAATATAATATTTGTCCAACACGGGCAATGATGAAAACCATTAATTCCTGAAGGCTTATTAGTCTGTTGTGTCTTGGGCTGTGGTCGAATATGTTATTTTTTGCTTGGGTAAGGTTCCTAACTGAAGTAAATGATCCAGAAGTATCTACGTGGAGCCATGATAAGAGTTTAAAGGAAAGGTGCTTTATTTCTTATCCCATTGAGCATATAGTACACTGGACCATCATTTACCAAAATGAAATGATCAAATATTCCAATAATTCCTTGTGGCAGCAAAACATATATCAACAACATCCTGGCAAGTGCAGTCTGGTTCTTTAAGCAGCAGCCTGTTCTGTAGTCCTTACAATCTGTCAAATATTTATTCAATTTTTTTTTACGGAAAATTTAACATATCCCCATGTTGTTTCAGTAACCCTGGAATCATACAAGGTGACAAAGCTACAAGTGTAAATGTACAATTGAGCCGTCAGATGAAGCTGCAGGTGTTATTTAGTGCAGTCTAAATTCTATCAGTAAAACTTCAATCCACAGAGCCCTGTCAGATGATAGGGCCTGTTCAAATTGGAGCCACTTGGTTCTGCTGTGTTTGGACACCAGAGCTCTGCTGAACTGTCTTGGACTGGGTAGCAGCACACAGGAGAAAGGAGAGGAATACACCAATCAAAGCTGTCATACAGAGTCCCACCACGAGCAGTTGAAATGCAGCTTTTCAGAGCCTCCATGACAGCCTCAGAGGGCTTCCTGCTGGAACATCCTAGCTGAACATATGAATCGAGTATTGGGAGGGTGGAGGAATTGATTGAAAGTGATTGAAAGTGGTGAAAAAGCTGGAGAGACGTTTGTAGTAAGAGGGGATGCATAGACAAATTACAGCATTTCTTCCTTAATATTTTCATTGTGCCTCCTATTTCAAAGACATACAAGGGAAAGAAATCCTCTATATCTCCTTGGAGGATTGCAGGATGGGCTGCATACACTCTTCAACAAAACTGGAATTGATTTCCATTTCTCATCTAATAAGAATAGAGATGCAATTATACTATCAGGTTTTGGAGGGCTGCAGAAAGGCCTTGAAAACCTGCATTGATGAGAAAGACCTAGAGCCAGAAAACCTCAAGACTCTGGACTCCTCACGCTACTTTCACCTTTGTATGCTAAACTTAAATAATTCAGAGTCTTCACAGTTGTATAGAGTGTTTTACTTGGAGAATACATGCTCAAAATGAACAAGCGCACACAAAATCTCGAGTGTTTTTGTTTAAAGGCATTCCAAAAAAAGGCCTGGGGGAGGTGAAGTGTTCATTATGTGAAGGCTGCAGACTAAATTAGATAATGCAATGTTATTTTTGAATAAACATTATATCTTCAGGCTACTGACAATAACAATGTATGAGCCTTGTTAAAATATTTTCCACACCCAAGTAGAGGCGGCACAGTCATAGCAACATTTTTGGCCAAGAACATTGTGACACCATTTTTGCCACAACAATCGCTAAAGTCCCTAAATGTCACATTGAGGTTTTCAACTCTTTCCAAGGAGGCACATGGAAACCAGAGCATAATGCATAACAACTAGATTTCAGGCAAAGTAGCACCAAACTACATTTAAAACCAGTTTTGTCTTGGTTTGACTGACCTGACAACCACCTTATTTTGGTGAGCATAAGCCTCTACTGCCACATAATCAGTTTGACATGCATCCTTACCAGATTTACAATTGTATCTAGCAGCTTTTCACTTGTCATTCACCATCTTTCTTTATTTTTCAGAGAACCTATAGTATAAATAAAAATATCTTAAGTAACAATACAGTTTGGCAGATTATTTATGTTATAGCTTTCCCTTTATATATAGCACATTTGGCACGTTAAGAGTGTGGAGTTTAAATTGTTGGATTGGTTTATAGTTTGATTTGTTTGACAGAAATTTGAGATTGCATTTAATCAGTTTTGGGCTGTTGTCTATCCCTAATTGCTGTGTGCACATATTGCAGGGGTTAATAACTGCAATATTCATTTTGTCATCCATCATTTAATATGAATTCAGGTAGTCTTTTGTAAACTTTTTATGGACCATCTATATCAGGTTCTGACTTGGAGCAGTTAGGCATGTGAACAGTAATTGGTCTTTCCAACTAGGATGTTCCTTGAGGCAGACATTTTCACAGCAGAAGAGCAGAAGAGAAGGCTGAATTATGTGTGTGAACAGCTCATTATTACTCACGTGAACCTAAAAACAGCTTGCCGGTCTTTCTTTCATATGTTTACCTGCTTTCTGTCAGCTGTTTCTGTGAAAGGATAATGGACAACAGATAAGTCCAGTTCTCAGTAACACTAACCATGCCCACACTGACTCTGTGTAATCTTTAATTTTAATTTTAGCCTTCTATACACTCCAAACATTCTCACACCCAAAAAAACCTAGATATGCTTTCTAGATTTCCAACACTGGCCTCATGATAACTGGGAAATGGTCAGCATGCTCCCTCCAGCCTGTGTGGCAGGAAAATAAAGAGACAGACTCTCTTTTGCCTCAGTGTCTCTTTGTGATCGCCCATTTTAATTTTGAGAACAGCCAATCAGACTATGTGTTGTAAATAAGCTGTATTTCAGTTTATGATATCGTAAAACAGTAGATTGTAGTAGCAGAGGAATTGCTGTTCACCTGGTAAACAGACAGCTCGAATGAACTGTAATCAGATCACTACCAGGGGTTTTCAGTTGACTGAAAACAAAAAACTATTAACAATTAAAACAACAATTTCGAATGATTGCGTCTAAATTGTCAGTTTGGCTGTATGGAGATTAATATGTTGACCTTATAAACTGGTCAAATGCAACTGCACAAATCTGCTTCAAGAAGGTTATAATGAGTTGTTGGTATAATGATCATTTTAGATGCTGTAGTTTGATGGGTCTGTTAACCCTCCTATTGTCTTCTTTGTCCCCCCCCTTACTTTGGTGTTCGCGGTCAAATTTGACCGGTCCTGTTTTAACTGCTTTTACATTAACACAAAAACCATTAATCATCACCAAATTTCATTTAACACCCTTTCAAACTGTAAATATTGTATCAGACTACTGGTATACATGAAAAACTGCAGTAAATATACAAAGAATAGACACTGAACATGTATTGCGTGTGCCAGGTGTGATCCATGTGGGGGGATGGGCACATAAGAGCGGGACATGTATCAAATTGTTGTGTGTGTGTGTGTGTGTGTGTGTGTGTGTGTGTGTGTGTGTGTGTGTGTGTGTGTGTGTGTGTGTGTGTGTGTGTGTGTGTGTGTGTGTGTGTTTTATCTGATTCGGATGGTTACTAATTCCTTTTCTTTATGGCGGTCATTTTTGACCGGGAACACCATGGGTGTTACAAAGTTGACTAAATCATCCAAAATTCAATGAAAGCGGTGATCAGCAATTGTATATGTTCAAATGTCTACTGTGAAGGATATCATAAAGCCTTAATGCAATCGAATGTAAAACAAAAAAGTTATGATTGATGAAAGTAGTACATCGGTCAGATTTGACCCGAAGACCACAGGAGGGTTAAATTGTATTACATCGCACAGATTCTGTTATTTAGCCCACCCTAATTGAAATAAATGGGGTGGACAAATAATAGAACAATTATGTCAGTCTAACAAAAAACAATTCAGCAGCACGACAAACTACATCCTCCAAAGAATCATAGAACTTGTTGTATTAAATAAACAAATCTCTTAAAAAGTTTTTATAAAACTAATACAAGAGTCCTGCAATTAATTCCACCTATCTAAAAGGTATTTTGTTCAGTTTATTAGGTACACCTATCTAAAAAAAATGAAGGCGCAATTCTTTGACGCAAATGTAAAATGTATATGTTTACATATTTCCATTTTCAGAGATCAGTAGAAAAATGAGCATTGCATCCCATGTTGAGTTGTCCAATTCATTTCGCTCTTGATCTGATTTGACCAATAAATCTCACTTAGTCTGCCTGAATTGTCTGAAATAGATGGCCCCACCTTTTTAAAATGCAGCGAGAGGGTATCTGGCAGAAGGGAAGCCACGAGATGCGGTTAGCTTGTCAGCCAACCTGATTGCCTACAAGCACCTCCACCCACTCTCAGGCTGCTGATTGATGAAGGCCAGGCAGAGCATGGAGTGGAGTTGGGTAGGAAGATCAGGCCACTTTAGTTGTCATCAATTTGTATTTATCACCTGTCTTCATCCATGAGCATCATTCACACAACTGAAACACGTCGTTTGTGAGCATGAATCAGAGCCACAATGCCTTTCTAATGATAATGAGCAGTTATTGTGTACAGGTGTTCTTGCAGCAATATTACCCAAAAGGATAATTAAATATGGATTTTCCACAAGTTGGTTTTGATTCATCAGAGCTCAGTGAGATAAATCAGATCATTTGTTAGTGTGGTATTTACATACAAAAAAAAACTGTATACAAGCTCAGCTTTCTAAGGATCTTTGTGAAAGAGAAGCGTAGGAGAGTGCCAAAGGGGTCTGTGTAAGGAGCTTTGCCTGTCAATGTTGGCATACAGTCATCCATCATTTTAATCTTAAGCAAGGAAGACAGAAAGAGAAAAGCAGAATTTCCCTGAGCTAGCATGACATAACCCACATCCACCTAAAGAGTAATCATTGGCCTGAACAATGCCCCGCTGACGTGAGAGTGGTTTTCCAACATAAATCCAGGAGAGCAGCTCATTGATATTCACAGGAGATAGAAATAGAAAGCATTGTTTTCTGGGAAAGCAAAGCCTGTTTAGTCACACTTCATTCACAGTTAGCTTCTAGGGAGCTATACGCTAGGGGGGGTAATGTCACTGCAGGTCAGGGTGTAGTTGTGTTAGCTGCGGCAGTCAGATCTGGTACAAAGAGAAGACAGAACCAGAAATATAGAGAAGCCAATTTATTTATGAATTAAAATCATATGCTCACACTCTGAAACCTCACATGAATCTCTATCTTTCTTATCTTCCACTCTTTCAAAACTATTGACTACTACTAATAATATTTTTTTTATTTTTTTTATCAATGTTGGACCAGGAAAAAATCGAAATGAAAATGGATCAGTAATAAAAGTGGAAGAAAGGAACACCTCGTAGAAAAGAAAAATTCAAATGTTGAGTATTTTGGCATGAACAAGAACAAAAGATCCAGAAAAAGAAAGAAAGAGTTGTATAGAAGAGGGTTGGGACTGTGTGGGAGATTTTTATGAACTGTTGTGAGAATGTATGTGTGGGTGGGTGGCTAGTCACTAATTAATGGTTGGATGTGATTTAGGAAAAATCTTTTGCTTTAAAATTATTATTAGAAAAATAAACTGTTTTTGTTGTTGTCATTTCATCTTTGTGATGTTATTTTAAGTAGAAAAAATAAACGCTTACATTGAAAACACAGAATAAACTTACTTATCTTATGCTTATGGAAATCCAACCGGCTCCTCATTATCTCAAAGGTGTTGATTTGCAAAGATGACCTTTGCAGGTCAGATGTTTTCTCTTTATTGGCATGGCAACCAGTTTCATTTTTTCTTTAAAAAGGGGTCGGCCATTCCTTCAAGTTTTTATACTTAAAGGAGAGGTGTCATGGCCATTTCCACTGATCATAATTCCATTGTTGAGGTCTACTAGAATAGATTTATACTGTGCATTTTTCCAAACTCACATTGGTTTCTCATACAGCATCTCTGTAAACTATGTGTATTCACTGAATTTCACTCTCTGCCTTTAACGGCTCGTTGTAGCTCCAAAAGCTCCAACCCCCACCCTCCCTGTGAGCACAGTGTGCTCTGATTGGTCGGGACGTTGTGAATCGCGCTGAGCTCCGTGGAGGTGTTGTTTCCTTGTTTAGCATACATAGCGAAACACAGCCAAACTCATCCTGAGCACAGACAAACTCACAGCCGAAGTAAAAACAATAAGTGTGGCTTGATATTGAGTAAGAAAAAGGTTGATAAACGCTGTGAGAATGGGTCTGCAGAGAGAATTTCGCCGCAATCCCAACTGTCTGTTATCAGCCTGCAGCCAGGGAGGAGAAATCAGCAGAGCTGCCTGTGTGTGAGGAAGTCCGTGGATTGGTCAATTTGGACCAATCAGCGGGGGCTTAACGTAACGGCTCCGCGGACGTAACGTAACGGCTCCACGGATTGGTCCATTTCGTTCCGGGTACGGCATTACATCATGCCGTACCCGGAAGAATCAAATGGACAATGCCGTATCTCCAACGAGGCGTTTTGGGGAGGTATTTTCTGTGTTAGAGTTTTACTCGCTACAGGGTGTACTTTGAGGGGTTTGACTCTGCACACCGTTTACATGCATAAAAACCTTCATAACACACAAGGGGACGGGTAATAACCGGAAAAGCATGACACCTCTCCATTAAATATTTCACATAGCTTTTAGGAAATCCACAAGCCTCTCTCTGACAGCAGATTTAAGAAGATGGCCCAACATTTAAGGGTGAGTGCAGGGTAACACAGGCAGCTAAGGCAAACGAGGAGAACAGGTGAACAGATTGATTAGACAGAATAAGACAGGAAAGAAGAAAAACACATTCAGGGCTTTGGTGCGGTGCTTCAGCCTCATCTGGGCAATTAAATGTTTCTGCACCAGTTAACACTCGGTGGGCCATTCCTGTCCAAACATGGCTATTTCATACATGCAAGTTCTTCTAAAAATGTGAGTGAAGCACATATTCTGTGGCCACTGCTAACAGGGCACCAATATATATATGTATTTTTCATTTTTAAGAAATATAAGTAGTCTTATCATAAATGTATAATCAGACAGGATAAGATTCAACGAAGCAGAAGAAAAACACATGATTCTAAACATTAAATTACTGGATGTAATTAACAGATCACAGATACATTCATTAGTTAGATCCAGGGGATCATTAGAAATGTTTAGTGTTGCAGACCTCACCCATTTTTGCTCCAATATTCCCATATGTTGTCAGGGATACTATAAACATGATTTAAAAGTCAACAAAGGTTGTATCAAAGTCGATGCAGCTTTTTTTGAGGGACTTTAGCGTCCATTAGCGTGCAGGCCGACTGTTGCATCCGAGGTTAAGTTATATACCATCACCCCGCTCTGGAGGAAGAGGCTGAGCATGATATTCCTCTGCTTCCCTTGAAAGTAGATTTTTTTCCAAGCACCATGTTTTGGCTCTTGAGATCCCCAAATTGAGCTCAGCGGATACGTTTGAAAATCCTCCAATAAACAGGTCAATAAACTTTTGCACGTTTCCAATCTCGACCTCCCCAGTCAATCCATAAATCCTTAGATTGTTGCATCTCTTTCTAGGTAAAATGGAAACAATGAAATTCAAAGATATGTGGAGAGAAAATATCTTTCATCAGCTTTCCAGGAGGGTGATATATGTTGAGTAATCACACTTTGAGACTGAATGTTAATGTAGAAGTGCTTCTATTACTTTACCATTGCAGTCCCATTTTTTGATACCTTATACGTAAAACAAATTGCAAACTAAATTAAATGCGCTGTTACGCATAAATATCCAGTGCCTATGCCTGGATGGGGATTCTTGTCGCTTTGAAGCCGTCTATGAGTTATCATAATTTCTACCAAACTTCTCATTCTCTTACTTGTTCTCATTTAAGTTGCAGTTTGAGACAAGCAGTGGTAAACGTATCCAATCATTCACAAGAAAGTAAAGCTAAGACAAAATAAAAAAATGTAAACTTAGAATCTCTGATTAATCACTTTAAGATCCCTCATATTAAATACATTTTATAATTACCCCTTGCTGCTTATGTATTGATCCGTCAGTACTAACAATCTGACTCTTTTCAACTCTCTCTCTCTCTCTTTCCTGCCTCTCAGTCTCGTCAGACCCCTGAGGGCGAGTTCCTGCCTCTGGACCAGTGTGAACTGGATGTTGGTTTTGGGACAGGAGCAGACCAGCTCTTCTTGGTTTCACCTCTCACTATTTGCCACGAAATCAATCCCAAGAGCCCTTTTTTCGACTTATCCCAGCGCTCCCTCATAAACGAACAGTTTGAGATTGTCGTTATCCTCGAAGGCATCGTGGAAACCACTGGTGAGATTCTTCCTGAATTAAACTCCTTTCCCTTCACTGCACTTCTTTCATTTGATGCTTTGTGTATCCACTTATATGCCATTCTCATTTCTTCTTTTCTTCACTCTCCTTACTCTCAATCTAAATGTAAATTCCTATATTAATATGAACCCACAAAACATTCTCGTATAATAGATACCACGTAATCTAAACTCTGAGAAATCTCATTTCCCTGCCTCAGTTTTGCATATTTGAAGAATACAGGAACTGAAAAAAATTGAATAAGAACACTGACACCATGATTTAATTACGCAGAATCAGTTTAAGCCCACCCTATGCATAATAAAAGCCTGTGGTCATGGATGCGCGTGTCACTTTGATGGATGACCCTGGGTCTTGGTTGAAGTTCCACTACATTTTTCAGATGACGACTGAGAGCAGAGGTAACTCTGAGCCTGTGAGACATTGTTATACAGCCGCTGCTGTTAACTACAGGCCGCTGGAGGACTCTCACTGTTCTCTCTATGGCACATGTAACAGAATGATTCTTCCCTTAAGTCCAAAACTGAAAAATCCATATCCCTCCTTTCTTATTAGCTCCGCTTCTATCCATCCCCTAGAACCCTCATTGTGCTTCTTTTGTAGAAGAAACCACAGAGCTGAATAGTCTTAGAGCAGGAGGGAGGATTCAGCAGGGAAGCGTAAAGGCACAGTCTGTGCTCTGTTGATAATGCCATTAAATCAGAGGGCAGCCAGAAGTTTAGTGCCGCAGTGCTGTGGCCCTCGGAGCCGAGGAATAAAGAAGGGAAGCCCTGGCAGTGTCACATGCATTCAATGGGCCACGATATCCCATCATCCTCATGCTGACACACATCCCATTAACCCTGTTAATCCAATAACACATTAACAGGTATTCCCCACATGCAGCGGCTGCTGATACAGCTGTCAACATTATAATGCATACTAGTGGAATAGTTAGTGTGTTAGAGGCAGTAATACGATAAATACTGATGTTTTTTTTAGATGCGTTTTGAGACAGGGGACAATTTTATTCATAAAATAAAACGAATTATTTAACCAAGAAAATAGTGTCTATGGAACTTCATGGACAGCGTTTATTGTTTTATGCTTAATGATTCATCAATCTGGCAAAAACTAGACCCAACATCAGCACTGTATTAAATAGACTACAATACAATAAAACAATTTCAAGCCATCTTCTAATCAATCCTGTTCGTATAATTCATTGTATTGAAATAAATGTGTTTAATCTAAAAAACAGGAGGCTTTGACCTAATCCAAAATCGACAATTCAGAAAACATGCGAAGACCAAATCAATTTACAAAATACACCCAATGATTGTTAGACCAAATTCATATTCTGTCAATACAAATGGACACAAATGGAAAGAGCACAGTAATGCTGATAGTAGCATGATTCACCAAGTAACAAGCGATTTATGCCGAAAGAGCAACAATTAATGCACTAACTCTCTATGAAGGTTACACATATATGCAGATGACATGTCTCTCTCTTTCTCTGTTCATTTAACTTATTTTTGAGTTGACATTGCCAGATTAAAATAGACTCTCATGAGAAAGGCAAAGCATAATAATTTGTTCTGTAAACAGTGCCAGTGAAAGCTCCTGCCAGCAATTTTACATAAAGTCTCCTTCAGGGACACCCTCTTCGCCGTCTGCCAAGTGTTTGCATAGTTGTGCTGAGGGCTTTTATTTGTATGCAAGATGAAGTAAACATTAACCAGCTGGTTGAATACCCATATGACGCCTGAATGATGAAACAACACGGGCTCTAACCCCACAAGGTTTTCCATTGACCGGTATTGTCTGCAGATAAACAGATATTTATGGAAAGAACAGAACTCAGCTCAATATTTACCCTAGACTCCCCATTGTGATTAAAGCCAAGTCTCTGGGCTAATTAAGAAAAAAACAACCTTTGTGTAAATGTAGAACTGACTTTTCTATGGATAAAGATGAGTAGTGAGCCTGGAATAGCATCAGGCTATGACATAACACTCCCTCAGAGGGACGGACTCCTACTCTACAGCTTACTGTCGTTTTTAACAGAAAGGCTCAGGTAGAAGCTGAGCCACTGGAACAGAGAGAATATGAACTAGTTACGGATCGCGGAAAACCTACAATAAGCATCAAAATGTCAAGAACATTTTTAAATAAGTTCTCAAGGTTGTAATCTTGTGTTCATCAGACACACAGACACTACATTACAGACACTAAAGACCTGTACAGACAGGACCCATGGCTCTTGACATTGATGTATTGATGTACGGAGGGTGCTGGGGGACTGCTTATTTTGTTGTCCAGACTTGACAGGCAATTATCACGACCAACGAGCCACACTGATAACAAGCCCCACTAACCTTTAACCCACATTAACAGCACGCAACAATGGGAATCACTTAGCATTACAGGGAAACAAATAGCACTAATTTGGCCTCCAGGAAGGAACATTTAGCGGCAGATTAACATCCCGTTGTGAAATGCTATACAAAGATGTCCTTTGTCTAATTTCAAAACAAAGTTATTCCATTTGAGTGCATTAGAAGTGATGACAGATTTGGACAGACAATAGTTATAATTGTTAGTTGAAATATCTGTGTGTATCATCTTGCATGAACCATTTGGGAAATGGCAGGAATCCTTCCAAGTGGATTTGCATTACCCAATCTCCAGTATGTGACTAAATGCATCTAGGTGGTAGATTGAAAAAGCAGGAGCATGAAGCGGTGTTTCCATAAGCAATAAGGACGAGCCGAGCGGAAAAAGAGATAATGGGAGGGGATGCTGCCCTTTCACATTCCTCCTAACACTTAATAATTGTTTTAATGGAGCTAAACTCCATTTACTTATTACTACCCTGTTACTCTCTCCTAGGTATGACATGCCAGGCACGGACATCATATACCGAGGACGAGGTTTTATGGGGTCATCGCTTCCTGCCGGTGATGTCCCTGGAGGAGGGCTTTTTCAGGGTAGACTACTCTCAGTTCCACAGCACGTTTGAGGTACCGACTCCACCGTACAGTGTCAAGGAGCATGAAGAGAAAAATGCACTGCCCTCACCTCTCTCCACTCCCACCCACACACTCAATGAAAGTCACGGCGCCCGGCGTGACCGGGTGTTTTCCGTGGATTGCATAAACACATCTGAGGATAGGAGGGGAGGGGCTGTGGGTCGACTGCCGAGCAAGCTTCAGAGGATGAGTTCTTCGGGGAAGGATGACCTGCAGAGGAAGGTGCTCCGGCTCAGCTCCCAGCACTCGGAGAAGGCCTGCAGCACAGGAGACCTGCCCCTGAAGCTGCAACGCCTCAGCTCCTCGCAAGGACCCGAGATGGCAAACCGGCTGGAACTCAAGGCCCTCAAGGTGGGCTTCGAACCCATGACCCAGTCAACTGGAGACCTGTATGAACCCAGCTTAACGCCAACGCTGTCCCCTGCTCCGGTGCCCGTGTACAGCCCTCTGCTGTCAGCTGGACGGAGGCCAGAGGACAACCTGCCAGCAAAGCTCCGGAGGATGAACGCTGACCGCTGAAAACCATAGACAGTCCCACATTCCCACTGACCTCCGACAAGAGGAGGAGGAGGAGATGAGCTTGGACAGAGATTAACTTTGCCTTTGGAGGCTTTTATCATAAAAAAATGATGGTCTTTCCGATAATTTATTGATTGGATTTTCTCTTTGAGACACAACCATTATTGGAATTACTGTGATTGATGTGTTTTATAGCTTCATGCCGGCTTCGTTACACATGAAAATCACACAAAAACACAAACTTCATGCCTAATGCAAACTTGATCATTCTGCAAGAGTATTGCATGTAACCACTAAATATATGTATGCCCAATTACACTTAATAGTAATTCTTAGTTTTATCTAAAAAATCTATTAAATAAAGAAAATAAATGCTGTTTGATGATTCTCTCTCCTGTGTTGTTATTGTCACACAAATGGTTGAGTTGTTGTTGCTAGTCAATAATTAATTCAACAGTGCAATTCACTGCAGTTTAATAGGCTGATGTTAATGGTCTAATTGTGTCCCCTTGGCAAGAGAGTGTATTGAGAGCTATGGCACTTTAATAAGAGAAATATGAAGCATTTTTTGCGAAGAACAGATTTTTGTTATAGTCAACCCATGGTTCAATACAAATAAATAATGTGTATACTGAAGCCTCTTCACAGACAAAACAGTATGGTCTTCGTTTGCAATACATTTATCCCACTAAATACCTTTGCTTGGTATCTATTAATACAAGCACAGGAATGTAAACACATTATTTGAAATCATATTTGGTTAGCTTTTGTATCAACATAGGTAATGGAGATCTACTGTAAAGCACAATCCTCTGTTCCTGACCAGAATCAAAATGTCTTCCAACAATTCAAAACAACAATCTGAGATTAAAGCAACACACACAGGGCTAAATAAAATCACAGTAAACACCCAAGAATTTGCAAATGTACCTCCACAAAAATCTACTTCAGCATCACAGCGTAAACATAACCTGAGGTACTCAGATCACCTAAACCCTAATTCCACCACTATGAAAGCACAAAGAAAGGGAAATCAATGGAAGAGGGAGATTTTCCCCAACAGCCCACTCGCAGGAGCCCTCCCCCTCTCATTACGCATCTGCAGCCTCGACCACCCTTTCACTTTACTCAGAACTGCTCCGCACACTCTATTCCTCTAATATAGTCTCCTCTGTGTGTTTGTACACTTCATCAAAACACACATGGTTGTCAGTGTTTTCATGCTGTGTATAATTTACCAAATGACACAAACTTGAATAAAGATTAGAAGCCACAGAACCTCGGCTGAAACAGGGAGAGTCAATAATGAAGGTAAGTGTGATGATGGTACCCAACATCGATTACACATTAAGACGCCAAAATGATCAGGCTTAAGAAAACCATAATGTGCCAGTAAAGCACCTCTTAACAGCTTCAACCAGAAATTACATTTCGATGCATAGCTTTTCATGTGACGGATTAAAATACACTAAACAAAGGCATTAAATGTTTGCATCAATCATGCCGAACATTCTGACAAGAGGTTGGTGGGTGATCTGGTTTGTCTCTAAACAAGCAATTGTGATGAATCCCTCCCACAAACGTCATTTTAAGTTGACATGGAGTGTTACTTTAATATGTGGACAACACTGTGTCAATATCACACGCATGTTGCCATTTGAGGCAGTTATTTGCGCAGGCTAATGGGATTCGCAAACGCATAAGTATTGTCACCTACAATGTTTGGTATGGCTCATAAAACCAAATCTATTTCTTAACGGCCAATAATTCATGAAGATGTGGGAAGTAAATTAAACAGTTTCAGCTAGCGTTTACCCTGGCGACCTCACAAAGAATGATTCTGTTATTTTGGATAGATAGATGATATATAAATACCTATTGATCCCAAATTGGTAAAAATGATTAAGTTACAGCAGCAGCACTTTAATTGAAGTGATTAAACACACCTATGTGTCAAGTCTTACCAAAGGGCAAAAGCAATAAGGCAATCCAATGATTAATTCTGTATTTCCTTAATAATTTCACAACCTCACCCTACTTACATCCCAAGAAATTGTCCTCATATATAAGTTGACGATTCCCATTGCCACCGAATTAATGTCATTATTCTTCATGGCAGCGATGCAGTTATGAAGCAATGACCATTAGTGTGTGACAACAGGAATTATCATTCCCAGTGGAGCCGACAAAGACTGTACGCTGCAAGGGGGGGGGGGGGGGCTGAGCAGCACTGGGCTGGACTGAACAAATGCAATTTAGGTCCTAAGACATTTTCCCCTGAAAACCCAATCATGTCTGTGAAGGGAAGACAGGGTGATAAGGGTCATTTTGTTCTTTCTAATGGACTGACAGAACGGCTGCACGTAATGATCGGGTCTCTTTTTATTCTCTATAGGCTTTCACTCACTGCCCACATCACTGTCACCCCCTCATCTTCATCAGTACAATACAGTGGGCTGCAGGAGCAGTATGATTCAAAGGCTTACAGAGAGTGTGATTATAAAGTAGAAGACTTTTTAGTGTCTAAAGATGGATTGCAAATAAGGTCTCAGAAAAAGTTATTCAGATTTTGCTGAGTGCTGTGAAGTGATTAAATGAAAAGTGGGAAACAAGGCGAGTGAGGGGGGGGGGGGGGCAGCGCTCTCTGTTGCAGTCAAGTGATGTTGAAATGCATGTGCGTTTGATTTTGTGTAATCATATATCGTCAATGTTCACGCCTGCGTGTGACAAGTACAATTTCACAGAAGAGGTAGTGTCAGACAAACGATGCGGCCGGGGAGAAAAAGTGCTTATCAGGCACATTGTAGCCAGGAGTGTGCAGCCGTTAAACAGCCAGATGGAACCAAAAAGAAATACATTTTGAATGGATAAATGGTGCATAAAGGAAACTATTATAAATATGTACAGGTTTGAGACTCCAGGTTTTCATTCAGAGAAGGGGAAACCTTCACGTTATTGTAATTATGTAATAACTCCAGACAAGAAGCTGTGTCCATTACATGCTTTGACTTCTGGACAAGCACACAGTGTGTGTGTGTGTGTGTGTGTGTGCGTGCGTGCGTGCGTGCGTGCGTGCGTGCGTATCCTAAATGTGGTTTTATTTTACCGTAGGTTTGATCTTTTATCACTAACCAAACCTTCAACAGTTGCTTTAGAATTCAAATCCCACTGATGCTAAAACAACTCAGATTCGTTATTGGTTATTATACAGAAATGCAAGCCTTTGATTAACAGGCAAAAATTCGAATTAATGAGATAAAACAATCCTTTTATACAGCTTTTGGTGTTTTCTAAGTTTACAATCAACCAAATTGTTCAAACGTGTGATTCTCTCAGTTACATAGCTGCTTTTTTGTAATGGACGCACTGCTATTCCCTGGTGTTTGGTCTCTCCCATACAAAAAGCCCTAATGAAGAGATGCGTTACACATTTTCAGTTTGTACAGAGTAAATGAATGTCTTCAAAGAAAATAGTACCTTTGTAGGTGTCTGAGTGATGTATGGAGCTCACAGCTATTGATTTTGTGTTGTTTGACATGAGGTAATTGTGCGAGGTTTGTACCAAACTTCTCTCTGATCTTTAGATGGACCTCATTCTTAAAAAAAAACCTGTCCCTGCAGAGCGGAGTGATTATCCTCCGAGCATCGCATTGTGCTGCGGGTCATGGGTCGGTTTGTGGCAGCAAGGCATTGATTGGTCCTTCGATCTTTAGCCTAGTTGCGTTAGGCGGAGCAATGAGAGGGCCGTCCCCAGAGGATGCTCCGACTACGCTTCATTCCGGCACTTCAGTCCAGTCTCAGATGCTGGCTTTAAATAACCAATATTGACACACTCCCCACACACGGCCCACGGGGGAGTATTATGGTAATATATGCATGAAAAAAAAATCAATGCAGTCGGCCATTCATTATTTTCAAAACACGTCAACAGTGGTTGTCTCCAGTGTAAAGCACACATGTTGAAATTAAAATGATACACTCAGATGAGCACTGATGTAATTTACAATCTTTCTTTCCCCTCTGTTTCCTACTGGCTAACTCTGCATGAGTAAGAAGGAATAAACCATCGATGACAACCTTGATATCTGCAGTTTAGATCGGAGGTCCAACTCAGAGGCACACTCATTTTGAATTTGCTAAAGGAGAGAGGGAAAACAAGAGAATGAACACCACACACACATACACACACGTATCTCAGCTGAATGCTTAGCCCCCACTGCAAAGAGACTCCCATGTTGCCGTGGTGACAACGGTGCAAAGAAGTGGCTTACTTGTGATTGACGGCTGAAGCATCCCTTTGTGTGTGTGCCTGAAGACGCACGTGTGTGTCTCAGTAAGGTGGTTCAGTCAGGCAAATTTCCCTTGCAGTCACCACAAGTGGCCTAATTAGCCATTAATTTACAGTCTAAGCAACACAGAGAAGTGGCTCACTGTTCTTTACAAAGGAATCAGCTATATATCAAAACATCCCCAACGCTTTCTATCTGATGGGAAAGAAAGGGAAATTAATTTACTCAGATTTTTCTTCTCTTTTTTTTGATCAAATGTTCAGATTATTCTTCTCTTTTGTTACAGAGATAAGACTGATGTCCTTTCTTTTAGAACTTTTTCAACTCCCTCATCCCGGAGCTGATATTACCTTGTCAGAGGTAGATTTGAGTTGGAGGACAGTGAGAGGGAGAAAGAGAGACGAGCTAATAATGAGCCTCTCCATGCCTTGTCTTGTTATAAAGTATTAATGTTCCAGGTATTTTTAACCTGTGGAGATGTCAGTGACAGGGTCATAATGGCAGAGGCTGAAACCCTCTGAAAACACCTCAGACAGGGGCTGAATCTCAGTACAACTTAAAAGAATTGAGTCACAGAGGTTTGCCTGGAAACAGAGTAGTGACACCGCTGACATGTGTTCACATAAGCGTTATTTCGATTTTATTATGCATGTTTTTGTCCTGCTGTGAGGTTTCAGTTGGCTGTTTTTTTAGATGTGACCAGGGGAACAGGTCAAGATGTTGTGAAGTTGTGTGTGGTTAAATAAATGACCAAGTAGACACACACACAGCTGTGGTCGCAGCTGGTTTGGATTAGATTGAATTTAGATTGTATGGACTCAGTAGGTCTAATTAAGCTCAATGGACAACAGTTTGTGCCAAACTGTATGCCGACACTGTTAAACTTAAGTCAGGTAACTCTGTGGATACACTACAAACATTTAATTTATAACGGCATCACCCAAATGTGTCAATTAGCGGAGCCAAACAAAAACAGACTGGACTTCTCCTCACAGCACTCAGACTGCCTCCTGCTGCAGATTCAGACAGGGCCAAAGTAATTACTAAAGCTTTTTTCAAAGTCTTTGGAGCACGCTATACAGTGTGCCAGCTTCATCCTAGTTAGGTATTCAAGACTGATGGAATTGTTTATGGTTCTTTTCAGCAGACTACTTAATGTTACCTCCTAATCAACTGTAACGTCTTGTAGTAAAAGTATATTTCTGGTTTTCCCCACTCAAAAAATTAAGAAATGTACTAAATTTACCAAAACAAGCTTGGGAAAGGTTGCTGTTGTATCTGAGTAACTCAGATACCAAGATCAGCTCTTTTCATTAACAACCAGGAAGTGTGGACAACAGGGTGTTTCATGCCAGATAAAGACCAAATATAAATAAGTCAATCTGTGATTAAGAGGCTCACTCCACTCTTGTTATAAAAACTGTCTTCAGCACTGCTCTCCTGAGACTTTCTCTCGTTTGAATCAATATTCTCACAGAGCCTCTCTTCTCCGGCCTGACTTATGTATGACGTATGAGCCTAAATGGCCGTGCCTGATGTTCCCTCTCGTCCCTCTGCCTCCTTGGCTTTGAAATGTAAATTCTGTCCCCTGATTGCCTGCCCGACGGACCCACTACACACCGGTTGCACAGCTTGCTCCTAATCTCCATCACACCGTGTCTGCTTTAAAAGCGTCCAAACACAGCAGACCCCTCCTCACAAAAGAAGAATGCACACTCTGTTTGAACATCTGCCTGTCTGTCAGCAAGCCAACTCGCCTGTTAAAGGAGCCCTGGACGATTTCAGGCATTTTACACCAGCAGGTTAATTATCTGCAGAATCACAGGCTCTCCACATGGTGTTTTGGTAAGCATGCATAGATCCAGCGGGATGTAAGACTTAAGTGTTTGTTAGTGTGAGAAACCCCCCTTTCGGAGCTGTAAGCCATTATCCCTATTTAAACAATTCACTGTGTCAAGAATACAAAAACAAAAGACACACAATTCTTGAAGAGAATCTCTGGGATGCAACCAGAAGGTTGCCTAATTTGAAAATGGACTATCACTTGGCCTTTAGACAAGGTCGTACGGAAAAAACACACAAAAGAAAATCTGATCCGGCAAATCTACTTGATTCCAATTGAATGTGGTCACAGTTTAAAAATAAATAAAATGCTATACGGCGGTCCATGTAGTCTTTCTTTTACATTTGCCACAGGTAAAAATGACAAATGCTGGTTCAGCCTGTTTTCACAAAATCAAACCCGTTTAAGCTCGTACACTGGACCGGTAAAGACTGTATATTGGACGTTTATTTGTTCCTAATGTTGCTTCATTTTAAGGTGAATTGTGCTTCCAAATCAGCATGCCCTCATTTGGCCTCCAGTACAGTAGCACCATGACAATTTGACACATATTCCTACTTAAAAAAAAGTGATATATGTATCTATGGACTAGACTTAAGATGCTGTATATCACTTGCAGTCATTTTTGTAAAGAGCACACAGGCCAGTTGCAACTGAAACGTTCAAACGGTGTCTACAGGGGGCTGGGGTTGTTTATCATTGAATAGGAAATTGAAAGTGAAATACCTAGAAATACCCTCAAGTCTGCATAAATCTAGACTCCCGACATTAACCTCAATTCTTGGATTCAGGAAGATCTCTGTGCTGCTCTGGCTTCTGGTCAGACCTCAGCCTGCAGCCCACTGATCTGACACAGAAACCTGCCAACGATGTGATCAGAGCATGAGGGCTCTAAACCCACACATGACTCACAGACTGAAGAGAGAAGAAAGAAGATCTGTCATCTCATTGACACATTACAACACTGCAAGTTTGACACCATTGACAAAATATGTCAGCAACATGTCTGTAAAATGTCAGCCTGGTTGGTGACACACAGCGTGATGTCAGATACTCTCTAATTATCCTCCTCTCATTCCTTGTGACTTCCTCTCCAACACCATTTTTATTGTAGCAGACTAGAGAGGAATGACAAAGGAAATCATCCTATTTCGTTTTGTTCACTCTGCACGTGCACCTTTTATGTCTTTGCCTCTTACCTTTGCTTTCTTCTCAGCAGTATGTTTGGCACAGGTTTGGGGCGGGAAACAATATTCTCTGTAAGCATAGCAAAGATCACCGCAGGGGGATTTGTTACGCTTACACTTTTTTATGATTAGTAGCAGTATGTATGAGATGATTATATATAATAGAATTGTAATTGTAAGTTTTATCAGTTATTGCCAGCCAACCTTTCTTAATTTCAAAGTTTTTTTTTTCTTAATCTTCTCTTGGCATACATCTTAGCAGAGACCATTAAAGTATTCGTTATACTTTTTAGGGGAAACGCTAGTTGCAAAGAGTTGGATGAGAACACAGATTTGACGACGTCATCAATTTACTCATCTGATGGTCTGCAAAAAAAAGGAAATCAAATGGGGAAGACTTATTTTTATTCCTATTCTGTTTAATTCATGAGGCACATAAGAAGGCATTATTGTATATTAATCAGAGAAAACTACTTTGAGTAAATGCTGCAAGAGAAATCAGGTTTACAGATAAGGATGCAAAGGTTTTCTTTGACATTCATGGTTTCTTGTCTCAGAGCGGGATGAGAAAACAAACGCTGTTAGTGGACAAAACACTACCTGGATAAATCCCCATGCTACCTAAAGCAAAACAGACAAAGAAATAAAGAGATTACTGAATGCCAAGTCACTTTAATCTTTCTACTGCCATTTTCTTTCCTGTTAGTTCCAAATCAACCAAGAAAGAAGCAAATGCTTTTTCTTCCTCTTTGAAGGAAAAACTTGAAGCATGATGATGGGGTTCGACCTCGCTCAGCCGAGGAACGAGTCTTTTGATTATTTTGGTGTTTTACACAGACGAGAAAACATGACTGACGGACAGACAGATGGCTTTCCAGACGATTCATTTTCTGTGCCAGACAGGGCCGACGTTTATCAACAGTGACACACACTCTCACATGCACACACACCTGTCCTGATATATAATGAGCCCCTCAAAGAATAGGTATTCAGACAGTGTGAAATAAAAGCCGGACAAACTTTCTTTCAGTTTCACAAAGCAGTTCATTAGAGATGATAATGGACACTTAGCTAAAGTGCTGAGGAAGCAGATTTAGCTGTTTTCTTGCTCTCTCTCTCTCCTAAAAATTAAAAACTGCGTGTTCCTGTCACAATAATGGAAGCGGCAACAGCAGTGATGTGACAGAAGTGTAATTTTGCTCTAGTAGCTTTGTAATGGCCTGCCCTAGGATATATTAACCTGGTCATTACATTTTAAAACTCCTCTTAGATTGTGTTTTTATAGACTTCCTTTGCTTCTAGTGCAAAGAAAGATCTGCTCAAGAACATGTGGACACTGAAACACCAGTCTGCTCTAATGTCGCTGGTTTTGGCCTCGTCCACACGGAGACGAAACGGAGGCGAAAACGAACCGAAGTCGATATCAAAAAAGTCTTCCGTCCACACGAAACCGCTCGACCTGCTGGAGACGCTGTAGTACATATGCCGGACCTGTAAGTGGCGCTGTACTTCCGCCACAAAATACACCAGCGAATAAGACCCCCCCCAAGCATGGTTGCCATGGTTGCCATGGTTGCCTGGTTGCCCTTCTGTTTATTCTCTGCGGTGGATTTAGCAACATGTAGTTCATGTAGTTCTCCACTTGTTGCTGATGGTTGTGGTAGAGGAGCTGTAGATTTTGCACTAACATCTGTATCATGGTCAGTAGCATCTGGAGCACGAGCGCAACCCTGTGATCCGCCATTGTTGTTGTTGTTGGCGAAACGCATCAGCAATGACGCGGGGTGAGCAGGAGAGGTGCGGAGAGGCGGGGCTATGATCGTATAGGGCGTACACACGGAGCCGCAAGCGTTTCGTCCCCAGACCTACCCACTTTGGGAGCCGTTATCAAAGTGGGTAGTGATCGGAATTCCGGCTCTTCTTGGTGAGCCGGATCATTTGTTTGTTTGTAGCCTTTATTTAACCAGGTGAAAATCCCATTGAGATCAACGATCTCTTTTTCAAGGGAGACCTGCAGCACATTGGTTACACATAAAAACAACAGAAAACAAAAAGGACATCATACAACATAATTACAGGGGTATAAATTAGCAACCTATTTGGCTCGGCTCACCAAGAAGAGCCGGCTCTTTCGGCTGCCTAACGGCTCTTCATTTTACCACATATACCTTTTATAATTCAGTCAAATTTAGCCTTGTTTTGACTAATGATTTATATGTGTACACATATATCACTTAAATTATTCAATACATCCTTTGTACTGAAGTTGTGATGATTCTGTTTAGTTTGTTGTGTGCTTTTTTTGTGTTTTCTTCTGTCTCCCCCCTCCCTTCTCTGTTTTCCTGGGCTGGTGTGTGACAGGGAGTTGGCTGGCTCATCCCAGTAGCAGACGAGGCACACCTGTTTCCACTCACCTCTTCACCTGTTGACATAAAAGCCCAGTCCTCTTGCCACTTCCCTGCCAGATAATTCCTTTGTGTTCGACCCTCAGGTGTGTCTCGCTGCTCTCCTCGTCCCTGTGATCTCTTCGCCTGGATTTTTGCCTCCTGTCCCTGACGTCTCCGTGCCAGCCAGCTTCCTGCCTCCACTGCCGTTTTCTGTGCCTCTGCTTAAAATAAACTTTTTGTTTTTGACCATCTCTCTCTCTAAGTCTTTTGCTTTGGGGTCCAATATCTCTAGGCCGTAACAGAAGTATTCAAAAGTAAAAATAAAAATGTTAATATAAATGATTTGCTGTGGCCAATTGTTTTCATTGTATTTACAGACCCTTGTAACTCTCTGATACCACCCAATGAATGCACTGACTTGCTTGTAGAACCACACTACACAAAGCAGATAGCAACACCTATAAAAACTTAAGCATAGACATTTAAAAAAAGGACAGCTACTGTATCGACATTTTAAAATTGTATTTAAAGAAAAAGCCCTAACAAAACAGCAGGGTTCTATTTCAGTATTGACTAAAGAAAAAAAGACAGCAACAGCTGACATCAAATCTTTGCTGAGCCTAAAGATAATCATAAATAAATAACATAGTGAAAATAAATATATTGCAATGTGCAAAACAGCAGCATCCAACAGTCTCTAATCCTTGGATATTACATGTCACTGCATGCATGCATGCACGAAGTACCCGTAGCGCGGAGATCATCATATCATTATGTCTTGTATTACTTAATACCTGTTAAGCCCCAAGCCTGTTTTTCAGGTCTCAGGCTCGAAAATGACATTCCAAGAACAAATGACTATATCTTCACTTCTAAAAGGGGTAAATTAATAATCTTTTTTCTCAAAGCAATGATACACCTGTGAGTTGGATGTACTGTAGGAAAGTCAGAATTAATATAGAATCTTTTTATTTTAAAGTAAATTCAGATTGAACATTGTAAATTATAGTCTCCTTCCAAAAAAAAAACATTACTTATAGTGAAAACCATTCTTGTATGATGGGATAGTAGACTAAAAGCTTTAGGAATCCAAACTATAACATATAGTACCCTGTATCAAGATTGATGCAAAACAAGTGAAATTTGACCTTTTTAGAGAGGTTTAGAAAAAAACACTTCTGGGGTCGATTTTGGTGATTGACACCTGTTTTGAACCGTTAGAGCCAATAGAATCGAGGGGAAGTTCCTAAATCCATCTAAACATTACCATTGGTGAATGAGAGTGATGCGCAGCCAGAATGCCCAAAACCGGAAGCTCTCATACACTCTCGTAGCTCTCATAGCAGCTATATATGAAAACTACTCTAATTGACATAAATGTTATGATGGATTATCAGTAATCATTTCAAAGGGACACAGAGACATTGGATTAACCTTCAGCAGCGTTTATATGCGTTTTAATGCCATTGAACACAACCTTTGATCAGAAAACAGCAAAGGTAAAACATATTTGCCGTTTTGGCCACGTAAAGTGAAGTTGTGTGTTGTCTTTGCTGGCTTTCGCTGCTGCTTGTTCGCGACCGACACATCACTAAAGTGTATCGGATTCGGCCTCCGAAGCCGCGTTTCCGTTTCGGCCTCGTGTGGACGAACCGTCTAAACGATAAAGAACTGTAGCTGTACAACTGATATCGTCTCCGTGTGGACGGGGCCTTATATTCATCTATGATTAATCTTAATTGTTTCAAAGATAACCTTTATTTGCATTTGTTTCATGATAAAAACAGTTATAACATGCTGTGTTTGACTTTTATGCTTATCAAGCAATCTAGTGGCAACTTTGATTCATACGTTTTCTTTAGCGAGCTTCAGAACGGTCAGAGTGGATTTAGGTATATTAGTGTTAATCTTTGCCTCAGATGAGTTGACAGTCTCTAATTTATGGTAAGTCATTAATAGTAAATGAGTATGACTGTTGTCAGCTTTCATTTGCAGAGGTTAATTGTTGATGCTGGACTTAGTTAGGCCTTGCTTTAGAGATGCTCCTGTGAGAGGCTGAGCAGAAAGGCAAACACAGATTAATTAGACATGTTGGCTGATTGGATTTAAATTGTAAGGTTGATAGGGGCTCACTCATTTGTAAAATGAGATGACACAGCTGATAGTTAAAAGCAAAGTAAAATATTTAGAGCCTCAATTTCAAAGAGAGTGTATAACGAGTTTTTAATGTAATAACCTATTGTCTAGTCTATTTAACATCTAGTATATTTACCTATAATGGGATGGAAGATGTTGGTCGTGTTGCCCAGCCCTACTCCTGAGGTGGTTATGCTTTTGTTTTTGTTTGTCAGCTTATTCTAATGAAACTTGGGTAAAGGTTGTAGCATGGTCCAAAGGAAGAACCAACTACATTTCGGAGCAGTTAGCCTTATTTCAGTGGCACCGTACGCCACTTCCTCTCTATACATCTGACATTTAATTTTCAAGGGCTAGCACATTTTTTGAAAACTTCGCAAAAGTATCAAAACAGTAATTATGTTTTCAGGTCTGTTTCCTGCTCTCCTCTTCTGGGTTCCGTAAGGGCTCACTGGAGGATATACTCTGATTTGATAACATTCGAAAAGCATCTCTCCAAAGGTCTAAGGGTCTTATCATCAAGTATGAAACTATGCATTTTCTATTTTCTCTCAGGAAGACAAAATAGTCACTGTGAATATCTCAGACTCATTATCAAATAAAGTGCTTATTTCAATTTCTTCCACGATGAGATGTGTGTCTAAAGGGAGCAAAATGTGCACCGGTCTAATTTGTTCTCTGATATCTGGTAGATCTGTTGTATCAGATCAGAGGCAGTTTTAATCAGATCTATTTAGCAAAGTGAGTCTCGGATAACAAGCTCTGGTTCGGTTTGTGCTGTTCTAGTCAATGTACAAGCCATTGTCAGATTAAAGTAAACAAATACTTAATTATTGCATCTATTCGACAAATGTAATTTGGAAGGATGCTTCCTTTGGGAGCAGAAGCCAAATGCAGTGTTCAAGTCGATGACAAGGCGTCTCGCTGCAAACCAAATGATGCTGACAGCTCCGTGTGGAGAGAGGAACAACCACAGGTCTCCTGCATTTAGCCCTGTCAAACACAGTTAATACACTGTGTGTAGAAACGCTCCCCTGGTGCTCACTTCCATCAGTGAAGGCTGCTTAGACAAAACTGTGGAAAGGCCAATTAAGCTGATGTTCTACCAACTCGTGATATACTATATTAAAAGTTTTTGTTTTTGGGAACATCCAAATAATCCTTACTGAAACTCATAACAGAGCTTTTTGTTATAAAAGTATTGTGAGCCCTTTGTTGTCTCTAGAGAACAAAGTGAGTTGCAGTGAAAACATTTTTATACTGCATCTACTGTATTACTTTGGACACAGTTCAAATCCAACAACAATAGTGGCTTATGCATTTAATAGAGATACAAATGAGGCATTGAGGCACCTGTAACCATTTGGACAATATTAAGCAACAACAATTAGGAAGACAAAAATTATGTTAAAGCATGAATGTGTGGGATTTGGCTGTTGAGCACAGGGAGACATACAACTACAGCGTTCTGTACGTCTCCAGCTTTGTTTTGTAATTGGCTTATTGTTCCTTAAATCAATCATCTTTTCCTTTACAGTTCAAAGAGAGTCGGGACTGCAAAATAACTACGAAGGAAAGCCATGAAACACATTTGCTGCATATATATATATATGTATCAGCCACAACACAGATTTAGCAAACACAGCAACTATAACATAAGGACCGAAGATCTCTATCCACCTACGTATAGAGACAGTTGAGCAGAATGCAGAGGAGGGGCATGTTTTCATCCTGTGGTACAGGCAATATGTGCTTTTGGTCGTGGGGAAAGCTAGCATTTATGTTGGACAGAGATTTTGTTAAAAACTAAAATGTTTCTACCATGCCATGCCATGGTAGACCTGCAGCTTTTATAAGATCAAAGGGATTGGACCCAAACTCTGTGATCAAACGTTATTACATGTCATTTTGTGAACACCCTAAAGTGCAGGATGATTGGTTCTGCACTTTTCATGGAGAAAGAGAACAACAGCACAATATCAAGCTAAGGATGAGCAGGACACACTAACCAGAACTCATTCATTCATGTTCAATGAATTACAAAATGTGATGATAACACAAACTTGGCAACTAAATAATTTAAAAGGGAAAACAAATGTTTAAAACAGCTATCATTTGGATGACATCCTTTTAGAGGTGACCCACTTGTTCAATAGACAAAGCTAACATAGTGTTGTTAGGCTAAAATAAAAGGGACTCATTTGTGAAACCTGGATGAATGAATACAGTACACTCTAACGGACAAATTAAGTTAAGTAACTGATGGAAAGATGTCCTCACCATGACATCCCTTCTACCTTGTTTAACATGAATTTAAGATAATCAAGTTTGCTTTGTAAGAAGACAGAAAGGGAGAGAGGAGAAGTTTTGTTTTTAACAAACTTTTCATCTCTGGTAATGCATGCCAAACATTAAAGAAGAAGCTGTCAGAAAACTATAGCTTGGTTAATATTTGCTTCAGAAAGAGATTAAGAGACTAAAGGAAAGACAGAGAGAGCGAGCACCTCAGGCAGAGTGGAGGGAGGCAGAATATTACCAAAAGCTTGTCATAGTTGCACAGCTTGTAAATATTGGTGTGGAGATTTCAGCGTCTCTTAATGTCTTATATATAGAAAACAAGAAAGCAAAAGAAACATAATACTGAAAAATGTGGTTTTATATTAAACAGCGAACTGCAACTAGAAATTCCTTTCAAGCTCTTCGTAACATGTTTGTAATGAAAACACTTTGGAAGGGAAGGAAAAACAAATCCATCAGGTGGAAACTTGAGTTTGCAACTTCAGCGCATCTAGCTGTTGTATAACTGGACCAAGGACTGTGAATGTGAAGATGATTTGATTTAGGTTGATAGATGTCTAGATCAACTTTTTCAATTTATCAGCTGATGATACCCCCAAAGAAATACTGGACTCCTTAACACCGATCACGAGAGCAGTTGACCATTTTCAGTACAAAACATCAAGACATGTGAGGATTCAGGTGCTCACAGATAACCTTTCTGGGTATTTCCATAGATACCAGTGTCTTTGCAGTGAGCTGCATAAATAAGGTATTGTTTTGAGCACAAAATGGCAGTTAACAGAAATTATTCAGGAGTAAAACAGTTACAGATACGGGGCATAGTCAAGGACTGTTCCAAAAGCAACAGGCAGGCATTGCCAACAAATATGAAGCAAAGAGACCCCAGGGAACAAAGGGTACATGGGGAGTCAGCCAGGAGAGCCAATCAGGGGGAGTAAGACAAACTGTAGCATAATTCAGGTGGATTTGTTGGTGATTAAGATGACAAGAAGGCAACAGAACATTAGCCCACACCACATCCCAATATACTGTAAAAGTAAGGCCCTAGCTCTATTCCTGATGGTGACTTGCTTCTTATTAACTTTTTCATCAGTTTTCTCCGAGGTCCGTTATTTCTGGCTGTGGTCCTGAAAAAAAACCTCCACCACTGGAGGTTTTCATTAAATAAACAAACAAATAATGACCTCCAAATCCTTAAGATGAATAGAGCAAATGGAATCATCGCCATCACTGACTCGCTCTGTGGCCTCATGTGTATCTCCTCTCACACGTACTATTGTCAGCGGTAACATTCCATTTATTATATCACTTAAGTTTGCTCTTAGTTGTGTTAGATTGTGTGAGGTTTGTGTCTTGTTTGTTATTTGGCCAATCATTTTCACAATCTGGGCTTTGATCAGTGAGTAGTTTTTGTTTGTACTTGTTGTAGCTTTAATGGGATGTGAGTCATTGCACATTTAAAACCTGAACAAAGACTGTGGAGTAATTGGCATGACCGCTTTTTGTTTGTTTTCCCATAATTCTGCAACAAATGAAGTGGTGTTAACCATTGTATGTTCAATTGTGTTTCTCTTTGTTGGCTGATTTGCTGGATCTCTTCTCTTTTTCCCTTTTGTTTCTGTATATTTTCTGTGTGAGAGCAATCAAGGCTTTGCACTGTGCAGATACATTGGGACAGAAAACAGTAAAAACAGAGCTCTGAAACAAAAAGCTTTTTTGTTTGTTTTTGTTTTGGTGCAGTAAGCACCCGTTGGCTCACTCACAACAACACAGAAAGGCTCATACACATTAACATGTAAATCACATGCATACACACAGTCTGCTTATCTTCCTCTGTCACAGATCTCCTGGATATTATTTCAAATGGTGCCCGACAACTAACTAGCCAATAAAGGAGATAAATAAGCTGTGATATAAATAAATCCCACACATCTGCCTCAATCAGTCACTTCCTGCCTTTGAGAGACAGCCACTAATGGACAGAGATAATGCAGCCAGTTATCCTCTGTGTGTGTGTGTGTGTGTGCGTGCGTGCGTGCGTGCGTGCGTGCGTGCGTGCGTGTGTATGTGTGTGTGTGTGTGTGTGTGTGTAGGAGTCAGTGATCGTCCTCTGCTCACTGTCAGCTTGGCCCTTCCTGTCAGCCTCTCGAGCCTCCAGACGACCTGAAACACTGTCCTGGCATGCCGTTGGCTGCCACGAACTGCCACAGTATGACCTTACTGCTAATAATAACAAAAAGGCCATCACCCAACTAAACTCTGCTGACTGTTGGTGAAGGAGAAGTGATGTTGAGCGGTGTTATGATGAGACAGACACAAAAAAAAGCATAGATTCCATTTTCAAGTTGATTGACGTAACACTTGTATGTATCTCTGTGTGTTCCTGCTGTGATTAGAAACCCAGGGGGATAGTTGTATCTGTTGTGCTCCATTTTTTATCAGATTCTCTGCAAGAATGGAAAGTGATGTTACACCCAAACAAAAACACAAGTGTGTTCCCAGTACTAAAGATGGATTGATTTGGTTTACCAAAGGAATGATTGTTGGTCCATACAGGCAGGAGTGGAAACTCTTACTGTGGAGTTAAAGCTTAAAACACTTTTGTTTTTCTAGTTAAGCTCGAGATTCTTATAATTTAGGATTAAGGTTTCATTTTTGGGGACGGACAGGGTGTAAAAGGTTCATATCCGAATAATATTTGTTTTGTTTTGTGGCTGACAGTACAATACTAGATGCAAACGCACTATACACCAGATGAGTATGACCTAGTGTATGTGATTAAATAGTGAATTTGAGTCCATCAATGTTCCCCTTAACACTCAGTTATGATGCTGTTTAGCTCCATAGCTACTGTCAAATTTACCAAAAAACTCACAGATATCAGTGGTTTTTTGCATTGCTGTAAAAGTGCAATAATAAATGATAAAACCTCAATCCAAATAAAACCGTCACAAATTCCTCTTTTTCAAATAGACTTGTTTTTTGTGAAAAGAAAATGAATATCCATATTTGATGCTATTTTAGTTTCCATTTTAATAAAATATTTCCAAAAACTACAAAACAGAGATATCTTCAGTTCGAATTATCAAATGATGTACCCATTAATTAATATGTGATCTGGAGAGAGCTGCATCTACATCTAAACTCCCTAAAATGGGATTTGTGGGATTATAATCCAATCATCCAGGATTGTTTTAAATGCCAGGTGTAGCTCCGAACAGTGTCTGTGTGGGCGCTGCAGGAGGAGGACAGATGGAGGTATCAGTGTAATCATACGGTGGGAAAGTCTGTCCACCCCTAACCTTCCTGACAACTGCTATCTTAGCACCCTCTGTTTCCCTGAGCGTCACACGGAGCGATCAGCTGTCAACACTCCTGCCAGCGACAGCTTTGTAATATGTGTGAGGACTCTTTAAAGTAATCTCTCTCCCCTGACGCCTTCAAGAGCCAACAAGCACGACCACCGTTGGAAGCTTGAGATAGTTTCCCTGTGAGACCCCACTGGCCTGCGCCCTTCTGCTCTCCTGCAAACAACACGATAAGGCTGTTCTACTAATCACACGCACCCAACAACACAAGCACAAACTGTCCTTTCAACACTGTTTGCACAAGGTTCAAGGTTCAAGGTTCAAGGTTCTTTATTGTCAATCTGACATAGCTACAGAGTAATTATGTAGTTGAAAATCTTATGTCACAGGCTTCTCCAACAGTGCAACATAATAACATAATAACAATAAGAGCAAGAGCAATACAAAAAGAGTAATAGTTATAAAATAAAATAAAGTGATGCAGTACGAGTCTATATACAAGTTATTGGAGTGATATATATATATTAGGTATTAGATACATACTGTACTACTGAGTAGCAGATGAATGTTTGAAGTTGTTTCAACAGTTCAATTGTTTAACAGTCTCACTGCCCGCGGGAAGAAACTGTCTCCGAATCTTCTTGTCCTTGCCAGGATGCTGCGGTAACGTCTGCCAGACGGCAACAGAAAGAACAGTTTGTGGCTGGGGTGATGGGGGTCTTTGATAATCCGTAGTGATTTCTTCCTGAGCCGCTGGGAGTAAAGGTCCTCCATGGATGGCAGCTCCGTGATGTGCTGTGCAGTTTTCACCAAGGCTTGGATTGCAATTTTTCAACAAACAAAATGCAATTTGTCTCAACATCATCTCATCTTGTGCCGCAAAAAACAGCTTGGTGTTAAAAAAGGTAAATGTGAATGTCAATAATTGCTATCTAAACAGTTTACTGTATTGTGTTGCCAATATCTCCGATAGGACTACAAAGGGATGCTGGAAAAGATTTTCTATTCAGAGGAATTGGAGATACCACAGGCACTTTTGATCTATTCCCCACAATAAAATATACTGACTCCACCATGAGACGCTTTAACCTTTAATAGAAAGAGACAATTAACATTAGCTCTTGAGGACCTCGCATGTGTTTCTTCATTATACAAGAAATAATGAAGTGTCCACTTTTGATCTTTATTCCCAGCAAACTGAAGAGACCTGCCTTACTTTTGATCAAAGCCTATTTCACAACGCTTTGGTGGTTTCATGTTTCAACATTTTTTAAATAAGTGGTATTTTCTTCCTTTCTTTTGTCTATGTATTTTTTTCTAGCTTTTTTCAATGGTACATACCAAATGGACTGGAAAGTACTGTCGGTGAGTGCAGTTTTTCCCTGAACTCACAGATCATTTCCAGAGAAAACTATTTTTGCAGGATGACGGTGCCCATAGTGAGAAATGTTTCAATTCACAGCTCCTGGTGATGTGCAAAAAAATAAATGGAAAGACAAGTAGAGCATCTTCTAATGTCCCTGGTGTGCCAACATGTGTATGTGTGTATATTATTGTGTGTACTGTATGTTTGTCACCTGTGTGTATAGCTTTCCACTCATCCTCGGGTCGAAGGACATGCTGGATCAGTGTTTTTGGGGCACTTAACGTTCCTCAAGGACAGCAGCCCATGCAGCAATCAGCTGGGTGTCAAGGCCAGTGGCGAGCCGTGAGCTTTATACCTAGGCCCTCTGACCCCCACCCCTTCCCTCGAAAAAAAGAAAAAAAAAGAGTTATTACGTCACAGCGTATACTTCAGCGGAATATCAAAACAACGGCCCAGGGTGCAAAACGCATCAATGACAGCGACCCTCTACCACACAAAACAACACCTGTGAACCCAATTTGTGTTATTTGACATTGAAAATGATATTGCATTGTGTTTGTTACTTTCGTTACAGTTGTATGTCTTAAGTGTAATTTGGCATGCTTCTATTTTGAAGGCGAGTTCACGCTGTTGACAGGAAGTTGTTGTTGCTATGGAAACAAGAACAGTTTCACAGCGGGCGGAACTCGTCATAAAGTCCGCGATAATAGAGTGGCGAAGTCCCTCCCCTTCCGGTTGAGCCCCATGGGACCTTATTTCGGAAAAGTTATGCATTGAAGTCAATGGAGAGAGAAAGATTATCTTTCGATCCCGTTTGAATTGTGCCACGAATTACACATATGATGTTTGTCAATTTAAAAGATAATTTTGCAAGTAAAAAAAAAAAAAATGTGTCGTAAAACTGTGAAGTAACACATTTGTTTGTGTGAAACGCTAAATGAACTACATCTCTGGTCAACCACACACGTCACCAAGATGGCCGTCACTACTGTCTTGTCAACAAACGATTGACTATCACCACAATGAAACACGTCCTGAAGAATGTCATGCAAAGCTGCCTGCCTGCCTTCCTTTGATTCTCTCTGAACTGCCTGGTCGTTTTAATGTTTAATGTCAACCATTTGTGCAGATAGCATGAAGTAGAAAAGATCGCCGATGCTAACGTCAGCGTTAGCATTTCTCCCCCGGAATTAAATGGTGTATTATAGAATGATCACACCGGTGACAGTACTATTCAAAGGGTTCACGAAATATGACTACTACTCTTACTGTTTAACATTTTGGGTTACTTAATGTTACTTCATGTTAAGGCTAATAAAAATGACAAGGCTGTAATGCTAACTAACGTGCTAGCTACTAGCTAGGTAGCTAACTTGATCAAGCCACTCCTGGTCGTTTCATCAGACGGGAAGCAAAAGAACGAGCAAGACCCATTGCTGGTATAATAACAACCTGGTACTAAGCACACAGGCATCTTGTTAAAGTTATCTTATCTTAGCCAGCGCCATATAGATAGATTATATCTATATTGCGCTGATCTTAGGTATCTGAATGGTGGAGGTAAACAATTGTGACATCACTTACGCGACTCTGGGATTTGTAGTCTTTCTAGTTACGTATTTTTCATAGTCTTATATTTCAACAGTTTTACGACAAACTGTGACTTTTTTGACATGGAAATGATTTTTTAAGATTGACAAACATCATATGTGTAATTCATGGCACAATTCAAACGGGATCGAAAGAAAAGTTTTCTCTCCCCATAATTTTTCCGAAATAAGGTCCCATACCCCGGAAGTAAGTGGGAGGGACTTCGCCACTCTATAAAACCCACCCATTTAGAGGGAAGATATGATTGGTCAATTGTACTGTCATTTGACATTACTCTCTCGTTCAGTTACTATAGCGGGCCCTCTGTGAATCGCAGAGAGGCCCGCTATAGTAACTGACATTCAAACAGAGACTGAACAGGCAGATTCGAAGGATTTATTTCTTTGGAAATGTTATTTTATTAAATCAAGTTTTTTTTCGGTAAAACTAATGAAAAATATAACAAAAATAATATTAAAAAAATATATATTTAAAAAAAAAAAAATTGTTTTTAATGTTTTTAAATATTATTTTTTTTAATATCTTAGGCCCTCACAGAGGGCCTAGAGGGCCCTGACGGCTCGCCACTGGTCAAGGCTTTACACATTTCTAAACATGGTGCTAAAGAGGTGACGGTTAGGCAAATGAGCTAATGTGATGTGCTGCTACAGGAAGAAGAGCTTTAGGAAATGCAACCCTCTCCACAGACATGCTGGTTGGCCACACAAAGCACACTTTAATTTAGAAGCAAAAGGTCAGTTTAGCACATTTAGGCCTGTCGGCGGCACCCGAGGCGATCACTGGTCATGATATTAAGAGCATGCCAAGTGGACCGGAGGTGTCCACCGGGATCAGTGTTCCCTCAGGCTCTGTGGATCTTCAAAGGGCTTCCTATCCAGAGATATGGCCGTAGTTGAAATTCAAAGCCAGTCCTTTGGCCGCAATGAACATGAATAAACTTGCCGAGCAGCTGATGGAGCTTTGTTGTTCGGGATAGGAAGTGTGACAGAGATATTTGAATGCCACTCTCTGGCATTTTAACTGTATGGGTGTAACACAAAGCTACTGTGTTTATCTCACATACAAATCTGTATTTGGAGGTGGAAAGGGCTTACATCCGATGTTAGATTATAAAATATTTTCCGTACAAAAGCATGTCTCTATCCAGTCAAAAAGGTGGTTTGCTAATTGTTACTTTACTGTTTGACCTTCATTGTGCAAAATAATGTATGTGCCGTTTTAGACTAGAAGGTTGTTTCTGCCCTGAAACTCACATTTTACCCAGCAAGGTAATTCACATAATTGATAAAATAATAGTATACGGTGAACATCATTTTACAATTCTGCATAATTAGTTATTTTTCTTTTGGTACTTTTAGTTGATACTTTTTTACTTTTACTTACAATTTTGAATGCAGGACTTTTATTTGTTACAGAGAATATTTAATGGGACTGCTACTTTTCATAACAGAACTGAAATTAACTGCTACCACTGATGTTTGGCCTAATTATACTACATCAATACAACTTTTTTCTGTTTTGTTTTTTACATAGAATTTGAACCCTGTCTAATCTGAATGGCTCTGAGCATTTGAATCACTTTTGGCGAAGTCTCTAACTTATGTTAGCACATTAATCGTTCATATCCAAATGATGCATTTATATTTGTTTCCCAAGTGTGTGCTGACCTTTGGCAGGAACTAGATTAGCCTATAAACTACACCCACAGTCAAGAAATCCATTAAAGCAGATCAGTCTTTTCCTACCCACTCTCACTACTCTAAAACGGCCAAGCGCCCTCTCACTCTCAGAGATAAAGAAATGCATGAAGCTATATTGCATCCCCGCCTGCCCTGACATGGCAATGTGCCGTGCAATCTTAACGCGTGCCAGTGACTGCAGGAAAGGATGTGGGGCACAAAATCAATTTCTTCTCTCGCCTCACCAGGACCGGCTGCTCCCCTATAGACCAAATAAAATATAATCCTGCCATGACTCCTCAATTAAAATAAAGTGCAAAAAAAACATTTGACTCTCTGTGACTTCTCTCTTTCCATTTCCAAAGGGGATTAGCCATGGAAATGACTTCTTGACAATAATAGAATTGTTATTAGAAAGTAGAAGAGGACACTTTGGTCTTTCTTCTGCAGCCAGTGGGCGAGCTTCCTGTCAGCGAGAGGCAGACTGGGAAAGTTGATGTTTGTTGAAGATGTTTTAAATTAATTTAGTGTGTCGTTACAGGTCAACCTTATTAAGTAATAATTATATTGACAGCCAAGTAGATTTAGGAACATCTCTGCAGGAAAACAGCCACTGTGACCGGCATGATTAAATGGCTATAAATAATAAAACGCTTTTAAAATGAGCAATGCATTGTATTTTCCTTAAAACACAGTGAGCACGATTTTTGGACTGAATGGTGATTTATATCTTAGTAAAAACTTAAAGCGTCAGTTATAGTCAGTCATAAATAAACACAAGCATTGTTCCTTCTTCGTTCTGGCTTTAGTCAATAGTGTTAAGTTAGCTTACACAATCAGATTGAGTTCACAGCACATGTACTGGTTGAAATGTACTAACATAACAGCAGTTTTTATAATAAGAAAATCTGAAGCTGCGTGCAAAGGCTTTTGCAAAGGCCATTTGTAGTTGTCAGCTCTAAAGGCACGGACACACCAGGCCGATTATCGGCGTCGGTGGGCGTCAGGCCGACGATGAGCGTCGACACGCCCTACTCAGATTGGTGTGTCCCGCACCGTCGGGTCTTTTCAGCCAGGCCGACGCCTTTTCGGCCGAAAACCCGCCGATTCCAGTCGGCCAAAGGCAGTCGGCAAAATAAATCACTCCGATTGGCTGTTTAGCTAGCGAATCAGTGCATGAGAAGCGAAACGGAAGTGAGGGACCCAAACAAACTATTAAGAAGGCAAATCTGAGATTTCATTTAACTCCAGCTCTCGACACAGGTTCGGGAAAGCCCCATGAGCTTCTCGCTGTAGAGTGAAAATGGAACGCACACGCTATTTGTTGTTTGTTTATATCACGCAGTCTGTTCTTCTTCTCTCGGTGTATCACGCAGTCTGTCTTCCGGTTGTTGCCTCTTTTGAATGACGAATACACACTACCCGCCGCCTGCTGGTAAGGAGAGTTATTGCCACTCACGCATGCGCAGTTCGTACGTGCTTCTTGGCCGTCGGCTGAAGTCTTTGCGGTGTGTTCCAGTGCGACACATGGCCAAAACGCAGAGACGCGAGGCGACGCAACAGTCGGGGTCTGTCTGTGTCAGTTCTTTGTTGTCAGATTTGTGTCCGGCCCTTTAAGTGTCAGTGTCAGGACAGATCCTGAACCTGCCTGTTTTTATCTGTACTTTACATGTTGCTGTGTTCAAGGTGTTTCTGGGTGTCAACCTCTATAAAAACGTAGCAAAACCAAGTAACCAGGAGCCAGATAGTGAGCATGCATCGTAGAAGAAGCTACAACTATGGTGGACATACCATTGGACAATGGTATTTTATATGTAAAAATAGCAAGGAAACAGCCAAGTGGACAAAGACTGACATGTAGCATGGTATCATCCGCTAGTGAGCACCGTAACCTTTGTTGAGCTGAAGGAGGGGCCAACTCTGTATGTTGCGTGTACAAACAATCACTGAAAAATGCCACATTATGCCTTTTATTTTAAAAAGAAATATATGAGGAAAGAATTATAACACTATTCCTTTTTTTAACGTTCTCTTTCCGAGATGCAAAAAACATATTTCCAAGGGGAAGCAAGTATGTGCTGTTCCCCCGGGAATGACAGCAGAGATGAAAAATGAAGCCGAGTGAGGCGATGCGGAGAAGGTGTAAATGAAAACTTGTCAGTCACATAAAAGCCCCCTCCTGAGTTCTCCCCAAGCTATAGATGACTTCGCCTGACCCTTGACCTCTCATCAGAGACTCAAACATGTGCCTGAGCTCCTGGGATGATGAGAGAGGGGGAGATGACAGCTCTCAGATCTGTTTTGATGTCACACAACTCCTCGGCTTACTGAGAGCAAAGTGAAGAGTGGAAAGAAAATGAAGGGGACAGGAGATGTTGACGGCATGTGAAGTAGGAAGCAATAAAACAAAGAGAAAGCAGGAAATATTTCATGAAATAAGAGTAGGAGGAAGATGCAATTAAGATAATTGTCTTTATGTAAGCGGAAAACCATCTGTTTTTTTATTAATAGATTTTTAGCGGTGCTTGTGTGAGGTCTGGTGCTCATGTCTGGCAATGGAGGACGGGGAACTTTGTCACATTTAAGAAGTATAAACACTTTATTTATACATGAATGTATAAAATAAGTTATAACATTTATGTTGCGTTAGTTACTTGAATGCCGCATTTCAAAAAAATAGGTCAGATCTTATGAATTAGGTAAAGATATGTCAGGCAATATATAAAAACATTGTATTTTCATACGGTTTGTAATTGGTATGTTGTGTATATTGTGTTCATTTCATTTTACTCTTATTCCTACAGAACAGTATCCATATGAGACCATTTGAGATAAGAAAGAGATACAGTGTGTTTATGATGGATAAAGAGACAAGTTAGGCAAGCAAAAGAGTAAAACATACCCAATGTAAATATCATAAACCACTAATGAGAGCAAAATCTATATCTTTCCATCATGAGACCGATAATGTTTCAGGAGTTTCATAATAATGATCATGTATACTGGGGGATGATAAACCAACTTTCTCTGTTATTTATTTATCTGTTATATGGTAACAAATTAAATAAAAAATGTGGATAAAAATGGGATAGGTGTTTAACAAAGTTTCTTTTTTTTTATGTTGGGGGTTTAAGATTAAACATTGATATTGGAAGATCTATCTATTTATTTTTATTAGGTAGTTATGCTTGACACTAAATGTTGTATTGTTAGTAGGCTCAGCCTTTCACACTTCATGCTGCATTTGGGAATGATGTTGTGTATTTGTGCTGTTTTACAGATGCGTAGACCTCTGAGGCACACGGAGAATGAGTAATCACCTTCTTGACCTTACACGTTCCCCGCAGTTTGAACAGCCCCACCTCACAGCCCCACCTCAAAGCCTCTGGTAAATGTTGGCATTAGCATTTTGGCATTTACACTGTTTGTACTTTTTTGCATGAGAGATTCGTGTTGAGCTTCAGCTCGAATGTGTAGTCTGTACTAATGCAGTGCTGTGAGACATTTTCACAGTTTTATTCTGGGGAAAAAAAGCTTGTACTGTGATGAATTCAGAAGGATCGGACATGAACAGGAGGGCAGAAATCTTAGACGTCAAGAGCATCGTCAGTAGACTTTCTCAACATGCTGCCTGCTCTTTTCACAGGGTCAAAAGCTCACTTTTCACTGATCTCATTACAGACAGTGGCATTTCATTAGCCAGGATCTATCATAAAGCACCATTATCTCTCCATCTGATGGAGTCTGCTCTTCACAGCCTCCCAGGCCTGCTATAAATGATAGCTAATCTAATCCTGGAGCTCAGTGAGTCCCAAGTGAGGAGAGGAGTGAAAAAGAGCAGCTAGATGAAGAGTGAGGGCAGAAAAAGAGAACTTTAGAGCTAATACATTAAAGAAGCATGAGACAGAAGAGTTGGACTTGTTCCTTATTCTCCTGCTTGGCTATAGATCTTTTCATGACTGCCTAAAGGAATCAAGATGCACAAATGTGCAAGCTTCAGATATTCAATACTTTTTTGCTTCAGTTTGTTGTCGCTTTAAGGTACAAGTATGTTAGCTGGTGTGATGAATGTGAGACTGACTTGTCTATCCCCACCCTCAATTACTCTTTCAACCTGAGCTGAAAGGGTATTCAATACATTGAGCCACAGTGACGTCCTCTTCCGCCCGAGCAGCCCTCTCTAGGGAGCTCTCCATGACGGCGGCGTAGGTGTTTTGACCTTTCAACCCCTGAGTGTGTGTGTGGGAGGTGTGTTAACAGTCAAGCCACCAGCGGTAATTTACTCAATTACAGTGAACTGTGCCATTGCATTATGTTATAGGCTTTAATTAACAGCGGAAAAGTGACCCAGCCTTCTAATTTATGGGTACTTGAAATAGTAGGAGGCTTGATGTGTATTGATATCACAGCTCTATATCTTCAGCACGCTGGCGTCATTGCAGGCTTTCTACTTGTGATTTACAGTTCAAGAACCTTAAGGATGAAAACAGACATGTATGAATTCATTAGTTTTTTTTAGTGAAGACTTCTTTTCGGGGGGCGATTTGTGTGAAATCCTGCCAAAGTCGTTGTTGCTGGTTGTCGTATACGCTCTGACAGACGGGCTGAAGTGGCTCTCAGCTGCAGGCTGTGAGCCGAGTGACAGCTGATCTATGAATGCCTTTGAAGTGAGAAAAACCACAGCTCTGTCATGTTACAGTACGTTTAAAGCTTTCTGTTGATATGCACATTGCCTTACCAATGAAATATTGACGAAATTGAAAGGAAAAAGATTCACAGTCAATAACTAATTAATCACAAGGGCCTTATGGAATATGTACAGAAAACTCAGAGAAGGATTAACCCAAAGTCATAGCGATTTTTACTGACATTACTGAGGTTTTTTGTCATAACATATACACAACTCAGTGTAATTGAATGAACAACGTACAGTTTACATACAAATGTACAGCTGGATGTCACTGTTGCTGAAGCTAAGACAAGTTAATAATTACAGTATTAAAGTGTATTTGTCTGAGAAGGGAGTGAGCAGAAAGGTCAACCGATCTAATATGATGTGAAGGGTTAGTTCAAGTTGCAATGTGTAATATAACAGTGTTGATCTTATGTGAAAGATGTGTTTTTAGTGTGGCAGAGATATCTATTGAAATAAGCATAAGGTATTTTCAAAATAAACACAAGAAAAACTTGGTAAGGTTAATGTAACAAACTACTTGGTTAGGTTTAGGATCACGGTTTGGGTTTAAATAACTACAAAAGTGAAGTTTCACACGGGAACAGCTGTGTTCTTGAATAAAGTCTGGTGTTTTTAAAGTCCTCCTCCCTAGGCAGACCTCTTCGCTTTTTATACTTCACAACAAAGTTAAATATATATACAAAAAGTGATTTTTTGGAATATAAACAAATTACAGAACAAAACTTTTCGTAGGAAAGCTGCAAACAATTTATGAACAGCCTGCTTATTTTAAGAAGTCACGTACTGCTGTGGCTGTCATACGAAGGCTACTGTACTCTTAATACACTCCATTGTTAATATTGCTTCACTGAAATTGGATAGGGCATTTTGCAGTAATTACTGTGAGGTTAATAACCAAAAAGTATCTAATTAAAAGCAACTGTCAAATATTAATAAATATAGGTGGAAGTTTGTAAGTGTGTAAATGTAAAGGTAGAGAGCGCTTTGTGCATCTTTCTGCCTAATAGAATATATAATCAGGACCTAATTGGATTTTCCAGGCAGTGCCTAGATACACATAAATCCCATAACCCCAGTTCCCAATAAGACTAAGTAGAGTTAACCATCACCATGGCAGTTGTTTGATCTTCTTCCACCCACTCGCCACCAACAGCACCATTTCTTGTTTAATATGAGAACTGGATATTAATCCCTGCCTGATATAAGCGTTATCTACAGCATCAGGCACGGAGCACAATGTGATTAGCAGAGCCGAGTCCTCTCCCATGAATAAACCCAGTTGAATCTCTTCCCACCGCTCTTAATAATCTTCTTTGCGTATATAAAGGTATCTTCTTTCAAATATTCTCCAGGAGACAGTATGTGATACTCCACTTTTATTATTGATGATTTAACATGACTGAAATGTGGGTCATTGAGTGAAATGTTATTTTATTCCAGTCTGGGATTGGTTTAGGTAAGTGGTTTATAAACCTAAACTTTATACAGAATCCAGCTTTTGATGAGAAATTGATTGGAGTTCATCATCATATCTATGTCAATTTGTCTAAAATATATTCAGTAAGTAGAGATAAGTCTTTGTTTATTATTGTCTCTCCTTTCGCTCCACATCATGATTAATGCTGTTGTTAGATGGAAGTGCTTCAGCTGGAAACAAGTGCATACAGTTTAAATGTACAAGCCAGGAGTCTTGAAGGCTTTCCTTCAAGAATATCTCAGGTACCTTTTTTGATTATTAATCGACAATTCCACAATTTTTGTCTGTGCAATATAAGCCTAATATCTCATTAGTGATTTGGTGAGTGATTTGGTGAGTGTTTCAATAGGAGCAAGTACAATCAGAAGTATGGTTTGTTAAAACTTGAATCTCTTTTTGCAGATACACACAGTTTTGGTTGTGTAGGTTTTGCATAATTCCTGTTAATAACATTTTTGCTCGCCAACTTAAACACTGAGATCTGGGGAAGCAGCCAACATCGCTTCCAAGTAATTTGGTTTGCAAAACACAAATAAAGTGGGAACATGTTAACAACCTGTCTGGTGATGTTGGCCACTGCGATGCTAAGCCTGCTGGCAGGGCTGTAGTGTTGTGTCTAATTCAACACAATACTCAGCTAAACTGTTTTTATGCAAAGTGCTTTAAGGAAACACAGCCCAACAGAATATTAGTCAGGGACACTAGCCGGACTGTTTTGTTAGCCCAAGTCACAAACAGCAAAACATTGTGCTGTGGAACTGTCATCATGTCTCCAGATCACTAACAACATAGCATGTAATGGCACATTTCCACTGCAGGGCCTCGCACGGCTTAGTACGGTATAGAGTGTGGACGGTCGGAGCATATACTGCGTTAGCTTAGCTGATCTCCATTCAGAAAACACGCATTTTAAAAGGTGTTTCGCCTGCCGTCTTGTCTGCAGACTTGTCAAAGCATTAATTCATGGTTTTTACTAACCGGTATCAGTATGTTGTTACTTCGGCATCATTTTGAAACGTGTATTACAATTAAATCACGGTAAAATATGTTCATTTTGTTGTAGTTGCCAGCAATTCTCTCACTAGTTTAGCATACTCAGCCCGGTTATTGGCCCGGAAAGAACCGCGATTTTGGAGAGCCAGAAAACTGTGAAAAAGTACCCGCTAGCCGGAACTATGCCTAGTGGAAACGCAACCAAAAACGGGCCGGGAACGGCATGCTTAAACTGCGCTCCGCGCTGTAGTGGAAATGCGCCATAAGGGTTTGTATGATATCTCACAAAAACCTCTACACCAGCAATCCATGCGCCCGAGCAGTCTCCTGAAGTGCAAAACCTGTTTAGGCAATAAACGTTTTTGGTAAGATTTACTTAAAGGTAGGGTAGGTAAGAATGGAGAAACCAGCTCGAGTGCGCTAGAATTTGAAAGTATGCAGCCGAAACAAATCTGCCCCTTCCTTCAGACTTCCTTACAGAGTCCCTCCTCTAACACACACGAACGCGCACATGACCAATGAGGGCACGAGATAAGTTTCTGCACGAGATGGAAGGCTGACAGGCAGGTAGGCCATCCAGTTATTTTAGCCGGGCCGGCTAAAATAATTGGTCGTGCATTTTACAGCGCCACGGCTTCCACAGATGAAATTTTTGTATGGATTTTTTGTCATCGGGATGTTAAAAGCATTCCATGGAATATAACAAACCTACCTAAAAATACCTTTAAAGATTAGGGTTATGTTTATAATATGTTTGTTTGAAATTCTTGGTTTAGATTAGGCAAGAAACTTTAATTAGAAATCTTATGACGGGTAGGTAATGTTATCCGTGTATGCCCAAACACCGTTTAAGCGGGTTACATTTTTACAAGGGTGGTAGTATTGGTTAATATTGTTATTGTAAATTACTTTTCGTAAGTACCAACAGTGTATGAGAACAGCCTGACATGATAAGAATAGGATAGAATAATGGTGAAAAAGACTTTGAAAATAAAATCCAGACTGTTAAGAAACACACATACCTAAAAGAGGTTTTAGGTATTGAATGGCTTTTTGTTTCTGTATTCTTTTGAAACATCTGAATATATTTGAATGCATATTTGCTGAGCTAACATACATCTTGCCTCATGTATTATGAGGCAAGGAAACGCACCCTCCCAGGGTTTGGGTTGTACATATCCTCTTCCCCATGTTTGCCCACCCAGTTCCCATCCTAATGCATGTTTTTCTAATGGCAGATTCCCAACATCGTACATTACCATCGGTTGACAGTTTATGTTTTATTCATCATGTTTCCTATAAGTAACAATGTCTCCCAAGCCCACAACTAATCACGACCCGGGTGGGGAGAGTGTTTTCCATCATTAGCTTCACCTGTGGCTGGTCTCTTTGTGCTACATATGCTAATATGTCAGCAAAGAGGTTAGAAACACAACAACCCTGCCTGTATGTGTAACTGCAGTTTGAAGGATGAGACATAATCACCCAATCTTGTCTGTCATCTTCTCTCTGCTCTTGCTGGAGGCGAGTAAGCCTCAGGAGTCCCTAATTGCCAATCCGAGTTAACTAGAGTACTGTAGTGAGAGCTCGCAGAATGTAAGACGGTACAGAGTAGACTGGTACAGCACTCAGACAGATGCAGGAAATCAGGCTTCGATGAGGAGAGTGTAGTCTCGAAGAGGTGTCTTTGTTCTCTGTGTTTTACTGTGGGAGGCTGCACTGTGTCCCTTTGAAACACAATGTCGACCAAGACCACGAAGGGGGCAGTTTGGTCGGGTCTCTTATTACCACCAGACTGCTTTTGATGTTTTTTGTTCAGCAGACACTAAACTATCTTCTTTGTGTTGCAATCCTAACAAGTGGTAGTATTTACTCCCTGCATCTATGCGCGGATGTTGCATAATTACTGTGAACTAGAGGGACAATTCCTAAAACCTCTTTTAGGTATGTGTGTTTCTTAACAGTCTGAATTTTATTTTCAAAGTCTTTTTCACCATTATTCTATCCTATTCTTATCATGTCAGGCTGTTCTCATACACTGTTGGTACTTACGAAAAGTAATTTACTATAACAATATTAACCAATATTACCAACCTTGAAAAAATGTAACCCGCTTAAACGGTGTTTGGGCATACATGGATAACATTACCTACCCGTCATAAGATTTCAAATTAAAGTTTCTTGCCTAATCTAAACCAAGAATTTCAAACAAACATATTATAAACAACCCTAATCTTTATGTAAATCTTACCAAAAACGTTTATTGCCTAAACAGGTTTTGCACTTCAGGAGACTGCTCAGGCGCATGGATCGCTAGATGGAGGTTTCCAGATTTGTGTAAAACGTGAGACAATCGAATCAGATAATATGCGCGTAATATTATGGGCCAATGGTTCCCTTTTTGGATATCTCTTAAATGCCGAAATTCAAGAGGTTAGTATACAGATAGTATAGTAGTAGAGAGCAGAAAGAAAGATTCCAAGTTCCTCCCCATTTCATCTGTTTTTTGTTGATTACTGGAGAACTTTAGCTCCTTAAGGCTCTGGAAATTATTATATTAAAAGGGGTAATTGACAATCACAAATAGATAATTTTAATTGGCCATAAAACAAAAAAGGTTGGGGAAAAACTGTATTCCACCAGATTACTTGGCTGCTTTATGGCAGTTATGGATACGAATGTTTTTTTAATGGACTTTTTTATGAACTGGATAAAGCAAAAACTGGTAACTCATTCTGGTAGATAATTGAATATCTATCAAAATACTATAAAATGACAAAAAAAAATGTTTTGCAGGAACAAGAAGTCTTTGCAACGATGCCTGTGCCTTTTCAGAGCCATGTTAGAGTACAGGAGCAGTGATTCATGCAGAATGAGTGTGATTTGTCACCGGATGTGTCACTGGGCAGAGCAGAAGAGCTGATACATGGAGGTGAACTGGAAACGACACAATGACGATTAGAGACCTGAAGAGAGAAAGCTACTTGGTATCCTTGACCCTGAGGAAACACACCGGTCCGTCCCGCTCCACTGTGCCAACTCACCTTCTACATTCATGGGAAATGTGAGCAATGGGCTGCAGGGCAAAGTTGTACTCTCTCATGCTTTGCCAGACCAATCGTTTGACCTCAATTGAGTCGCGTGTCCATGTGCAAACACAACACACACCAGCAAACATTACATTAATTCTGTTCTGCTACAGCACCATATGGAGCTTGGTAATATACCGGAGAGGAGTGGAGGACATCCCTGAAGAAAGGGAAGCACAACTCTCTCGGAAATGAGCTGACAATGTCTTCCAACCACGACAGAGTCTCTCTAGTGTTATCAGGTCCCATAGATTCTTTGTTTATCCATCTGCTGAGCGCACTGCAATTACTACAGCTTTTCATTCTCCGACTTTAAAGTCTTCAATGTTTTGGTTGTCATTTTACAAGAAATGTGTATACTTTACTCTTGTGTACTGGCAGAGAGTTCTGCTATATACTTGTGCAAAAGGACGTCCTTCAAACTGCCACAACAAATGTTTATGTTTGGTTTTATCTTCTTTGAGATGTCTCCCCAACTCCCACGATAACTTAGGCCCCGTCCACACAGAGACGAAATGGAGACGAAAACGAAAACGAACCAAAGTCAATATCAAAAAAGTCTTCCGGCCACACGGAATCGGCTCAAGAAACGTGTCCGTCCACACGAAACCGCTCGACCCGCTGTATCCCGGGCCTGCAAGTGGCGCTGTACTTCCGCCACAAAATACACCAAAAGCAGCGAATAAGACCCCCCGAGCATGGTTGCCATGGTTGCCATGGTTGCCTGGTTGCCCTTCTGTTTATTCTCCGCGGTGGATTTAGCAACATGTAGTTCATGTAGTTCTCCATGTCCACTTGTTGCTGATGGTTGTGGTAGAGGAGCTGTAGATTTTGCACTAACATCTGTATCATGGTCAGTAGCATCTGGAGCACGAGCGCAACCCTGTGATCCGCCATTGTTGTTGTTGTTGGCGAAACACATCAGCAATGACGCGGGGGTGAGCAGGAGCGTTTCGTCCCCAGACCTACCCACTTTGGGAGCCGTTATCAAAGTGTATCGTTTGAGGGCTCCGAAGCCGCGGCTCCGTGTCGGCCTCGTGTGGACGAACCGTCTATAAGATAAAGAACTGTAGCGGATACAACCCGTTTCGTGTCCGTGTGGACGGGGCCTTAGAAACATGCAGTCAACATCTGTTCAGACGAGTTGTAAACAAAGAGAGAAACCGCTTTGTTAGTTGTAAACACACATAATTACATGGAATGATCAGCTTTTTTTAAAACAGAAATAGCCAGAGATGGTAGTTATAAGAGGCTGCAGTGAAACATTTAGATGCAAAGACATATAGAAGTAAAAATGTGATGTGGAGATTGAAATTGAAATAGCTGGGAGACTTTGAGTGCCATCGGGGGAGGACAGCGAGTGTGAAAAGTGGGCGTGAATGAGGGGCATTGATACAGAGAGTAGGTGAGCATGAATCAGAGCCAGACAGAGGGCACCAAGAGGCAATCAGATCCTCGGCTGGATGTGTGAACAGGGCGCTGGACAAATGATTAGCAGATGTCACCATGCAATCTCCGCCCTGCGTGACATGTTATCTGAATGAGACAATTAAAAGGCCTGTCACAGTGGTGCAGGAGGCAGAGGTAGAGGATGTCTGTGGACTATCTCTGCTCCATTTAAGGCCCTGCTGGAGCTGGAGGGAGGGGTCCTGGGATTACAAACCAACAGCAATGCCATGTATAATTTAGAATTTCAACTGGAAACAAAAGATGTGTGATTCACCACGCTGTCACTGCATGTGATAATAACAAAGAAGGCTGAATGACATATTTATAATGTCAGCCTGATAATGTGTTCTCTGTCTAGGAGCTGGCACGTTACCTGACAAGAATGTTGCTTATTCAACAGGAGGAAGAAACCACAATAGTCTGCCTTTGTATCTTACCGACAAATATTGGATTGCTATCTGATGGAAAACAATCAGAAACACCAACTTTTAATAAATGGCTGAAAACCCTCTAAAGCAGGCTGGGGGCCAAATCTAAAAAACCAAATCTACTAGAGGCATACAGTCTATGGTGGGGATGCTTTATCCACTATTTGGAGACCAAGTTACCAAACCAATTATGTTCTTTTTGGCAAAGAAATGCAGCTGTGCATGTCACAATGATGTAATTTACTAACTTTTGTATTTGTTTGTTTCTTTAATACTGTCTGTGCGTGTGTGCGTGTGTGTGTGCGTGCGTGTGTGAAGTCTGGAGAAGACCAATTAATATTTGTATCCATGAGGAGGTCTACTCTCTTTATGTTAAACATTCAGATTACATGCCGTACTTTACTCTCCCATCCCATACAAAATTAATTACAGGCTAAACTCAAGCTGAACTCCCAAGATGAAGCGATTAGGAAGAAATATTTTTTATGCACCAGCATTTCTCTTTGGATATATAATCTAGTGAGGTTTAGCTGGCTAGAACTGAACCCTAGCTTAAGCATTGCAGCTTTCCCAGTGCATACAATAATAAGGTATATGGTGGTGTACATCCCAATGGGCATTAGAAGGGGAAAAACAATAAGGGGTCCTGAGGGGGTCACACATAAACACATTCACAGAAACAGTGCTCTGCTACAGTGCCGGTGTGAATTTAAAGCAGGCGCATGTGAGGAAAATGCATAATGTTAGCTTAAACTCAAAAAGACTATTTGCTTATTCAACACAAGCTCATGATTTAAAGATGTGTTCAGATGCAAGCTGCTCCCTCATGTATGGGACAGACATTGGGTACTTATATCAGCTTTCAGTTGTTAAGGAGAGACAATAGGATATAGGATGGAACATTAGCCAGCAGTTATTTACATTTAGACTGAGCAAGCTATTAAAATGCTTCTGCAAGCAAACACACATATATAAAAAACGAGATGGAAACGAACATGCTGAATGACGCCTGCTGATGTTCATTTTTATATTAAGTGGAATAAAGAGAAAGGAAGAGAAAATGTTTTGCAATTAGTCTTTATGAAGGATGGATTGATTGTTCATATTTAATGACATGGTGCTACTTAGTGCATGGGCTGGCCTGCTTTCATGTACAGTTCACTGGTTATCATAGGGCTTGACTAATTGAATTTGCTGTGTTGTGTGCGTTGTAACAGATCTTAATCAGGCGAGAGAGTCAGCACACAGACTGACGGCACGCCCATACATCTCCAGGCCTCACATCTGATCGCTGGAGGAACGATTAAAAACCCATGCACTAGACTGCTCCGGTTCATAAAAACATAGATTCTGAAGAACACTAACCCTAGCTTTTATGATTTCTTGTTTGATGCTCATGGCAATCTAACATATGCCAATCTGAGTTTGAGGGGTTTTCAGGTCCTCCATAATCAAGAAGAGGCACCATTCAAGAAAATAGTTAAGTGTTTATATCATGCTCAGAACCAATCCAGGGGATACTCTGCATATAAATGATATTAAAAACAGGGCACGCTAACAGTAAAATCACAAGGAAGGTCACGTTAAGAGCTAATGCTTGAGCATGCATGTGCATAAATGAGCTTGAATGCATTTGTGTGTTCACATCTAGGTGTCTTTATAAATAAATGTGAGGGTGCGATTTAGTGTCTAAAGTGTTATCAGGGGTGGAGTAAATATTCAGATATTGCTCTGAAGTAACCACAGCAACACCACAGATTGCAGATACTCCTTCAGACGGTGGCTTTACTTCTCATTTTCTTCCACCAAGGGGTAATGTTTTCAGTTGGGTTTGTTTGGTTGTTGGTCTGTCAGCAGAACTAGAGAAAAAATCCGGGGAACATTTTTTTATTAAAATTGGTGGAAGGGTGTTCCCTTGGAAGAAGTAAGGAACTTTTTGAAGCATATCCGAAGCAAAGGGCGGACACACAAATTCTGTTTAACTTTGGTTAACATGTGAGATAAGGCATTGGGTTTTTTCGCAAATTGCTCTTCTCCTTCCGTATAATCCATATAATCTTGAATATGGCATTATATTTTCAAAGCTGAAGTTAAGTTTAGTGTCCAACATCTCATTTAAAGTAATGATAGCTGCACAGTCAGTCAAGAAATTAAATAATATTTCCTTATGAAATGTAGTGGCGTACATTTTAAGAAGCATAAACATAAATACTGAAAAGCAAGAACCATAATTGTTGTGCACCGACAGAAATGTTGAGATAGTCACATTTTATGTTGGTTTTTGGTTGTATTGTCTTCCACTTCCTGTTTTGTTTTGTCACTCACCGTTTACCCTGTCATTCCAGGCTGCCTGATTGTCCCTACCTTTTGTGTGTCTCCCGCACTCATCAGCACCGCCCCTGATTGTTTCCACCTGTGTCTTGTTGTCGTGTGTTTAAAGTCTCCCAGTGTTGTCAGTTCGTCTTGTCTCATGCCTAGGTCAGATCTATGCTCTCCTTGATACCATGATGTTTTTGTTCCTCACTACGTCAGCGATTTTCTTTTGTTCACCTTTCGTCATCTCACCAAGAGATTAGAAAGTGTTTATTTTTGTTCATCTATTTGAAAATAAAGTATCTTACAAATACTTTACCTCTGTCTCCTGGGTCGTGCAATTGGGTCCTATACCTTGAGTTTCTGAGTTCGTAACAATAATAACATGATATTATGTTCATTACTTGTTTGGCCAGCTGAGTATATCAATCATGCAGCTCTCCCACAATCTTCCTAATTTCTCCCAGTAAAGATTGAGACTATCTGACTTAAGTAGATGGATTTCATTAAACTATGGACTCCCTGCTGCTGATGCAGAGGCAGAAACCATTCCTCTGTTTTATCACCAAACTCTTGACTCACTTCGTCCTCTGCCTGCTCTGAAAACAGCCGCTGCTATCTATCCATCTCTGGCTGGATTTAAAATTGCTCCGGCTATCTATTTTATACCGAGGTGTAAATACTATTCCCCGTGCAGCTCCAGTGAGACTGAGTAAAAAAATGTCCACACCCGCCCATTGTAAAATCCCCGACAATAACAAAACACCCGCTGCGATAGCGGCACTGATGAGAGGAGCGGGACTATTCAGGGATGTGCCTGAGTAGTCATGGCTCTGTGAAACCTGCATTTTATTCAGAAGCCTTTTGAATACGCACATCAAAACACATCCTTTGTCCTGATGAATTTCCATGTGAAACGTGAGAGGTGTTTGTTGAGGAGGAGGTGTCCCTGGCAATGGAGGGCTCAATATGTTCCACATTTGTTTACCCAGTCATTACAGGCCTCTCCACCCCGTGTTACTGCACTGTTGTCTTAGCGGTTGCCCCCCCCCTTCCCTTCTTCTTCTTCATCTCCATCGTCACAGGAGCAGCAGCCACAGGGGAGAGCCGGTCCACAGGAAATTAGGAGTGTGACAAGATAAGACCCAACGTTCATCTGATACTGTTCCCTGGCAACTGGTAAGAGCAACGGAGAAAAAACAGGGGGGGAAAAGGATGTATGGGAAACGGTACGTGCTGATGTGAGGCATCACCCTGTCCCATTAAATTCACCTATAGACTGTAAAGCTTCACAACACTTTTACTTTCCTATAACTCATGCTTAAGTTACTTTATCTTGTTGCCTGCGGTGACTGTCTGGCTGGCGAGTCGATACAGTATTTCACTGTCCCAGGAAGTTGTGTGACTGTATCTCCCACTTTGCTTTATTGGTTTCCACATCAGCATGTGCTGATAAAGTGTTATTAAAGCAGCTGTCCCAGCCAGGAATCACTATGAAACTCACATAAACTCAGTCACACAAAATCACCCTATTATAATCTAATGGAAGATAATGAAAAAGTGTCAAGTGTAAAGTTTAAATGAATTAATGTCTAACAAAGACCACATTGTGAACATAACTGCAGAGCATTTTACAAGTTAGTGTTGTGGCTGATTGGACGTTGAGCGGCAAATCAACCGGCAATTTCTGACTCTGTCGTCTTATTTCATTCAATCTAAATTGTCCTAATGTGATCATTCCTGCAAGTTTTACTGTCTATGCAGATTAATACGCAATTATTAGTCATATTAACTTCACTGTGAGTCACAGTCCCTGTAGTGTCCATTCACCCCCCACTGTTCACCACAGGAGTATGACCTCAGTGCCCCATCAATACACACAGAGCAAGAAAAGGTGGAATGTGTGCAAGGGTGGCGACAGATAATATTAGATGCACCGATCAATTGATTGTTATCCTATATGTGATTTGTGGCGGTCAAATGTACATATAGGTGCAGAATGATGGTATTACGTTGTGCACAGTGGCAGCTGCGGCACACAGTGAATTCACACACACACAATCACACACATTATGCTGAAAGACCTTTAGCTAGAGTAGCAAAAAAGCTTGTAATTTGTAACACCTGTGAGTCCAGAATAATGTGTGAAAGAAATGAAATTAGGTGTGTTTTTAAAAACCACAAATATTGGCCAGGGCATAAAACCAGCTCGGCATCACTCTCAGTAAGTAAAACCTGTTATCAATATCTGTTGAACTTTTTACTTCCCCATGCTATCAGTCAGGTTTAGCAGCAATGCATCCCACACAGAAACAATAATACGCATCACTCATCTGGTCTCAGTTTGGTCATTACACTCCGATAATGGTCACAAAGCCCCCGCACACACTCTGAAGCCTCTCCATCCTGAGGCTGAGCCATCAATCTGCTCTCCATCACAGCTTCAGACTCTCACTGATCCACCTGGTCACCTACACCATTACTGTGAAGGTCACATCTCATCTCCCCAGCTTCACTGACCGCATTAAAAATGAAGCTCTCTCCCATACTTCATGTCATTGATTTACTGCCGCTCATTCACAGAATGAGCAGCAGTGCCTTCTTTGGTTGAATAAGAGGTTTTTTTCCACTCCAGCAGTGAAATAAATATTTCGATATTTGACTCAATAAAAGGTACTTAAAGCCCATTGTAAAGAATACTCTAGCTAGCACAAGTACAATTGCTGCATTCAAAACCTTATTTGAGCATTTTCAGCTAAATGTACTGTAGAAGTTTTGGGTTGTGCTCACTTAAAACTAATTTAAATAAAACATATTTGGTAATTTAATCAAGAGCAATGCATTTGAAGAAAAGGTTTGTAAAGGTATAATCCCAAAACTATGCAGAGCTGTAACAAATGTAGTGAAGTAAAAGTACAATATGAGTGGATTTGGTTTGCAGTAGAATAAAATACACTCAAGTAAATACTACACGTACAGTTCTTGAGTTAATTTACTTTGTGAAATTCAACTATATGTCAACTCAGGTTTGAACATGTGAGAGACAGAATAGGTTGTTGTTGTTGCTGCGATTTGTCAAATACAAAAATGTTCACTAAAAGCAACTTTGAGGATCGGTGCAAATGATCTCAGCCAGGCCGAGGGCTGAGTATTTAATGTGTCTCTGTATTTAGGACAGGTGGCTGATAAGCGAGCAGACCCAGATTAACAGCATGATCAGCAGAAAAGAAACAAAAACAATGACACAACAGGCAGCAAGCATTTAGCTTTGACAAGTCATTTTTCTACTGAGTGGACATCTGTTCAAAAACATGGGCTGCCTCAGATTAATCTATTTCTGAGTGAGGTTTTTTCACATGGGCAGGGAGAAGATAGTAGCACATCTCCATGTTTAGAATAAGCTCTACACTATATATATGGTGAATATCACAGGAAAAGCCATAGCGGCTTTTTCTTAACAATATTTATATTAAAGCAGGTGAAAGAAATGACTTGTGTGCTCTTATTTGGCTTCATCTCTAAAATGTTTTTGACATCTGCGGTGAAATCACAGCAGGAGACCTTCTTAGTGAAGGAAGTGAGACGGACATCATGGTGCACTTAGGTAAAAGGGACAGGAGTTACTGAAAATAGATCCCAAACACACTCAAACTGAACAGAAACACTGACCTTCAGCGTTGTCACAGACAACAGAGCCTCACAGCAGGGCATCATAAAGGAACATGTGACAAAACAGACAGAGCCACGTTCTCAGAGAGACATTTAGATGTATCATTTCACATTTTCTCTCACCATCAAGGTGACAGCTGGGGCATTTAGAAGAGCTGCTGCAAATGTTTGCTGCCATTCAAAGTTCAATAGCTTTGTTATGCAATTTTAGATTATAACTAACAGCAGCTATCATCTCTACTGCTGTCAACAAAACAAAAACATTTCAGCATGAGATGAAGTTTCTGAGGATATCTTTCTTTCCTTCATAGCTTCATAAAAGTGTTGACATCAGCAGATACTGAGTTAAGAGGTTATAGATAACAAATATAAACCAGTTATTGGGCTGATTCTCTACATTCTACAAATGGACAGATAAGGATATTAATCAAACTACAAATTGAAAAAGATGAACCCATTATACGAAGCGGCTGGGAAAGAGATAAGTGCTGAGTGTGTTCTGGCAACAAGCCCTCATCTTCTTCCTCTGCCAGCCCAGTTTCACTTTCTTACAGCAGTCTCACATGCAGCAGGGTGTCAGGCTCACCGACGGGTGCTGCCACTACAGCGCCATCACATAAAAGCTACCTGTCACTCCACATCACGTAGTAGATCCTGTTCTCCACACGGAGCCTCATTACACACATCCTCTTTCTCTCTCTACTCCCTACAATCATTCAGTGTTTAAACGCACCGCTTCAGGGTCTTGTTAAACAGTTTCATTTCCTACTGTCTTGCCTTTGCAAGTAATTACAGTATTAAGTATCTGAACAGATAATTAGGGTAAGATCACAGCTCAGGCAAACAAACGATGAACAAGATATAGCTAATGTTGAGACCTAAAGGTTGAAGTAGTACTCGGGTAATCAATGGCAAAGTGTAGAAATACCTAGAAGATTGAAACAAAAGAAACGTCTTGGCGTCAAAATATTCTTTAAAGGGGACCTATCATGCAAAATGCACTTTTGTACGTCTTTTATACATGAATATGTGTCCCCGGTGTTCAGAGATGGGGTTGTTACTAAAAAAAAGTAATATATTACATATTACATATTACTTTAAAAAAAAGTAATATATTACACTACTTCGTTACTCTCTACATAAAGTAACTCGTTACTTTACTCGTTACTTTACTCGCAGGGCCGGCCCGCCCCTCCCTACAGGCAAATCACGCAGACTGCTAAAGTTTCAAATGTTCTCTTTAGTTCAGTTTCCATTGTCGCATAAGACTGATCCAGATAGCTCTGACTATGGCTGTCCTCTGTCTCCTGCTATCTGTATTTTGCGCAGTATATCTCTGAACGATGCGATGGTGATTCCACTGTGCAAATGGGCAACATTACCTCTACTATGAAGGATGCTACAAGTCTGTCCATCTCTGCTTTGGTTACCGGTCCTCCAAATTCTAATTTGTGCCGCTTCGGAGTCGGCGGCGGCGCACTCACAACATCCTCACTCTGGGTTCGGGGGTCCGGTCCTTAGCTATTAGCTTCACCTTAGCATGTGTTCTTTGCAGGTGTTTGTTGAGGTTTGACGTGGTGTTTACAGCAGTGGATAACAGCTTCTGGCCTGGACACAGTTTGCACCTCACCGTCACATTCCTGTCTATTCTTCGGACGAACTCAAAATAATGGTCATACCTCCACCCCTCGAAAGTTATCGCTGACTCAGCCATGTTTATGCAGCACTGCACGTGAAGATGTGGACGCGCAAGTCGCGCAGATTACGTACATATAAACCTGCGGCGGAAACCCCTCTTGTCTGTTAGTGTGATTATGACTGATTTTATAAAAGTAACGAAGTAACGCGTGTCGGGGCAATGTTAGTAACTGTAGTGTGATTACTGAATTATAAAAGTAACGCGTTACACTACTCCGTTACCGACAAAAGTAATATTATTACAGTAACGCGTTACTTTGTAACGCGTTACTGTAATACTTTGTAACGCGTTACAACCAACTCTGCCGGTGTTCCAGGGAACTCACCAAGTGTCAGAAAACACAACCCTCTCTATTTTCCTCCATACCCAAATCTCTAAAAAAGGGGCTGCAACGGATCTGATAAAAACTGATCCAGATTTGAACACTGTCCTGACGTCAGGACGGTGGCGCTACGGCTATTGGGCCAACTCTCCATCTATCAGGGGAATGTGGGGTTGGGCCACGGCCGGCCATTGCCGCTCGAAAGCGCTGGAGATGCTGTAGTACATATGCCAGGCCTGTAAGTGTCGCTGTAGTCTGCCACAAAAGCAGCAAAGAAGACTTCCCGCCCATAGTTACCATGGTTACCCTTCTGTTTATTCTCCGCTGTGGCTTTTTTTCTCCCTCCCCGAGGCAAGCGTTTGCTCCCGCTGCAAACGCTTGCGGGGAGGGATTGCTCAATGCAATCCCTCCCCGTCGAGGCAAGCACTGTAATTCTCTCCGGTTAGTCCACCAGCAGATGACAAACACCCACCTCTCCGCCTCTTCCAAGGAACGAGGGGACTATGCGGCAGAGTTTCAGTTTCAGTTACTTTCGCCGGTCAAGATGTCAAAAATTAGAAAAGTGCCGGTCAAAGGTCTTCTTTGTTATTTATTGAGCTTTAAAACGACGGAGGACGGAGATCTCTTTTTCTCCCCCTCTTCTGACAGCCCAGCAGCTGATCAGAGCACGTCTCACCTCTCCTGCAGGGGGGCGTGGTCAGCAGAATCAGACCCGTCGACAGCAAACAGCACATAGAGCGAAATGAGGCATGGCTAAAATGCATGATCTGTTTGGTATTTTGAAAACAGAAACGTATAAATATACCTTATATAGGTATGGCCCTACAATATATCATTTAAATATAGCATGATAGGTCCACTTTAAGTGAAAGTAGTCTTTTTGTGAAAATGTTCCCTCATCATGTTATGTTATAATAATATAGGTGAGTTTCATGTAGTGTAAAACAATACATCTTGTAAGTAACAACCAATGAAGCCTTTGTTGCGAGATAGGTATTTAACTGTATATAAATACAGTTGGGATAACGTAAAAAAACTGCTACAAAAGGTAGCAGAATAGAAGCATTAGACTCAATAAAGTACGAGTACCTCACAGTTGTACTTATGCGCATACATGCATACAGTTCCTAGTGATGATGGGTTTAATTAGGCATATGTTGTAAACCAGGAGAATAAATGCATGCACACTTGCACAATCCTCCCTGCTCACCCCGGCAGTCACGTGTTGTGAGTGTTCATATGACCTCTGACCTCAACATTAGTATGTGAAAGTCAGTACACTTAGCATGTCCACAGGCAGTCAGTCAGACAGGCTGTCAGCTCCCATTAGCATGCTGTTCCACAGTGATTCAGCAGCTGGGTGTAGATCCAGGGGGGCTGAGAAAAGAAGGAGGACAAGCCGGATGGTGGGTACATGCAGGGGTTGGCCCTCTGTCAACATCAGTCATCCGGACCCCTTCCTGGGCTTCCCACCTGCCCTCGGGGACGAGAGTGTGACAGGATAACAAGGAGACATGAAGTCGCAGGCAAACAGGTTAATGGAGGCTCAGATTTAACAGGAGGGCTCAGTCACCTCCCCGTCGGACCCTGCTGACTTATCCAGCAAAGTCGCTCATTCACCGCCTGACTCTGCACTGCCGTCATCAAGGAACCTTTTGAGGCCACAATAAAGTGCGTGTAGTAAACACGGTTATGACTCCAGGCGGTGTGATTAAACCCCCTCTCTCTGTTTCTCTAGGATTCACTCGGAGGTCCTGTGAGTCACAGCAGAGGCCACTGGATGGACGTCTAAATGGCATGAATGAATGATTTGACTCAACAAATGGACTGTAAAGAAGGACCAAGGGTTTCTCTTTGTGAGGGAATTGTTAGAAGTTATTGGTGGTGACTTTATGCCATTAGTTCATATTATAGAAAGCTTTCACTTTCAATAAAAGGTAATGCCTGGTGTTCAGCTTTCTCCTGGTCACAGGAATAACCCTTCACACAGAGGAAACAGAGTTAAATACAAATACCTGTGGCAGTTTCATAAACCCAGCAAAATGAAAGCTCTAAAATGCAATGTATAGTGACTAACAGTCAGACGGCCTTTCTTTGTCCTTCTCTCCGCTTCTTGTTTTCTCTGCAAGTCTGTCTTTTTAGTTTTCCTGCTCGTCTGCCATGCATGGCTTAGAAGATTAGATTCAACATGGTATACAGTTTCGCCTGTTGATCCCTTGTGCCACCAGAACAAGTATATATGACAGTAAAGTAGCTGCAGGCTAACAGGTGCTTTCAAGTACATTTTCCTGAATGAACAACTCTTAAATCAGCATTGCTCACAGAAGTACTCTTTGTGACCTTTATCGCAGCATTTACTAGTGTCAAATAATAAAGTCAAACAGAACGGTTATACAGGCTGATTTGCAGTCAAATAAATATATTTATTATATTTTGAGTTAAGGAGTCAGCTGTTTGTTCCAAATGTCAACTAAACAAACAGATGAACCAATAAAAGAATGTGAAGTACTGCAAGCCCCCAGAAGAAATGGGAAGAAAATTGTAAATAAATTAAGTGAAATAAGGAAATGTAGAGCCATTTATCTAATATTGATCATCTGTATTTGAAAGACAGGGCTTCCCTAGTGATTGCTGTATGTCAGTGTTGACGCATTAATGAATAATCTTATATTTTATTAATTGAAAATGTACTGCTTTTAAGGTGAAAGATGTTGAAGAACAAATTATTCTTAGCTCTGAGTTTCACTCTTTCATCTTATTGCTAATTTCTCCGGTTTTACGGGCCCCAAATGTGCTTTTTGTTTCACTCTGAGCGTCTCTGCATCCTCATCTTCAGAAGCAGCAGTCAGCGTTTTCAGTATTAAAGCTTTGATAGATCCACTACGTGCTACCTGCTTAGCATCAGAAGTCAGGCTCACGATGTGAGCGAGCTGACTGGGGAACACAGAGGGGCATTTAGCCAGATATTTCCCTCAGGAGTTGGTGGAGTCAAAAACAAAGCAAGAAGGAGAGTGAATATTGGATTTGCATTCGTCAGGTGGCCGGAAACATGACTCCTAATGAGAATAAGACTGACTATTGAGTCCGGAGTCTCCTCTGTGATGAGGTTCAGGCAGCAAAGCAACTTTAATTCAGTTAGATGTTAACGGTTACCTTCTATCTCGATATTTAAATCACTGTGGACCCTTTGTGTGTTAAACCAAGACTATGATGTTTCCCGCTCCTTAACCAAGTGCATAGAGATAACCATTAAAGTATAATAATGTGGTTGTCACTACGAGAAAATGTTGTAAAGCAAAGTCAGATATTTAAATGAAATACAGCAAGTAGTATATCATCTTAATTGGTTAATAAGTTGGCTAACAAGTATGCAATATCTACTCCAGGAGTGAATATGTCAGTGTTGTGTTTTCAACTTGTTTTTCATATATAAATCATAAATGATCTGCATTACTGTAGCTAGAGTTATTCATTGAAGCTATATGATGTACACTGAAGGAAATATTATTTTGTATTGTATGGCTGTATATTTCCTTCAAACATTCTCGTTGTCAGACATATTTCCTCAACTGTAACTGTGTCTCGACCTAACAACACTCCAACGCCATATTGACACTTCAACAACAGGATGTCCTTTGCACAGAATAAAGCCAGTGTGTGTTTCGATAAACCTCCATAAATGCTGCCAATAAGCTCTTCACTGCTGCGGTCAGCCGGTGTGAGAGGAGAGGGGATGCTTCTGTTGCCATGTTGGGAGCACTAACACTCACTCTCCCACTGTGGATGTGGTCGCACCGATCTTCTATCTCCCCTGCCGGTTTAATTATTGCAACCCCAGGGATTATTTGTATGGTGGTGGAAAATGTACACTCAGCTGGGAGCTTGAACAAGATTAAACCTCGACAGTTCGATGTAGAAGTATGTATGTTTGTACATTTTGATCACTTTGTCGAGTGTGACTCACCATCTCAAGTGTAGAGGGAATGATACGTTTCCTCTTCAAATAAATGACATGTGAAATTTCTTAGCTCAGATTTACTATCAGCTGTCATCCTAAGGAGCATTAGCAAGCCTCATGAAATCCTTAGCAGGGAGGAGAAAACTCCACTTGTGACAGCAATTAAAACACATTTATATTATGCCATCAGGCCACCTGAAAGAGATTCTAATATTTACGTAAAGAGTCAGACACTCAGCGGCTCGGTGGATCCACTGCTCCTCCTGTATTAGCATAAACATCACTGGAGACGTTTCATCTGCAGATTTCAAGGAGATGATATTCAGCCCATCGAAGGAAACGTCAGACCCACATCTTGGAGGATGTTTGGAATTTAACGGACTGTGAAGTGAGATATTGCTTGGAAACTAAGATGTCATAGGATGTTCACAAAGACAGAATATCGTTTTTAATTCCTTCTAAATACTGTACATTGGCAAAGGTTTGCAAAAGAGAAGTCTTACATTATAGGCCAGTAGCAGATTGGTTCAGCATGAAGACTGGGGGGGAAATAAACTAAATCCATCTACCGGACCCTCATTTATCATTAACATCTGACATCTTGTTTCTTTAATCTCTGGAAACTGAAATGTTAACGTTTTGGCCATTCTAGAAATGTTTTACAAGGGATTGTTGGGGGGCTTTGATGCTGCTAGCTGTTATTGAACGTTCACTGTATTTATGCAACACATGCATTTAATGAACCGCTTAAAAACGTGGTTTCATTGTGAAACAAATGGCAAGTGGTGTTTGTAGTACCAACAACTAGCACCACACCAGATTAAAAGTTGTTAGAAGGAAGGAATAGAAAGTCCTGTGTGTCAATGGTAAAGCTTTGAGCAACTATTTGAGAATGTATGTGTCCACATTACAAAATCTTTTCACAGCCTTCACATACTGCAGAAATATTTCATTAGAATCTCAGCAAGTGTGTGTTTGTGTGTGTGTGTGTGTGTGTGTGTGTGTGTGTGTGTGTGTGTGTGTGTGTGTGTGTGTGTGTGTGTGTGTGTGTGTGTGTGTGTGTGTGTCACCAGAACCTCAAGAGGTGAAGGGAGCTCCGAGGCTAAATGGGAGGTGCATATCATCTCTTGGTAATCACACGTTCTCCCATTTTCAAGCTACTGAAAGTTAGACCATTTAATGAATGCAGCTATCTGAATGGAACTAAGAACAATGAAGCAGAGGTTAAGCTTTTAAGCCTTGTCTTAATTTGTGTAGAGGAGAAGATCAGATCCTGTATTCCAGGCACACAGGATGCCTCTCTCTGTTTTTTCCTATTCTACCTCAGGCTGTTTGTTTGGATCAGATCTTCTTCACCTCTCTGAGTCATCTCTATTAAAGGCTACTCTCTGCTTTCAAGTCACTTCCATAAAGAAACTACAGTATTATTATAACCTGCAGTAGTCAATATGTTTATTTTTGCCTTTGGAAAATACTTTTCCTGGGAAGCATCAGATGAGAGGCCCAAAAGAAAAGCCTTTAGTCCAAGTATTTGATTTCCATCTCGATGAAATGAGTCACCATGAAAATCAAGCTCTTTGTCATTGAAGAAGGTCTGCCAAAAGGGCTCAAGGACATTGGATACAACACGGACAAAATAACTATCGGCTGACAACACAAACACAATCTGACACTTAAGCTTATTCAATACATTGAAAGCAACACAATAATCTGCCATGTTCACTAACCCCTATCTATAAACTACTGAAGCAATAAACCCTGAATACTTGATTGTTAAAAAATAACAGTGTTTATTTACTAAATTATTCATTTACAAGCATTTTGAGAGCGGCATTTGTGTCACTAGCCAATACACAATCAAGTGAATTCAGTTTGCAGGTTAAATGGTTTTGTTAAGAGGACTTAAAATGTTGAATCAGATTTCTGTGGCATGAAAATGTCATCATTTCCTTGACCAAATGGACTGCTGCTCCTGCATAGCAGAAAGAGAATATATGGTGTAATTAAGAATTGAGGGATTAGGGGGAAACAGGGTGGAAAGTAAATGCAATTTGAATGTGCAAAAACTACAGCAGTAAGAAGCGATGAGATATAGTAATAGAAATGTGGACAATATAAGTATGAGGAATATTCATAACATTTCTTGAAAGTAAAGAAATGTGTTTGGTACTGGAGTACACAAATAAGACAACACAGCGCAACCAACAAATATGAGTAAGAACATTTGGATTTCCATATCAAAACATTATGAATAAGGTTAAAAACCAAACAAGCAAAAATATCATCCATCTTGCGATAGTATCACACAAGCTAAACTGTGACGCCAAATCGGACTTAACTTTTTGTTTATTACTCATTCATAAAATAAAAGAGTAAATATTATCCCTGCTAAACATCAGCATGTTAGTATTGGATGGTAAGTTGTTGCCATGCTAGCATAAGCACTCATATCAAACAGCTCCTGAGAGCCCAGCACAGCTTTCTTGAGGTTTGACCTTCTTTTATAGCATCACCCGGCCATTGTCATATTCTCACGTCAGCCAATTTGAGAAGTGCTGGAAACAGAAAGCTTTCCGGATATTTGACCCAAAACAAATAACATCAAAGACATGTACTGCTCTCACTTTGTGAAACCACTCTGCCGTTTCCTTTGAAAGAAAAGGTCAATCACCTTCTGCAAATGCATTCTGACCCTTTACACAGAGAAAAGTCAATTTGCTTCATGACAACATATATCAAATTCACATAATCATTTAGCAGGAGTCAGACAACCAGTAAACATTAACTGAATATACGGCAATACTGACTAACCGTATTGAAGAGGCAGCAGACCTGAGAACAGAAATCAGTAGCACTGTTTCACTTCACAGCAGGACATTAGGGGCGATCTGACCCAAACACATCAGAGAGAGCTTTAGCTGCATTGTCTGACCAATACATACTGACAACAGCCTGCATGGAGATTATCCATACTCAGCAGGATGGGACTGGAAAGGTCAGCAACTATGATTACTTTCTAACACTGCTTCACCAAAGCACCTGTCACTGATGAGGCTAGACACAGAGGCACACTCTCATGTTGTTTCTCAGTTAAGTGTTAAATCCAACCACACAGAATTGATCCCATGTTTTCCGTAAATGTGTTTATTTGGATTTAGTTTCTCCTCCAACATGTATGTTAGAAATTTAACATTCTCGGTGTGAAACCAACTCTTCACTTTTTATGCCTGCCACTATTTGACACCACCATCCTCTCTGGAGCTCCTCTCTCTATATCTCTGTTTTGTTGAGCTTTTCTTTGGTCAGTCAGCCAGCACGCAAAGCCAGACACCAATACTTGATCAGTGTCCAAGCCTGCCTGCAGCTACCCAGCTCCACCAGCTGGTCGAGGCTGCTTCAGCGTGGAGTGGGATGGAGAAGAGTGGAAGGGGCACTGCTAACGGGCTTCTGTAGGCTCGCTGCGTCCGATCTCTCCGGTGAACAGTCAGCCTCAGGTGGCAGGGCAAAGGCATGACAGGAATCCATCTCAAAATATCCCAAACACAAAGATTATAAATAAAAAACAGCTGCAGCTGAGGGACTGTGTGTCAGTAGAAAAGGTGTTGTTTGTTTGTGGAGTCCCGCGGGATGCTAAATGTGTTCAATCCCATGTGAGACAATATTAGACAGCCCAGCATCTGCCACAGAAACTTCCTTCCTCCATTTTTCTCTGTCTCACCGTGGAACAAAGCAGTTAGTTAAGTTCTGAGGAGAGCGTCAGACCCTTCACATTGTGACGTCCTCTGAGAGTTTTGTCCTGAGGCTACAGCCAGATGAAACAATGAGGATAGCCTCAATTTGTATCCTTATAACAATAAAACAAATACTGTATGACTACCGTTCAAATATAACATCGTAATCCACACGAAGGTTTATATTATAGGACTATATTATCATAAAGGAGTAGGAAAAATCTCAAGGTTTAAACGTGAGACAATGCATGCATATAAAGCTCTGATAAAAGGGGTGTTATTATAGTTGTTTTGAGGTTGAGGAATGCTTTAATGTTCAAAAAGGTCTTTCATACTGCCTTTGCTACAGCACCCCTTTTCACCTCTGTCTGAATTAAGAGCCCAGTCTGCACTGATTGGTTAGCTGGCCGACTCTTTAATGATAGGTCAACAGCTTAGTACAATCACGTACAATGTGTCGAGCCGCTAGCCAACAGAAATACGAATGTTACGAAATGTTTTCCCCATGTCCAACGGAGGGAACTTTGGGATTATAGTCTTTGCAGAGCATTTACATGCTAAAACAACCTTTATAACACACTACAGGAAATGGAAATCCACAAAAAGCAGTTAAGGGAGACTTTAACCAAAGAATATAGAATAAAGTGTGTGTATACTTGTGTGTGCGTATCCAATGTATCAAAGTGAATATGTATATGGTTTCTGTTTGTGTTTAAACACAAGTGTGTAATATTTAGTGTTGGATAAACCTGGCTTAGACTCCTGGAAGAAAATCTGATAATTGCTATGAAAGTTGAAACAGCAAGCTGGTGCTCGTTTGTTCTGCCAGCTCAGTAAGTGTTCTCTGATTGTGACGAGAGTTTTTTGAGAAAAAATTACAAAACTCATCTTGAAAAACGACAGCAGCAGCGCCCAACAGAGAGTCATGTGTGCCTCAGTTGGTGAATCCCTCGACCCCCCATGACCTGAGGAGTCATGATAGCACAACACCAGGATGTTTGGAAGGATTCAACTCATTGTAGTATTCAGTCAACAGAGCTGTCAGCCAGTACGTACATGTCCAATGAATCCTGCAGTGTGTGGTGGATTCCTCCCTCTTATAAAACAGCCACCCAATTTAACCAGAGAGTCAGGCTTGGCAGAGCTGAGCGGTGTTTGTGCAGCGTTGGTCCAAATGTGGGATCATTAAATGGTTTTCAACAGATCTGAAATTTGACTTGGAGCGACGCTTTATGCTAAAATGGGCAGAGAGTTTGGACTACAGAGACACGTGTCAGTTTATCTTGATAAATACGAGGCATAAAGGGAAGGATTAAGCCAACAGTGCTATGATTAAAATGAATCAGCCGCACAGCCAGGGGGCGCACAGCTGACTACATTTGTAAGCAGTCTCAAAACTCACTTTTTTTTCTATCCTTTGGATTCAAACATTTCAGGCACCATCATGCCTTCCCAGGAACAAGTACCTGCTCTCTGCATTAGGGATCGGGTTCCATAGCATTTTGTCAAATTCAGATCGATTATAACTCTAATCTTTATTTGCAGAGAAGGCAGAAACGTTTTTTAGGTGGCAGACTGATACATCTTACAACCTGAAAATAAGATGAGCAGAAGACTATGCCATTTATCAAGTTGCATTTACCTCCAGTGCATTGTATGGAAATTAGCAATCAGATATTTAAAAACTTGAGCGAATTAAACCAAACATGCACGGCTAGATGCCACTGAAAGCAAGAGGGAAACAGCTCCTAAAACCAGGACACATGTAAAAGTCATGATGAGTTGTGCTTTATTTTGTACATGTGTAACAAGGTATCCCAAGAACGTGTTTGTTTTGGGGGAATTCGTTGAACTTGTAATTGTTAAGATAGACTTGGAATGCTCCTTCTTTATGGCCTGTATTCTACTACTATTACATTTGACAAACCCTTGGGAATTCTTTTTGAAAACTATGTCCATTTCCCATGAGTCTCTGGGCTCAGCTTGAAAGAGCAACCCACCGTCAGAGTGGCAATCCCCAGAGAAACAACCTCTGGGACAGTTCATTCATGAGAGAACTCTGCAGTGACAGACTGAACACGTATCAGCCTTGACACAGCACTACAACAAAAATAAACATACATCTCTGCTGTTAATAGAGTTTCAAAGAGAGGAGCAGGACTACACACACGTAGGCCAAACAGATCTACTCAAAACACACAAGCAGAATCAGGAAGTCAAGGTGCCACACAGTGTCTACTCCACTGAACGCTTTGTACCTGAGTCTTTGGCCTCTCGCCTCCATGCTCTGCGGACAGATGGATCTCTTTAAGAAGAGAGCAGTATAAGGTTCAAATGATGTATGTACTTTATTGCACTTTATAACACCATTGCAGAGGCCACTCTCCTCCCCACCCCACCTCATTTCCAGCACCTGAGGTAATTGGTATGCATTGTTCCGTGCTGTGACCTAAATCGTATCTGAATTGTCACGACCAGGGAGTAACCCTTGGTTTGAATTGACAAAAGAAGGAATGAACAGGGTTCAGATCCCCCTGGTAATTGATGTGAAAGAGGCAGAGCTATAACACACATGTGGACGGCCACACACAAGACACTGTTAGCCTTTCATCTAAAACTCAAACCGTAAAACCACTGCTCTCCTGCAGGATTCCTCTTAAAGGAGCACAATCACATTAGCAACCAACAAGCTGTTGTTGATACACTCTGACTGAAGACTTCACTGGTGGTCCGGAGGTCAAAAGAACGGGAGAAGGGCAGAGATGATGTAGATTAAAAGAACAACATTTCTCTTGAATCCAGTCCGATTGTTAGTCTGTGTCTTCAGGTGTGTGTCACAACCATTCAGCTCCCACCAACAAAAGCATAACGTTAGAGAGCTTAAATTCCCATGCTGAGCAGCATGTGGAGCAGAGGATGGGCCCGAGGACAGCTGAGGGTCCTGCACGCTTTTCTCTTCCTGTTTATGTAGCGTCTCACTCATTACTGTGACTGTGTGAGTCACCATAAGCAGCTACAATCACTGTGGGAATAAGTGCTTCATTATGTCTTTGTCTATTAAGTATGTGTAGATGTATTTTGTGAGGACAAATTGCAATAATCTGAAAAGAGGAAGGCTGCTGGTGTATATTGATTTTTGTCTTCCTTTTTTATCAGAGCTGCATCACAGCGGAGGAATAACCTGTAAAAGTCATTATTAAAAAAAATCTATTTGTACACGTCAATAAGAGTGTTTGCTTCTCCTCCACCCATGAAACATCTAGAGCAGGGGTCTCCAACCTTTCTTCATCTGAGAGCTACTTTCAAAAAATGAAAGTGGCCAAGAGCTACTTGCATCACATCGCTTACATTTATTCACATAGCCCTCATCAGTTGAATTAAGCTATACTTTTGTACACGTGTGAAATTGCAATACCTAAAGCTTATCAAAAATAAGGTCCAAGAAAACGAAGATTTCTCACATATTATTATGGCCCACATAATAAGTACATCACTGAACATTCACATAAGTGTCCTTAATCACCACCTTACAAGCATTTCACTCTTTTGTTAGTGAGATGAATGGCACTGCATGCAGTCCACCATAGAGGTGTATGCTGGACCCACTTAAGGTTGACTTAATAGAGTCATTTAAATGTTCATCAGTCGGTCTTGTTCTGTATTTAGATTTCATTCATGTCAGAAAAAGCTGCTTCACAAAGGTATGTAGAACAGAACCAAATAAAGCAGACATTTTCAGTGCTGCTTGGTGAATGTTCTTATAATTTTCTGGGTCTACAAGGCTCCAGAAATGTTGTGAGTTTTGCTGAGACTTAAGCTGAACATTATTTTGGAGATCTCCACAGGATTGACACTGAACAGTTGTTCAGCCATCTTTTTCTTCTTCTTCTTCGTCTTGACATTAAATTATAAACCATAATAAATCAATTGTATAGGTCTAGCCTCCCTATATCTGTGTGTGAAAATGGTTCCATTCTCAAAAACAAAAAACTAATACTTCTGCAGTCTAGCTGCAGCTTCTAGCTACGGTCTTCTGTTAAAAAAAAGACACTGAATGTCTTGAATGTGGCATCACACACATGACTTGAGTCTGAAAACAGCAGGAGTATTTACAATAGCATTATAAAAACAAAAATAGTGCATGTGGGTGCACACTTACATTATCTGTCTTACTGTTACATAAATCCCATGAATGTATGAGATTAAGTTAGCTTCATCATATCTCAATCAGTGATTAAGTGAATAATAAAGTTTCTATCGGGTCACTATCAGCCTGTCACTCATTATTTTCAGGGAGGGGGCGGGGTTTGGAGGAACGGAGAGGAGACGGTGATCGCGGAAGCTTTCCTCCTGCCTTCACAAACTTTACACAAGTATTTATCAACTGAAAATAGCAAGAGGACATTCATACTCTGCAATCCAAGACTTGATTAAATCCACCAAAAACCTGACATGACGATAACGAGTGTTTTTCAAAAAACACAAATCCCTCCCTGTGTGTCTCTGAGGCGCAGCGACAGGGCCTGATTCAGAGCGGGTCATTCTGCTGTTGGTTCTGGACTGGTGTTGGTGGAGAAAGCAGACTGCTCCGTGTGTGATGTCGCTGTGCTGCTGTCACGTCTGTTCCTTGATCTCTGCGTCACCGACCATTTGATATTCATGTGACAGAAAAAATTCTAAAATAAAAAAACGTTATGGTCCAGCCGCGGCCGAAAAATCAATAAGCAACCTTACTACGCTATAATCGATAATCGAGCGGCGAGCTACTGAAAAGCTGCCCGCGAGCTACCGGTAGCTCGCGATCGACGTGTTGGAGAGCCCTGATCTAGAGAATATATAATACACCAAACTAATTGTAATGGGTGAAGCAGGTTTTGGTGTGTTTAACAACCAGAAGAATGACAGCAGCAAATGAGGCCGGCATGTGAACAGTCGGTGCATCTTGTTGGCTACAGAGCAATCTTCTTTTATAAGGCTGGTTCTCCATGAGAACACCCATGCAGTGCAGGCGGGTGACTTCATGGACACTCCTGCCATTGATTTCTCACTCTTTCACTTATTGACAGATGGTGGAGTTAAAACACAAAGAAAAGAAGCAATGTAGCAACGCAAGGCAAGGAAGAAGATGTTTGGCAAGCAAACATTCAAGTAAAAAAAGTTAATATACTTCCACAAATTGGCTCTGCAAATGTATATTATAATGTTTGCTTGGCCTGAAGGATGCCCCCAATGGTTTCTGGTGAGGAACGGAAAATGTTAACACATTTTTGTTGACATAAAAACTCCACAAGTTATATTAATAAAAGAAAGGTGGCCATCGGCCAAGCATTATTGTCCCATGATGACGACTCTCAGAGCAAGCAAAACAAACCTTTCAGTGGAACGGCAGGATGGAGTCAAGAGCAAATTTCCCTACAGGGAAGTATTTATTAGTTTATAGTAAAGGCATCTTGGGTTAAATGGGAACTTGATTGTACAGTATACATCACTGTCCATTTCCCAGGAGTATTACTGAATATGTGAAAAAAACGTTTTAGAAAATGTTTTGTGTCTCCAGAAGGAGCTGCATGAAATTAGATGAAACGCTTCAGGTGATTTGTCAGCCACCAAAAGGCTTAAATACATGTAAATAAATATCCATGATAAATTATTATGCAATGCACTATGTCCATATTTGAAGCTCACAGGACACCATGAGAGGCAGGAAAATATCAGTGTAATACTCTTGAGATGTATTTTTTATGTAATGACAATGCATGTGTATACTGTGCTCTGTTAGTGTGAACAGCCCTTCCTCTCCTGTCTCTCTGCACAGATCTGCAGATGTAAACTACAGTGGACACACTGTCAGATGTCTGAGTAATGACAAGAGGAAGTGCACATACATGACATCAGATGGGTTTAAACTGCATGGAGGTAAACGTCTAGATTAGCACCCTGCCTCAGAGGAAATGCTGCAGCCGGGTCTGGCTTTCTGTCAAAAACTGTTACCCTCACTGTCAACTGAAATATCCTCAGATTTGATTATTTCTGCTGAGTCTTATGCTCATTCTCCAAGGTTTTATTTTCCGTAAAGACACCATTGCATTATACCTAAATGAGCAGAGCAACCATATTTCCGTATCAGGAAATAGATTCACTTATGTGTTCCATTCCATCTTCATAATGAATGTGTATTCCATAGATAGAGCTTACAGTAATATTTCATATGCAGGTACATTTTGTTAAGCCTTCTCTCGTTTACATCACAAGGTCAGATGCTGTCGTCAGATCAGCTGTGCTTCCAGGAAGGCTGAATAAATGAATTAGTATTTGGAAACGCCCGCAGTCGAGACCCCAGACATGGAAAATAGACGTCACAGTCTAGCTGAATATACAAGAAAAACAACCTCCTAGATCTCATGTAACTCAGTGTTCTTTTACAAAATGTCAGGAAATACAGTTTGTTTTAAAATATTGTTTCTGCAACCTGTTCATCTTCTAGGGTAAAGGGGGCGAGGAAGAAAGGAGACAAACTGAAGCTTTTGTTGTTTTACTCGACTTCAAGATGAAAAGTCTTCTAAATCTAATTAGTTAAATTGACATTTTTAGATGAATCCGTTAAATTAATTTATATACCAATTATACGACCCATAGCAAAAATATGCAGCTTGATACTGAGTTTATGCAACTGCAATAGATGGATAATATGTGCTGCATTTGAGTGGGAACAACCTTTCAGTCCGTGATATTTGTTTTCTTTGAGATAGAAATTAGACTTCTATCTCAAACAAATCTAATTTGTAAAAGTTGTTTCCAAGATGGGTTCATAACAAGCCTCAGTAACTTAATCCACACTGGAAGGAAGGAGAGTTTTTATGAAATGTTCATTATTACTGGATATGGCAATACGCGTGAGTTTAATAAAAGCCTGGTTCGTGTTACCAATTCTTGATAATAAATGTCTGAGGTGAAATTACCAACGAGTAAGTGACCAGAGGAGAGCACCTTAACTCAATGGGAATGGATTCATATAATAACAATTATAACAATTGTGATTACAGTGGATTTCAATGGAAGTAATATTTTTACAGTGTTCATCTCCTCCTGACTCTGATGTTTGGTAATGCAGAGAAGTTGTGTAGGAAACAGAGTGCACTGTGGGGGACGATGGTGAGTCTTTTAATTACCACAGCTGAGCGCACAGCACAAACAACAGACACTGTGACGGGTTCAACACACTCCATCTCACACTGAACATCTTCGCTGCCTCTGTGGCTATATATCCCGCTTTTTGGCTGCACAGTGTGTGCAGGAAGAACTTCCCAGAGACACTATTCGGTAAAGAAAGAAAAGTCAAACTTGTTTGGAAAGCAGCAAGTCTTGTCATCATGCCCAGTATTGGCGTGCTTGCCTTGTCTGTTCTGCATTGCTTTGTTTCCTGTTTGCAGTTTGAAGAATTTTTTGGCATTGCTAATATTTACTATTCTTGTTGCCGGGAGAGCTGAAGAAATTAGTTAATAATTCAAGGGGTCAATAGAGTTGATAGAACATTCATTAACTATTTAAAATATTAATTAAGTATTTTTCAAGCAGAAAAGTCATTTTCTGGTTTCAGCTTCTCCAGTGATTTGCTGTTATTTACAACTCAATATATATATATATATTGGGATTGGGATTTGACAAACAAAACATACATTTGAAGACCTCAAGGAATTTTGCATCACTATTTTATAACGTTGAATAAACCAAATGATTTTCTGAGAAAAAATCAAATAGATCAATGAAAGTAACCAGAAGTTGTGGCTCGACGTGCTAATTCTTTTATGTTATAGGTTCTCATTTAAGCTGTGTCTTCTTTTTGTGTCCCCTAACTCCTTTTGTGATTTGAAATGATCCGTCATGTTGTTATTCTGCATATATAATCAAACATCTGTTGAGAACTGTCCACATGGATATGTCTGGCACATTTAAAGTGATGTGGATCAACATGAAAATGTATAAATAAAATAAAATAAAGCAGAGGCACAGAGGCTCACCTGCCTCTTTGTTTGCAGCCTGATTAGAAATGCGATGCACGGCGGCACCATTAGAGAGTTCAGGCACATTTACCTCTCACAGGTCTGCCTCGGGCAGCGTGCCCCCTCATCCGTCCATCGCCTCCCTCCCACTCCATGTATCCTTCAAAAAGATTAGTTTTTAAATGAACTTTTATACTGACAAGTGTTTGCTTCACAATTAAATGTGACACCACAGGACGGCAATTCTGATCATTTAGCCCCAGGGAGCCCCTGCAGTATGGTAATTAGCCACGGCTTTTAACGGCAGCCACAGCACATCCAGAGCAACCAAGTACCACATCCCACAAAATGTTACCACTTGTGACATCTTCACACAAGATGTTGAATGGCTTCCCTGTGGAGCCACGAGACACTATCATTAAACAGGTGTTAGATTGAAATGTAGAGTGTTTCTGCTGGGAAAGTCTTAGGTGTATATTGCATATATTATAGGAGACATACACTTTACAACATGTCCATATTTTGTATCTATCTGCTCACAAGTTGAATAAAAGGCACCATGGAAAAACACACGCTCAGAATCCCCTAGTTACTTTCATGTTTCTCTTTTATACACAGAGCATTTTGGTGATGGTCAATATCAGAACAGTGGTTATGTAACGGTCCCTGATGCTCCATCTGTTCCCTTCAGTTACCTCGCTGTATAAAGAGATGAATTTACTCAAGCAAAAAAAAGGTACCTACAGTAGCTCCCCAGCTGTAAAGAGATCAAAAGAACACAAAAAGACAGGAAGAGAGCAAGAAGGGAAGAAAAAGGGAAGGGAAAGAGTCTACTGTAAGGTTAAAATGTTCCACCTCTCTTCTCGCCTCTTCTTCTCTCTCCGTTTGGTCACGCTTCAGTTCAGGCATCAGGCTCACGTCACCAGAACAGATGTGATTTATCAGGGCGCCTCTCTCCTCCCACAGCAACTGCACCTCTGAGCCACAACAAACCTCTAACCACATCTGTGCAAAATAAAAGCATCTAAACTACACAATGAGTTGCACATAAACATTTACACGTACTCTGAACTTTGTACAGTGCCAAAAGCAAGTGCAACATGATTTCCTTGAATGTCTAACACCATATTAGACATATGGTGGGGATAAACCATTGTAAAGAGGAAATTGTGAGATGAAACTAGGTGAAATGTAGGAATGTTAAGAGCTGTTAAAACATCAACTAGCCCAACCTAAGATTAAGTAGAAAGTGCTTAAATCCCTGACAGAATGAATATGCACATTTTTATTGAATATCAAATCTAAAGACTATATTTACTTTCTTCTATAGAACAAAGAGTGAGATACTGGGAGATACTCACCTTTGTGCTCCAGCTTTCATTAGTTGCTCTGGGAATCAATGAGCAAAATCTCCAAACAAATGAGGCCTCCGTCCTCGTCGACATTACGCCAAGTCTTTTTTTACACGCATCACCAAACACGCTTCAATTAGTGCAATGAATGCATCTCATGGAGAACACAAAGAGACCACATGAAAATGCTTTTGTGTCAATGGTAGCATACAACTAGGAAACAAATATAGGTTACATTTGAGAGAAGTGTGAGTGGCCCAAAGATGAATGCTTCATGAATAAAATACCATGTAATTAAATGGCAGATTTATAGATTAAAAACCCTTTAAAAAAACTTTGATTCAATAGACTAAAGAAAACGTAAAGAAATGTAAAAAATGTCCCTGTGAGGGATTCATAAAAAGATGTCTTCTTCTTAAACTATACAACAGGTTGCTATTGAAGTCCAACCTATCCTAAAATATCAAAGTACTGATTAAAGTATCAGTGATAATATTCTTATGTTTCTCATGCTCAGATGGTGCACACTACAAACATAAAAGGGGGCCCACTGCTAAAACATTACTCCATACAAAAACTGAAGTTTGAATTATTTTCCTTTTTTTAATGTATATATACTATATTGTTGTGAGCTATCAAAACTCTATAGTAAGGCACACTATCTGCAGAAAAAGAAAACGTAAAATGTTCTTCTTTTTGGTAATTACAATTTTAAGTACACAAGTCAAATAAAACACCAAAGATGGCGCAGTAAATATTCAGACTTGCTTATCAATCACGTCAGTTCCAACCTCAGTAACGGATCAGAGTACTTCTTCTCGTACTGAAAATGTATTCAATTAACAATTGTCAGTTTTTAAAGTGGTGATAAGAGCATGAAGGTGTTCCTTTATTTATCTAAGGCTTGTAATTGGTCAGCGAGACAGGGGACAGCTATGACTGTAAGAACAATGCATGCCTGAAAATGTCCAGTTGTATTTCTAATTACCATGACAGGGAAATGAATCTGCGCTCACTGTAGCATAAAGGAACATTATAGTCAAGAGGAGTCCTCCTCAGATACCATTATTTCATCTGTGACCTGCATGAGACGACACGCCACGCATCCTGACCCTTCCACATCAGCTAATATGTAAACCATACAGACTCATTCCCCCTCAGGGCGTCGGTGCTACCTTCAGAGTATGGTGTGCATGTTCATATTTGCAGAAGGCAGAAGTCATTACAGTCCTGTATGTTCTTACACAAGCCTCTTGTGTAACAAGCTGAAGCCAGGAGAGCGTTCTTATTCCACTGACTCACGAAGATGAAGTCTTTAGTGTTAGCTGATGTTACCCGAGGGGGCTTCTCACACGTAGCGTACGCATTTTCATGCACATTCATCACTTCACCATCACACGTGCTACGATATGAATGTCAGCGGAGCAACATGCAAATAAATAACTGCACATCCTCTGAAAAATAAAATGTAGAATGACTATCAATGACACATCCACAAACTAATGGAGGACAAAAGCGTGGGCTCTGGTCTTTGCTGACAAAGCCCGTGTGGAACGGTGTGTCTGAACTTTACCCCTCTCCATCATGGGAGTGGGCAAGGAGCAGGGGTGATGCAAGCTCTGCCAGAAGAGACAAATGTTCACTTCCCTGCTTCAGAAAGCCAGTAGCTCTTTCGTGTTTCATGTCCCTCTGCCCTGCTGGTAAACACAACCTGACCCAGAATCCACTGCGGGGGAGCGGAGCGCACAGACTGCAGGGATTGCCTTCTGTTCAGCCTCTGCTTTCATGTGGAAGTGAGAGCGTTGTGGGCATTTGTCTGTGGTGGAAGCTGAGTGGGTGTAGGGTTTTACCGTGATACTCGCTAAAAGTACAATTACAGCAGCAGGATAATTAGGCTAAAGAAAGCCCTTTTCTTCTCTCCTTTCTTTTCTCGGCACGTTTCACTCCTTTTTATTCTCTCTGTTGGCGTTCAGTTCCTCCTTCTTCGCAGCTATTAAGCATCATTTATCCTCCCCGCCTCACTTGTCATCAATCAGAGAGCTCGACCCTGCTGACCCGTTGCTCATCATTAAGTACAGGCCGGACCTGCCTTCAATCTGCACTAATTGAAGAACACAGCTATAATTAACAACAAGCCTTAATTGGCACATCTTGATGGCACTGCTTATCAAGTAGGGTTTTTTTTCTCCACAGTGCGTGATGTGCTTCAGGGGATTAACCACACACACACACACACACACACACACACACACACACACACACACACACACACACACACACACACACACACACACACACACACACACACACACACCACACACACACACACACACACACACACACACACACACACACACACACACACACACACACACACACACACACACACACACACACACACACACACACACACACACACACACACACACACACACACACACACACACACACACACACACACACACACACACACACACACACACACACACACACACACACACACACACACACACACACACACACATTTAAGATAAGCCTGCTGACTTTATTGAATCTGTTGACAAAGCCTTAATTTAGCGCTGCAGTTTTCAATCACTGTCTTTTTGTTCAGTGTTGAGCTTTTATAGGTATAGATGGAAATAGAAAACACTCTTGTAATATCATCAACTCACAATCATACATCTGACCTGCTGTCGAGATACCTGATATATTTAATATAACAATCCATATATGAATATTTAACTGGATAATCTAATAAATGGTAAGTATTTATAGATTTAAAATACCTTAGATTGAGAAATTGCATCCTATAGTTTTCCATTTACTAATCGATTGTTTGTGTTGCTTTGACAGAGCAATCAGTCTCACTGATATCCGTGAATTTTTTTAATCATAATAAGAAAACATTATACAGGAGTACGAGTGCTCTGGCATCACACACCATGTTTCCAAATAAAAAAACGTAATATAAGGAATAGCGTCTGATCTGTAGCCTGTGCGTCTGTCAGCTACATCAACAAGCTAATTAAAAAGTGTTGTATAAAAGATAAAGATGACCATTTTAATTTTGCCTTCTCTTAGTGTTTGACTTCCACCCTTTTGAAAATATATGGGATTATTTGAAAGAATTACATTTTTATAAATGGTGCCATTTGGCCACTATGAATCATTTATAGAAGCCCATACAAAATGCCTTACAGCTGATTTATGATCCAGACCCAACCTTAAAGAGTTAATTGAACATCCACAGCCTCTCAATTAAGTGCATGCATTTAATAACTGATTAGAATGAACAATTTGTGGTGCTGCTGCTCCAGAACAAGTGTGTGTGTGTGTATGTATATGTATATGTATATGTATATGTATATGTGTATGTGTATGTGTATGTGTGTGTGTGTGTGTGTGTGTGTGTGTGTGTGTGTGTGTGTGTGTGTGTGTGTGTGTGTGTGTGTGTGTGTGTGTGTGTGTGACTCATTGGGCCCTGGGTGGCCCTGTCAGGACTCTTTCCTCGCTGCTGCCTGAACGTTTCCTGGTTCTGTAAACATAGACAAATGTGCCCTACAGGAGCGCCTGCCACCCTGCAGCTCCCACATGCCTCACACTAATGCATTTTTAAAGACAGCATCAATCAAACCGCAGGCCAAATCAATAGACCACAGAGTGGATTTCATCAGCACTGCCGAGCGAGGTCTCGAGCGTCTTGTCAAGCAGCCTATCACCTCAATGAGCTTCACTTCGGCTTTGGGTAAAGCCGCGGCAGCTGACCAAGAGCGGAGAAAAAAAACCAAGGCATGTCTGTCAGTAATAGAATCTGATTAAAGAGATTAGGGAGTGTTGATGGTGGCAGCGTGTCCCCTGCACAGGACTGACTGACCCTACATGGTTGATTAAGTCGTTTCATCGCATCACCACAGTGGTCATGGACCATCGCTGATTTGGATCGTTTGACGAAACACTGAGGTCATTGCGGACATAAACCCTCATCAGAAACACAGCTGACTGGAACTGTCTATCTATGTCATGCCAGTGTTTCCAAGAAAGCTGGCATTTACACAGAGACAGAACTCCTGTTAAAGGGACATTATCAAAATAATTAATAAGTAAATGTCAAGGGACTATGGCCAAAAGAAACATTTTACATTTATTTCACTTTCTAACCTCTACACACAGCTGACAAATCACAGTGTGAAGGGGAAATGAAAATCAGATGGTTGATTAGAGAAGTGATTGGACCCGTTTGCCCCCGTCGCCTTTTCTAAAACTGGTTTCTGCATGCTGGGGCCCCTAAAAGGACTTGTGATTTCATCATTTGACTCTTGTAGATTCAATGAGCCAAATTGTATTCATGTCGTATAACGTAAGTCGCCATAAGGGCCTTTTCGGTGGGAAGACCATTTGTTTTTCTTTGACCTCAACGTATAAAATTACCTGATGTAAAAGATGGTTAATCACAACCTCATACAAATGTACAACCACGGACAAGAGACTGAGGGATTTCAGAGGATGCATGTAATTTCCAGAAGAATCACAACAAAATGTAATCTCAACACATTTTCTTTTTCATATTAAATCACAACAGGAATTTTTCTAGAGTCTTGGTTTCTCAATGTGGCATTTTGGAAGCCTTTTAAACTATTTTTAGCAATTCTTTAGGCGACTACTGCAATAGTGTATTCACAGGGCTGACAAAAAAATCCATCAGAAAGCTGCAGCTGATTCAGAACGCTGCTGCTAACATTAAAAGAGTGGATCACATCAGTCCGGTTCTGAAATCTTTACACTGGCTTCCAGTCGGCCAAATCATTGATTTTAAAGTATTATTGCTAGTTTTTAAATCACAAAATGGTTTAGGACCAAAGAATATTAACGATCTCCTGCATAATTATGACCCATCAAAGTGTCTCAGGTTTTCTGGGACGGGTCTGCTCTCGGTTCCGAGAGTAAGAACAAAACATGGAAAAGCAGCGTTTAGTTTTTATGCCCCGACAATCTGGAACAAATTGCCCGAAACTTGCACATCCGCAGAGACTCTTAGTATTTTCAAATTGAGACTGAAAACCTATCTTTTTGCCGCTGCTTTTAATTGAGCTGCTCATATTCAAACTGCAGTATGCATTTTATTCATGTATTGTATAACTGTTGTGTTTCATTTATTATCTTTGCTTTTTAAATGCCTGTTGTAAAATGCCATTATATTGTAAAGCACTTTGAATTGTCGCATGCTGAAAGGTGCTATATAAATAAACTTGCCTTGCCTACATTATTTTTTTAAATTGGCACCAAACCTGTGCAACAAAGCGTAAAACACAAAAAATGACTGCAACAACTTATCAGACATTATAACCTAAGCTTTAATACACTGTAAACGTTCAACATTAAGGCTGTTAGAGGATAGACACCACTTCTATGTGGCATTTACTGTTGACTTTTTATCTAGCCCTGAACATCCCTCACCCTGCCTACCCCTCTAAATATAGGGGCGAAATGGTAAGAGTTTAATTCAGTTTAATCTGCAATCTGCATGAAGAGGGCCATGCACTCAACATTTCTGTGTGAATAGCGAGAAGCCCTGGATCTTTTAATTTACCTGCAACAAAGATACAAATGTTGACTCTCTCACATCTTCTCGCTCTCTATCCGGCCATTAGGAAGTAAGGAATTGCGTAAAGATTAGACGCCAAGGAGGAAGCAATTCTCAGCTCTACGGTTCAGCGATAAGAAATGACAGGGTAGTAAACCCTTAAATCAAATTGTATTCAATTCAACTAAATTAGAAATGTGGGGAGGAGATGGAATAGAAATATAGGCTATATCATCAGCAATATTAAGTAGATGGAGGAATATATTTATAAGGCAACGAGAAATGCCTTTTGCAAACAGAGGACAGTATATGGATGGAAGGAGAATATTCATTTGTTATCCAAGTCAGCTTCCAGCTACATTACACTGTCTAACAAAAGTCAGAGGAGGATTTAGGAGGATTTATAAAATGCAAAATTGACCAAGAAATCCTCTCATTGGTGAATTCATGTTGACAAGAAACCGAGCACAGAGGTGGAGCACATAGACGGATGGCTAAACTCAGCCAGAGGCTCTGCATGATGCTAAACAAAAGTTTATTTTCAGGGTGAATTCACTCCTTACTTTCTCTGCCCTAATATAATAAATATGCAAGTGTTTTCTGAACTGTGGTCTTTCTGTCTAGACTCCAAACTCCAAACCAAATCTGGAATGACTTGCCTCTAGCTCACAGACACATTGTGCTCCATGATGTTTAAGACTTCAGTGAGTTCCACAAAGTCTGAAACCCACTGTGACAGGGGAAATGCTTGGATGTAAGATGTGTTCTGCTGGTTATGAGCGTAAAGCCTGGACAACTTTGGCAACAATAAAGGGAAATGACCTGTTATATTCATTATGGTTGATTTAAGAAAGACAGAAAGATCATCAGTGTATCATCATCACAGAAATGGACTTTCACTCCAACAACTTTCACATACTGTACTTGATTTCTAACCATCTGATATTGGAGATATAATGACATTGTCACTGATATCTTAAACAACAGGACAAACCTAATTTTCGGTATTTTGCAACTCATATGATTGTATTTCTAAATGAACTATACACATAATAATCCGTTAATTCTATAATACTATGCATGCATACACTGAGGGGCTGTACTAGCCAACACCATCATTTTATCTGCAACAAAAGAAAAATGTTTGCGGCTTCTCTCTGTTTGCCTGCCAAAACGGGGATTTGAGCAGTACTGAAGAGACTAGGGCGAGCAAAATAAAGAAGCAGAGCCGTTTGGCTGAAAGCCGGCTGGATTCTTTCCTTTTCAAGGACATTTATGCGTCCTACACTATACCGAGTCCCCCCACCATTTATCCAAGGCCACCCCACCCAGCATCATTGTTTTTTTCTCAGTTGCAGAGAGCCTCCCCGCAATTCTTACCCAGCTGCTTATAAAATAGGAAGTCGTGTAAGCCTCCGGAGCCACAGGGATTGGATTCCCTGGGGTAAAGCTGGATACATTCAGAAAAACTCTCTAGTTTCCTTTTAGGATTTCTTTTTCCTGAGCCCCGTTCTAAAAGTAGACAGACTTTAAATCGCTCTTCACAGAAAATTGGCTTTTTAAAAAGTTGAATGCCGGAGAACATTACGAGCAGTACAGGGCCTAAATAGGGTCCTCAAAAGCAAACTTCATCATAAGTGGCACTCAGACCTTGAACAATTATGTATTTAAATATTCGTGTTTTTAACTCATTGGCTGATCTCTTCAGACTCATCCATTTATGCAATAACAAAAAATGGTGATTCATTCATTCCGAGTCATATCATGAACTTCTTTAGTAAACAATCATAAAAAACTATTTTGCTTGCTGTATTGTTGACAAAGGAAACTTACGATAAACAGAAGATGCCTCTTATGATCGCAGCCTTTCAACCAAGCCACCACATAATGCATTTAGTTACAGAGATCTTTTATGACATTTTCAGTGTTTTTCTCAAAAGAAGTGTACATAGATATAGAATAGGAATAGTCAGCTGCATGCAAGTCACTTAGCTAATTCCACCATGCTGTAATGTTAAACATGTTCAAGAAAATGAGCCCAACGGCAAGCTTATGGCCAGCAACAGCAGCGGGTGCTACGGTCACTCACAGCCGCACGGGAGAAGGAGAAGTTACCTATAGTAACTAGCCATCCATTCGTCACCGAAGCTGATTTGTTTGATTGATTTGTTTCTGGCGAGCTGCAACCATACTTCACAACCCCACAGCTGTCTGTTAGCACCATCAAAAAATAACAACAATCTGTATTTCATTTTGTAAAGGTCAGATGTCCATGGAAAACAGTTCAACATCTGTCTACTCCTATAGAGACTTTCCACAATAGGGGTATTGTTTTATTTTGTTCCCACATCCTTTTAGAGCGAAATATTCCTGGGGTACACCCAAACATTGACTTATTTTATTGTCGTGACCAAAAGCACAACATGTCAGCTGGGAGGACATTCTGGCAGTTGGGTCACCCAGCTCTTTAACAAAAGGAAAATCTGGGGTACTTCACCAAATATGTTATATGAAACACATTTATAGTCATTATAGTTTAGAGTCATTATACCAAGTTTAGAGATTTGGGTTATCTTACCATTTTTTGAGTTTCCAAAAAGGCTTGGGTCAGCATGTATTTTACATGGATAATGATTCCTCTTGTAAAGAACTACATTTTTTTGGTAGGCATTGTGCGCTTCTTCAATTTCTGATTATCTGGATACAGGTCACATATCATCTCCCTAGGCACATTCTCCGCTCTCTCCGACCTCCACACATCACTCAACTTATGCTACACTTGAATCCTATCTTATTGGATTATGGAGAAGTAGATGAATAATAGCGCAGCCATCTGTGGCAGGCATGCTGAGGTTTGTTTCTAGCCATGTGTGCTCATTCGAGATTAATGATGTTGCAGAAAATCGATGTTCGACAAACCACAAGGTGTAAAACTGTACATGTGAAATACAAATCAAACAAGGGATGTTTCGTGCTAACCTCCAGATCAATTTCATGTAACAGGGCACAGAGAATTCACTCCATGTGGGGATGTTGCCGGCGTCAGAGTTTTGGTCTAAACCAAACCAAATTTAGAAACAAGAAATTGATTTTTTTACCCGTTTCTGTTTTTAGTACTTTTATCTTACCTTTGCCTTGGACCGCATCTGTTGTCTCTGCGCTTCTCCTGAGTTTCTGATACAGATGGTGTTGTCATGGTTTGCCTCCAGCTTCAGTGTGAGTGCTGATAAAACAGATACAACAAAACGTTTTCTTTTCAAATTTGGGAAGCAAAGCCACCCACGCAAAACACACAAGATGGGCAAAGAGAATACAATAGGGGGTACTTTGTCATGCCTTCGTGTGTAGCTATATTGCAATAGGCTAAGAATGCATTTTGTTGTGTAGACTTGACAATACATTATTATTCTACCTTGAACCTTGTATACTGTATGGGCTTGAACAACAATTCTCTCTGCAGACTGGCCGATAAATATTTTTCCAATATATTGTTTGGAAGAGATGACAACAATTCCTACATTTTTATTTTCAAACAAACATATTCTCATTTTTCTGTCTCCTGTTTTAATAAGTCAAGCATAAAACCCATACAAGAGAATAAGAGAGAGAGGGTGAATTCAGGCAAGGTGAATGAAGAACATAGAAAACACTTGATAACATCTGAAGGCTGGAACCATCACTTTATATAGCGTTGGGCGTTTAATTAAATAGGAACCGTAGTCATCAAAATAATGTGAAATAAGATGGGAAGAAATTGTTAAAGTTGATTGATTTTCCGCTTAAACGACCACACCTGCCAGGCAGGCTGAGAACAAATACATTTGTGCTGCCTGCCACTCTGTCAACAACAGGAAACGCAAAGACTGTTGTCAAGCACTGACAGAAAAGAATGTTTGCCACTGGTTCTGATTAAGAGAAAGCAAGAAATAGATAAATCATCTGAGTGCTGATCTAGATCCACCGCTTCTCAAAGGCCATCCTCAGCCATCTGTTAAAGAAAGACACCCCATCACACATACACACACTTGATGTGTAAACTCCCCTGCCGCCTGCGGAGCTGCACAGGGCCACAGATGTCATGAAAGGCCACAGGGACGGTAAACCAGGCCGCTTCCTCCCTCCACATCCATCAGTCAAAAGGCACACGGCCCTGTGATATTTACTCAAGCAATCCATATTAAGAGCAAAGCAAAGCTGCACATGCACTAACTCAGCCTGTCATGAGTCCACCCATGCTGTGAGAAGCATGCCCAGGATAATGTGAAGTGAAATAAAGAGTTGTAGGGAAACCATGCATCATTTGCTGCATCCTGTCGACAGCAGCTCTCAGCAGCTGGCACACCAGTTTGTCTCTCACAGGTTCTGGAGGAGACAACAGGTGGACATTTCTGTTACTATACAATCCATTGGTTCCAATTATGGCTGGTGGGTAAACCTGCCAACATACTAAAGGCTGCTCCTGTTAAGCTGTGTCTGCTTGGTGTGGAAACATCAGATTCAACAAGAAAATTCCACCTGTTACGTAGCCATAGGACCACTGGCTTCTTCCTTATTTATAATGAATGTTTCCCCAAACTCTGTAACTTACATATCACTGCCCCTCAGTGGAAGGACTATGTTGTGATTTCTTTTTTTACTGTGCACAAATTACATAAATATAATATCACGCATGCATGTTATCAATCTGCCAAATCATTTCATATGTAATCTTTTTATTGTAAAACATCAGAAATCACGGATTGTAATGAGCCAGCACTCACATAATTAAATAACTTATTTAGTCAAACAGTGAAACACCCAATTAAGGATTTTCAGTTCAGTATCAAATCATCACAGCTATAGCTATATGCAGAATTATGTTGTTTATATTATTCATTACATTTGGTGTTTAATGTTGTTTGTTTCTTACAACAATAAGAAAAATCCTGAGGAGATGCAACAACCCTAAGCATTTTTATTAATACTTTGTTTCTCTGCTGTTTATATAATTTGTACATATGTTTTAGTGATAGCTTTGGTGCTGGGTTTTATGTTTCCTCTGCATTCTTATTCATTAACAATCAGCTAATTCAAACAGTTCCTGATCCAACAATTGATGCTGCCAAAAGTGTCAATCATTCCTTTATCTTGCAGTATTTCTCAATGAAAACATCCTTGGTGACTTGTAAAGACCTGTGTGTTTGCTGTTTAAGGCCACTATTTCTACAAAGAAAAAAAACATTCTACCATGAATAAAGTGTTTCTTTGTGAACTCAGTGTACTAAATAAATACATTCCTTTTCATAACCTAGACTCCTGACGGCCAACTCGGTAGGATCAAGGACAGCTAATAGTTGAATTACAGCATGACAGGATCGCTCTCAGGAGGAATCGACCATTACCAGCTGATAGCCCTGCTCTGCTCAATACTCCTACTGGATAGCACTCACCTGTCTTACCTAGTTGCAATGCAAAGCTCTTATTGTGATTAACAAAGGTGAGCAGAGACTAATAGAGGAGACTCTGTCAAGTTCCCTCTAAAATATAATGTAGATGTTAGAGCACTGCATTTATATATGGATAAAGATACCCTACTACCCTCATGTAAGGTTGATGAAAGGGTGAATTTTTCTGTGAGCAGCAAAAGTAGAAATATTTATAATGGCGGTCACGATTTTGAGATGAAAAGGTTTCAGTGGAACTTTGAGAATCTAGACCTCTGTTCTCAATCCAAGCTGGCGTTGTTTAAAAAGACATGTATATTTTTTATTCTGGGATCCATTCTTGTGCCAAGTCGAACTTCAAAAATGGGCTCCTGCTCCAGAATACTGCACAGACACACCTAATGATGCATCCCTGAGATTGGCAGGACTGCTCAAACAGTAAGCAGCTTGTGCAGGCTCTGCGCTCAGGTACCCGTCTTTTATGCTCAGTTTAAGAGGGGATAATTATCTCTGCGGGTGGTGTGGATCTGCCTCAGCAGAGCGGCACACGCAGGGAAACCAGGATGTAGGGCATTAGTATGAGAAAAAGCACAGTGTATGCAAGGGTCATACTGTACCTCTTTAAGATGTATTCCTGACTATTTCCTGCAGCACCTCATCCATCTGTAGACCCATGCTCAAAGCTCTGCAAAATAGAAGGAATATCACATTAACACCAGGCTAACGGGACATTGTAACACACTTGCATGTCAAACTAATTATATTCACAAATGTGATTATTATTTATTTATTTTTGAGTTACTGAGAGGAAAATTGTGGGCCAAACCATCTTAACTTACTGGCCATTTACATAGTAGTTGTTCTTGAGCTTTATATCCTACTATCACAGGCAGATGTAGTATGTTACCCTGTTTAAATGGAACTGTAGATGTAAAAAGTTCAATGTGTTCAAAGTTAGTTAAAAAGGTACTCCACCTTTACCTATCAGTAAAATGTTGCTTGAGTCTTAAAGCATCAGTAGTAATGTTTCAATTGTAAGATAAATACAATTGTATATCTTTGCCCAACATGTAGGCTATTCATCTTTATTTATTTGACGTTTATGCTTATTTTTTATTTTACCTAAGCAAGTTCTTAAATGCATGTCAAAAGTATTTTTACAGAGCAGTATTGCTACTTTTAATTAGGTATAAGAAGAGAATAACTATTTCTCCCTCCATTGATAGTCGCATTTACTTAGACATGTCACATTTAGCATTAGCATGTGTTTGCTACTTTAGCTTAAATTTGCCACCTGCTCGACATGTAACTTCAGTAAACCATTGAAACATTAAGAACTGACATTATGGCTTTACCTTCTCCCACATATGATGAAAACCAAGCATTATGGCGTTTAGCGTACGCCACCTAGCGTTAACTGTATCCACCTGTGTGTGTTTTATTTGGAACACTGTAATGTACTAGCAACATTAACAAACATAGCAGCGAAGGCATGCTTCAATCACACAGCTCCAGCATAATGGATGGACTGGAGAGGCGCGCGCTGGGAGGTTTGGTCTGATCATCAGTCAGCCGTGCGCGTCCACGCCCCAGATTGGGAGATGTCGGTGCCGTCTCCGCGCGCCTAGTGGCGCAGAGGAAAGTATTTTGTCTCCTAAAAGGAATTCAACTAAAAGAACAAAATGTTTAGGTAAGTAATCGATTGTTTCTTTGCTTTATCAACGTGTAAGTAACGTGTTGTACATTTAAATGTAACGTTAGGAAAAGTTCAGTAGACTTTAAGTAAAACTGTGTGCTATGGTTTTGATGTATAAGTGTAGAAACTGCCTGTGTTCATGAAGTACAGATACAAACTTTACATATGTGCGGATGCGTTACTGTGAGCGAGCGCCAGTATTTCTATTAGACAAACAATTTTAGGGGAAATAATGAACTTTGGTTGCCCCCTTTTTTTGTGCCTGTGTTGTTGCTCTCCGCAAATTTGTAGAGATAAGAATAGGGATTTGTTTAACCTAGACCCACGTTAATAAACCTTTGTGTGTGGTAAATACTCAGCATACAGACCATTAAAACCAATACATTGATGATTTAGTCGCTTTAACTTTTTTACCTTTCGTTTTTTATGTTAGTTTGTGGTTTATCCTCTTGCAGAAACTATTGTGATCAGTACTTGAAATGGTCTGATAACTATGAAGATACTTTCCTTTAGTAGCAACAGTAAAGACATACAATTACAATTATTATACTCAGATGTATAATGGACAAAAAGTTATCTAAAGAATTGTAATAGTGTATTTACTGTTATTTAGTCTTATCTAACAAAGCACTTATATACTAATAAAGGACTGGCTTATCTAAAGCTAGTTGAGTAGCACTTGAAATATTTTGGCTCTATGAAACCTGATGTACTTATATGATTCTGTTTTCTTCAAGTTTGTATCTTCTTGGTCGAATGCACTTATTGTAAGTCGCTTTGGATAAAAGCGTCAGCTAAATGCAATGTAATGTAATGTAATCTAGTGCAATGGTCAAGCGAGTAATCAGATCATAAGGGATGTGTTTAATGTCAAATCTGACTCTGCATTGTAACTATAGCTATCAGATAGATTTAGTCGAGTAAAAAGTATATTATTTCATTTTTAAATGTTGAGAAGTAGAAGTATGAAATAGCAGAGCATGTAAATTAGGCAAAAAGTACCTCAAAGTTGGACCTAACTAAATTCACTCAGTTACTTTCAACAACTTAAGACAAGCAGTTTGCTCTGCAGTGAAATCAGCTTAGTTAGGTTTAAGGTGAAACCCTGTTGTTTTTTGTTTCCTGAAATATATCAATGAAACATTTGTATCTGTTTTATTTTAGCAGAGACATTTCAGGATTTCTTACACTCCGGCCTGTGAAAAGAAAAGGGAGTCAGGAAAGCTTTGGGGCAGGAGAGAGACAGGAGAAAGCTCTGTGCGTTACGGCGAGTGTAACACAAATTAATCAGATTAAAGAATTACAGCATTCCAATGCAGAATCTCACATAATCATCCGGGCAAAAAAATGTAGGTTTACAATGTTGTAATGTTGAAAGTTCAGCTGCCCTGCAGTCATGTAACAGTGAACACTGTTCATAATGGCAGGCATCATTACAAATCAATTATACTTTACTGTACCTTGAGAACGGGGAGCCAATGACGGCTTTCTGGCAGAGAGTTTACTCCCATCCTCTATGAGTGATCAGGTGGGGCAGGGCGGGTTAATGAGTGACAAAACCGAGCAGAGGGCAGCTATACTTTACACTCTCAACGAAAGGGTAAATGTGGGAACATGTCACCTGAATTAAACTGCAGATAATCCAGAATACTTCAGCCAGGACTGAAAACATCAGATGGTAAGAGGTCAAAGTTTATGAGAGTTTAGTTCTTTGTTCAGGTATAGACAGGCGGTTTAGATGTGTGTGTGTATTGTTGGAGCTGTTAATCAAAGTGAGAGGAAACAGGAAATCTTCACACAGTTTTCAAACTTTTCGACTTTTTGGCTGCTTGTTAAAGTTCAATAATAGTATAATATTTGTTGTGAGTTGTCGTTGCCCTGCTTTCACAAAGAAAGTCTCTGTATAGCAAACACTGTGTTCTCATTACCCCGTATGACATGCAAACAAAGAGCAAGTGCACTTCAGCTTTTATGTACTCAGATAAAGATCAGCTGTGTGTTGTAGGTGTGCCACATTCAGAAACACTGCTGATTGTATCCTTCTTTCCATTGGCTCAGAGGGGAATTGTGTTTCAACAGAAGTGAAAATCAGGAGAAATCTAGCAAGTATCTTCAAGTACAGGGATGATATTCCTCTTCTCCAGTTTGATGTCACCCAATCACTTTGAAACCAGCCATTCTTCTCTCCTCGACAGATGAGCGGCCATCCATAATCAAGCTCGGACAATCAGCCAACCCTGATTGGACTTTCTTCCTCTCAAACAAGTTGCTGCCTGCAGCTGCTGTGGGAGCTGGAGTCGCCATGGAGACAGTGGTGATCGTGGCAATTGGGGTGTTGGCCACCATTTTCCTGGCCTCCTTCGTCGCCCTTGTGGTGGTGTGCAGACATCGCTACTGCCACCCTCACCACCTGCTGCACCCCTTCGACACCAAGTCAGTGAATCAATACAAAGCCTCGACATTTGAACTAGAAAGAGTTTTAACTTCTATCAGATTTTAGAGTCTTAAATTGTAGTTAGTATAAAATATAACCACTGCTAGCCTACATACTGTTTGTACTAAACGATTAGGGTTGGCTTCACAATTTTTAGCACTAGTAGTTTATGGGCATTTATTAATTAGCAATAGTTGAGAAATGCCACAAAAAGAGGCAGAGAAATGTAACAAAGACCTCAAACAGGGACTTTGCACTTCATGGTTGGCTTCTTAAATCCTTTAAGCCACAGGGGCACTCCATTTGTGTACCATTCAACCTCAGTTGGACTCATTTATTTCAACATTTAACATCTCATTTTCTTTTTTCCAGTGTTTTTTTTCATCTAATTGATATGCGTTACACCTTGATTAGTGTTTGTTCAATCAACAACAACAAAATCAGGCTGTTTTGTTAGCTTTGTTTATTATACACCTGTTGTGCTAATAAAAGATAATCATCTTAAATATTGATATCCACAACCTGCCAGGACAAATATTGAAATTAGAACAGAAACCTGTATTGTGTGCTCAAAGACCCCTTTATACTATGTGATAACAAGTTAAAACACTAAAACGTGATATCCTCATGCACATTTCCAGTCAATAAACTTGCTTTTAATCAGTTAACCACAGCAAATGTAAAGGTAATTTAACTGTGACTTGCTGGTTGGTAATCCAGCCGTGCCTCCTCTGGTTTCCCTGTTCTGTTTTACAGACCCACAGTGGATCTGATTGGAGCCATGGAGACCCAGAGCGAGCAGTCGGAGCTGGAGCTGGACGATGTGGTCATCACCAACCCGCACATCGAGGCCATCCTGGAGAACGAGGACTGGATAGAGGACGCCTCGTACGTCTTACTGGTGCCATTGTGGCATGACATAAGTTTAAAGTTTTAGACATTTAGGTTAAGTCTTCAAATGCTGCTGCTAACTCAGCACATTTACCCAAGTACTGCCAAAAGTACAGTTTTGAGGTACTTGAGTACTTGCATGTTCAGTTCTATTTCAGAGGGAAATATTTTACATGGCATTAGTTACTTTGAGTATTACAATTAACAATACAATACTAAACCAACAAATAAAGTATGTTATGTTATTATAGATAAACATCAGACTTAATTGATCCACAGGTGGGAATTATATTTGTTATTAATGTATTTTTGTTTTTGCCTCAACATTTTTCACTTTTTTAAAACATTTTATAGACCAATCGATTAAATTCTAAAATATTCAGAAGAACAATTCATAAGCAAATAAGTTGTAAGTTGCAGCCCTACTTTAGGTTACTCTTTTTACTCCAATAGGGTATTTTTTTTGTGGTACACTGGTATCGCTGTTTTTTAAGTAAATTACCTGAGTATTTGATTCTACCTAATTCTCTGAATGTTTCTCCCACAGTGGATTGGTCTCTCATTGTATCTCAATCCTAAAGGTAACTCAAGTCTTTACTTTACTTCTAGTCTATATTATTTATTTACCTAAACTAACACGTTATATTTCCATCTACAGATTTGCCACACTTTGACTGAAAAGCTGGTTGCTATGACAATGGGTTCAGGGGCAAAGGTCAAGGCACCGGCAAGCTTGAGTGACATCATCAGTGTGGCCAAACGCATCAGCCCGAGGTAACGCGCATTTACCAGTAATTAAGGACATTTACTTAAAAACTATTTTAAGGTACTTGGTATGATATTTAATATATTCAGTTGCTAGTTACTTTGAAAACTCAAAATGTTTTATACAAAATCTTTTCATCAACTCAATGATGATGTATTGAATAAGTAAGATAACACTTTACTAATCCTTTGGTAAATTCACAAACTATCTGGAAGTGTTTCAAAACATTTCCCCACTGTAATGAACAGTTTAATGCTTCAATAATTGTGATTCAGTATCATAATATACATCAACATTTGTTATTTTACTGTTGATATTTTAAAGATAGAAACACTTTTAGAAACACTTTTTGTTATATTCCATGGAATGCTCTTAACATCGCGATAGCAATGAATAAATTAAATGCTTTGACAATAAATATATACAAATATTTCATCTGTGGAAGCCGTGGGGCTGTAAAAAGCAAGTCCATTATCTGCCTCGGCCCACGGCAGATAATTGGATGGCCTACCTGCCTGTCAGCCTTCCATCTCGTGCACAAACTTATCTCGTGCCCACATTGGTCATGTGCGCGTTCGTGTGTGAAGTCTGAAGGAAGGGGCAGATTTTTTTCAGTTGTGTACTTTCAAATTCTAGCTTACTCGAGCTGGTTTCTCCATTCTTACCTACCCTACCTTTAAGTGTTTTGGGATGATAATACTTTTTAATTAAGGACTTTTTAACATAGTTTTTCTACACTGTGGGACTGTACTTTTACTTCAATAAATGTTCCATGTATTACTTCCACCTCTGCTATGAACACAGTACTGGCTCCGGCTAACCTCACATCCTCTCTGTCCCCTTTCCTCACAGGGTGGACGACGTGGTCAGGTCCATGTACCCGCCTCTGGATCCAATCCTCCTGGACGCCAGGTAATCACATTTGTTTTCCCATCCATAAAATCAGCTTCTTTGTATGACGTTGATGACCTTATGCAAAGGCCTGTGACCGTGATTGACCTATAAGAGCTGGAGAAGACCACATGACTCGATGTATCCATAATGAAATAACCTTTGATTTATGCAGCGATAGGGACAGCTAATGTGAAGTGTCACTGCAAATTGATGCTATGGGAAAAACCTTCAAAATCAAATATTTTGTGCCTTAAAAAACAAATGTAAAGTTATGCAATCTGGCTCAGCCCAACAGACCCATTCTAATCCAGTTTTCCTTCATTTTAAAAAGGATTTTGGGAATCAGTGCATCTCACCCAGCAACAAAAAAAGTTAAATCAAACCCATTTTTCATTTTCCTCCTCAGGGCTACAGCTCTCCTTCTTTCAGTCAGCCACCTGGTGCTGGTCACCCGCAACGCCTGTCACATGTCCGGCAGTATGGACTGGATCGACCAGTCACTCAACGCAGCCGAAGATCACATGGTGGTTTTGCGTGAGGCGGCACTGGCCTCTGAACCGGATCGATTCATACTCGGACATGATGCACAAAGAGAACAGGCCATTTAGACATCTAAACACAGAAACGGACATAAAAATGAAGGGCATGAAAATATGTCAATTTTCTGCCGTACTCACTTGATATTGAATATGAGTGTTGGAAAGGCACGATTCACAAACTCACCATCAAACCCAAATGATTAAGGTTGCGCTGATTGATGCAGGGACTCCTCATTTTTACATTTCAACTTTAGAAAAAGCACCTTGGAAATCGTTTCTTTATCACATCTTCACCAAAAACAGCATACAATGTGTGCCTTCACTCCAGCTACATAATGGCTGCAAAGACATTAGGATTCAGGTAGTTTTCAGTATGTAACCCTTTTCTAGAGTTGGTCTGTTTTAGATGCCTGCAAGTAAAAGGCCTTTGGAAATGTCTTTCTCAAGTGCGCCATCACCCAGCAGTGGGCCTAAATCCAATCTTGCCAGCACTGCACAGTCACATGAAGGCTTAGTCAGCTAATCCATTCTGAGAAAAATAACATCCAGTTAGCCAGTGAACCCAAAGGGGCTCCTACTCAGTGGACCAATGGAAGAACAACCTTACCTATTTACAATTTGTCGAGCTCACACATGACTTGTGGTTGCTCTAAATCTAAAACATCCCTCAGATCGTCTTACCTAACTCAGAAATCGCCGGTTTGAGAGTTGTAATCACACAACAGCATCAGTTTTAGCCACGTCAGCAACACAGGAGGTTTTTTTTCCACTCGAGAAAAGCCCATTTGTCCCATTGCTGCATTGTATTAGGATTAATTGAGGCTGTGATGGATGAATAACCACCACTTTGGTGCACATAGAAATATCTACTCCCTGGATTAGGATACAAATGTGGACAGAATATCATGGTTCCCAGAGGATGAATCCTAATTACTTTGTTGATCCCCTGACCTTTTCTTTAGCGCCACAAGCAGGTCAACATTTGTAGTTTTGAGTATCCAAACAACTTGGATAGCTACAACATTTGGAACAGACATCCATGTACCACAAACAATTAATCAGATACGTTTTAGTAGACAAGCTGATTTTAAATACTTCCAGTATTTATTATCAAATACCTGAAAAGTATTGAGATTGCCATCAGCCTGTACTTTGTCATTAGCATGTGTAAGCACGCTAACACACAACTACGGTAAACATTACCAATTTACATCAGTTTGATTTTGAGTATGTTAGCATGCTGATGTTAGCATTTAGCTTAGCCTCACAGAGCAGCTAAGTTGTAAATGATTGCAGACAACAGTGAGCCAAGAAACATTTGTTTTTTTTATTTTGACAATAAAAAGGTGGGTTTTTTTTATACGAATTTAAGCTAAAGATTCTATTTAGATTCATCCAGGAAATAGGATATTACACCAAAGTACATCAACACATTTTTAATCACCATCAGCTCAGTGTTACCATTATCAGAAATATTGAGCTTTCACACACAATAGAGATGCAGTATGTCTTTATAGGTTTTTGTGTTAGGAGGGGTGTTGTGAACAGCGTGGTGATTGAGGTGGAGCAGAATTAGCGTGGTGTTTGGGGCCAGAGGGATGTTATTGGAGCATGTCTACCTGCTCCCCCATGCATAGCTAATACTGAATCCCCAAGGAGTCCTAATAAGGCATTACCCACAGCAACAATGAACACATGGGCTTAAGCTAAAATACACATGGCACAAACCTTTGTGCACACAAGGCAGGCAGACAAATGAACACATCAGTAGCTCTTACGACTGTATAATACACATCATAGGAGTCAAATACACTGTTTTTAAGATTGTAGTGACAATCAGGAAGAGAAGCAGCAGCTGAAAATCTATAAACTGAAATTAAGCAAAACTTTAGTTCCGAGCATGCAGAGATATTTTGATGGAAAGATCTCAATCGAGGAGGAAACCTTTTTAAAAGTAGTTAGCCTTTTATTCTTTTTTTTCTTGATTTTTTTGTATGTATTCCTTTGTTTTCTTATCCTTATTCCACAGTTTGTTACTGATGTCCTTCGCTCACACATTTTCTTTATATCTTTCAATGATTTGTACAGATAAAGTTTACTTTAATAGGAAAATGTGTGTTGTTTTTTGCTCTGAACAATAGCTACAGAGAAATTCATGTCTGATAAAAAGTCCAAACACTCATACTAGTTTGACATAAATAAAAGTTAATTTCTTTCCTCTTTTTAATAACAGTGTGAGCAGTCCTTTGTGCAGCAACGCGGTGCTAATACCCCCCTGCCATCTTCTCTTCTCAGTGGAGGAGGAAGTCCCTGCTGCAGGAGCATCAGTCAGCCTCCATTTGTTTTCGCTGTCTAGCTAAGCAGCCCTTTGCTTTTCTTCAGATCAATCTGCTTCCAGTCTGGGAGGGAAGCGTATTCATCTCTCTTCATTTGCAAAATAGTCTGAAACATAATTGTAGTGATTTGTTTACTGGGGAAATCATTTTATAAAATAAAATATAAATGTTAAAGTTTAGACAAAACTTCTAAATCATTTATTATCAGATTAAAAAGATGAGAGCATCTATTTTTATTTGTAAAACATTTGGATAACACTGCAGCCTGCTGGTTAAAAGACATCACTGCATATTGCTCCATCAGTTTACCTGGAAGTCCTGATCAGACAGGTAGACTTCCAGGCGCTGGGGGTCCACTCCTTCAGGCAGGGGGCTCTGCAGCAGCTCCTCCAGAGGGTACTGGGTCTTCACCCGCCCCGCATCACCCTTACACAGACATTCATGGAAAAATACATAGAACAAAGCTGGTGATTAAAACAACTTATGACATCTTGGATAACGTAACAAAACTCAACAAAATATAAAAGATAGGTCTAGAGATTAAACATTTTAATGTAGAAATGTTACGTATTACACTTTGAATATCTACACTAGAAACAGTGAAGTGTAGATAAGTGCATGGGGTTTTTACCTGTGGATGGAGTCCCAGGCTCTTTTCCCAGCGGGGAAACACATTAGTGAAGGTAAGAGGTTCTAAACCCTCAAAAATTAGGTAAACCTGCGGTGGGCGTCTTGGTTTCATCTCTGTTTTACAGAGAAAAAACATTGAAAAATGTAAATACTTCAACTAATCAGCAACTAATTCATTTTAAACAGCCTTCTCGTACCCTTGCAGTACTGCAGCGCCGTCTGCATGGCACACCTCCTCTCAGCATGCCAGCAGCTCCAGGCTGAGGCTGAGCTCTCCGTCTGCTCAGGCTGACCCCTCTGCCACAGGTACACCTCCAGACGGTTGTCCAGCAGGAACAAGGCTAACAGGCAGGCAAGAAAGACAGTGGATATGAGACAATAAAGTGAATTACGGAGCCCTTCTGGGAGTCATATACTCAAACGTTTCTCATTGGTGAAAAGAAGAAGTCAGATACTTTATATACCAAAAAACAGCATTAATAAAATATCCTTCTTTTTTTTTTACCATTAGCAGAAAACATTTTATTTAGGTAAATGTATGCAAGCCAAATGAACTTATGTGCTCCATGTGTATGGAATGTGAATCTGAGGGCATGGTTTACAAATATGTATTTACCATGTGACCACAAAGGGGATTTTTAGGAAATATATCAGATTGATAATAAAATTAAGTTAACTTTTGATGTTGGGATTTTGGCAGAAAGAAAAAAAAGGATACTGCTAAAACAATTTTAGAAATTGATAACAACAAACCAGTGTAAATGTGTGATAAAGTAAATGGTTGACTCAAAAGTAATGTGGTTCTTGTTTTCAATGAATGTACATACAAATATAACAGAGAAAGAGACACATATGTTTGTGTATTGTGCATGCGTGCATGTGTATGCTGTCACCTGGTTGTGGTACAGAGTACAGACTCTCCTGGATGAAGGGCGATGGCATCACGACCCCCGGCAGCCGAGTTGGACTCTGCAGCTCGACAGCCTGGAAACTCCCAGAGAAGGCACTCAGGTGGAAGAGGCGAGGTGTGAAGTTATACTTTCCGGGATCTAACAAAGAAATATTTTTTAAGTGTGATTTAGAAGATTAGAGAAGGTCCTGGATGAAGAGACGTTGAGTTGTGTTTTACCTTGCAGCATGCAGTCATACGCCTTCCTGTCCATTTGTCCCAGTGCTGTCCAGAACTCTGCCGGCTCTGAGCCTTCCTCCACTACCTGCACCTTCACAGGGCTGCTTTTACTGAGACCCAGCTCTGGTGGACACCTAAAAACACAAACAATTCAAAGGCTGGAAAGTGATTTCAACGTTCTATGTTAAAGACATCACTGAATCCTTGAAAAGCCGACCCACTGACTTGACTCACGTTTGAGTGAGATGCTCCACTGCCCTCTTGCTGACCTCTCTGGAGCCGCTGTGAGCCTTACCGCCCGTCCAGAGGTACATCAGCCCCTGCTGGCTGCTGAGCAGGACGACAGAGCCCCTGGACCTCAGACCTGCACAGCAGCAATCCACTTCCAACAGAGAGCCTTCCTCAGGGAGCTCTCCGCGCACACAGAAGAGACGCCACTCTGCTACAAAATAAAATAAAAGATGTGTTTTAAAATCACATGACATTGCGTGCTGTCCAAAGATGCACCAGAGCCCCACAGGAGTCCATTCCTCTCTGTGGCCATCAAACTTTTCATCTTCTCCTTCAGAGTGTCACATCATCTAAGTCAGTAGACTGGCTCTTGCACTTAATTCACCCCCATCGGCAGCTCTGTTTGTCTGCTTGGTTATTAATACTGAATTCAAATGTGCTTTTCAATTATTGTTCTATTAACACTTTTTCCTGTATTTTAACACACTTAAATATAAATGGCATTTTTTAGTATTATATTTTTCAACCTGTTAAAAAATATAAATATGCACATTATTTATATACATCTTTCTTATTATCATTTCTCTATGTTTATGTTCTAGAACGGATAAATGAAGTATTTCTGAGCCTGATGACTAAACCAGGAGAACAGATACAGGCCCTTACTGTACAGTACCTGCATTAGTGGAGGCTTCCTCTCTCTTGCCCTTGTGAACGACCAGGCCTCCCTGGAAAAGCTGCAGGAAGCAGGGAGGTTCCTTTCCCTGAGGAACCACCACCTTCAGAGACAACACAACAAAAAGTCCATATTTGAATCAGTCAAACTGTTGAGTACACACAGTGTGTATTTGCATGTAAACCCTTGTACTGCATTGTATCTACTAAATACAGCAATCAATTGAATAGAGTAAAGTATATTTCAATCAAGCAGTAGCTCAGTCAGTAGGGGCTTGGACTGTGAGCCGTAGGGTCGCCGGTTCAAGTCCCCGAACAGACTTAAAGTATGGAGTGTGGACTGCTACTTGGAGAGGTTCCAGTTCACCTACAGGGCCCTGCCGTGGTGCCCTTGAGCAAGGCAATGGACATCCCCCTTCCCCCCTCACTCCCCGGGCGCTGTGCAATAGCTGCCCACTGCTCCTAGTACTAGCCTCCTGGTACTAGGATGGGTTAAAAGCAGAGAACACATTTCACTGTGTGTGCTGCATGTGTGACCATTAAAGAGGGTCTCATCCCTCCAATTCAAAGAAGGTTTTTAAAGTAAACCCTCACACCAAAGGTGTCCTTCAATATGCTCCTTCAGTAAACGTTCTTACAGAGTAATTACTTTAGGGTGTGGTTTTATTTCCAACAAACGGTATTCTGAAGGCCTCACCTGTGACTCCTCTTGGTTGTTCGTCCCAATGGACAGGAAAGCAGCGGTGTCCCGTCCGCTGACACTGGAGTGACGGCCCCGCCACAGGAAGAAGGCAGTGTTTTCTTTTTGTTCGGGACTTCCACTACACTCATCAGTGCTGTTCATCTTATCTACAGCAGAGGATAACATATTTACATTTCTATTTGAGGTATTTTTATAGCTGATGTTTTTGTCTAAATCAAATAACACTGACTAAAAGGACAGAATAAGCCACAGTAAGGAATGTGAGGGTGACGCGATAAATGTCTCTGACCGACAGTGTTGATACTGTAAGTCCAGCGGATGACGTAGGAGTCTCCTTCGTGAAGCTGCCCGGTACACTCCACGGGAACTTCGCTGTCATCAAACTCCTGGACGTGCCACATGTCCACAGCAACTGTCTTCACCTCCATCTGACGTCCTTCCTCCAGCATGATGACCCCGTGCCCCCTCTGGACGTCAACCCCAGCTAACACGTTATGGACCAAGCCATCCCCTTCTAGTAACTGACCGGACACTAAGGCTTTGGCATCACAGGCACTTAAGATGTCTGAGGATGGGGGCATTAACTCGGAAGACTGAACTGGGACAGGCTGTGGACGGATAGAAGTTGAATCAGAATCAGAATCAGAATACCTTTAATACCTTTAAAGCTTAAATAAAAGCAACAATTATATTTGGAACAAAGATAATGATGATTGATTGATTGCAATGATTAAACAAATGACGTATTGGTAACAACTAAACCCAGAATCTTGAAAGTGAAATATATGGAATCGAAAAAATAACAATGAAAATTAGAGGTCAAGATTAAATCATCTGAGAAAAATGGGAAATCTGATGATCTTAAATGATTGTGTGTGTGTGTGTGTGTGTGTGTGTGTGTGTACACTCATTCTATCAGACAAACCTGTGTGTTGTGGCTCACGGCAGCAGCTTCCTCCGTGCTTCCACTCCTGACTGTCCAGTCCAGGAACTTCTCCCTGAACAGAGCAGTCTCGCTGTGCTCTGAGACACAACCGAACAACGCCCAGCTGGGACGCCCCTCTCCCCTCCTGAGGACAGAGTCATCAAAAACAAATTAATTTTACACCGAATCCAACCCTAATTAATGACCGCTTTGCAATCATGTAACTTTTAAATGATATTTTTGCACATTGTGGTAAATTATTGGGCTTTGCAGTGTCCTTATTGTATAAGTCTCACTTTTTATTTTTACTTGTGACATTTCTTTTTCATACATTATAAATTAGCAGACTTTTTTATCAACGAATCATTTCTGTAATTTTTGTGCATATAAAAAATAAAGCACTTTTTTCCCCACTTATTTTCAAGTTTTAGACATTAGCGTGCCTCCAACTTTGTACCAAAAATCATCATAAAAGATAAATGGCTATTATAGCAGCATTAAAGCCCATTAGTTTTGAATTACATGTTCAACAGGTGTCCTGCTACTTTTGTGAATTTCTGACTTTCCACTGTCTTTTGCCAGCAGCAGCCTGTCAGTGCGAAGTGTATTCATAAAACAGCATGTCATGTGGACACAATGCTGTATCCTGGGGTTTCAGTTTGGAATGAAATGCCATTTGCTTTGGCTTAACAGCATGCACTAAAGACTTTTACTGCATATTACTAGGCTGCTGCATGCACAGTAAACTTAATGTCTTGTGCTTACTGTGTCCAGTGTGGAATTACATCCACACTTGTTTGGGTGCACAGCAATGTTCAAACTAGGTCATACTTACAGCTGTACTCTTCTGTTTCTGTTATGTGTCCCAACATTGATATGATGATTTTCCTTTGTAAGGTAGGGTCTAAAAGCTTTACGCCTGCGGTGTGAACTTACAGCGGTGTGTTGGGGTTACACTGCGTGGGATCCAGCGGATTCACTCCACAGTTGCTGTAGTCATAAGGACCGACCCACACCTGGTGACTCAGCTGGAAGGCAACGTTCCTCCTACTGAGGGAGACATCCTGGCCATGCCACAGGTACACCTCACTGCCGAAATCAAACACCAGGGCCTGGAGAAAAAAGGATGACAGAATGGGCATACATTTAATCTGAGACATGATCAGATGTTTAAACTAACTGTCTGACTTTTTTAGAACAAGCACGCAAGGGACAACATATTTAGAGAGTTCAGACCTCAGTGGAGCCCAGCAGGGAGACACTGGGGATAGAGGCCCAGGCCTGCTCATGAGGCACCAGCCTGTTCTCCACCAGCCGGTACACACAGTTCGACTCCACCACCCCACGCTCATAGAGCTCATCCTCCTCCTCTGCACTGGCTCCTACGCAAACACAAGAACATACAGAATGCTCAGTCCACATATACACAGATCAGTGGTGGCATGTATTTTACTTTTTAAACAATCCTATTTTGCAATTCAGTTCTTCTACTCCAAAGCATTTCAGAGAGAGATATTGTACTTTTTACTCCACCATCATTTTCTGATAACTACATTTACTGTTAACATATTAGGGAAAAAATAAGAAAAGGTAAAAATGTAATGTGTTATAAATTAAACAACACCACAGTATAAGAAGAAGCTCTACCTTGAACATTCGTATAAGCTGCTTACATAAATGCATTAGTATACAGTAATATTCCAATAATTAGCTATTTCAAAATATGTTTTGATACAAGTACATTTTCTGTACTTGGATTTGTAGTCGAGTATTTTCATAATGTGGCATTCGTACTTTTACTTGACTTACTTTTCCACAAAATGATGTTAAAATCCTATTTTTCCAATTTTCCCTTTTGTTGTCTTTAAATAGTTGATCAACTAAATGGTAAATGTCTCAAGAGAAAAATTAGGTAATTTTCTATTCTGACTTAAAGGGCCCATGTCATGGCCATTTCCACTGATCATAATTCCATTGTTGAGGTCTACTAGGATAGATTTACATTGTGCATTTTTCCAAACTCACATTGGTTTCTCATACAGCATCTCTGTAAACTACGTGTATTCACTGAATTTCACTCTCTGTCTTTAACGGCTCGTTGTAGCTCCAATAGCTCCAGCCCCCACCCTCCCTGTGAGCACAGTGTGCTCTGATTGGTCGGGACGTTGTGAATCGCGCTGAGCTCCGTGGAGGTGTTGTTTCCTTGTTAGCGATACACAGCCAAGCACAGCCAAACTCATCCTGAGCACACACAAAGTCACAGCCGAAGTAAAAACAATAAGTGTGGCTTGATATTGAGTAAGAAAAAGGTTGATAAACGCTGTGAGAATGGGTCTGCAGAGAGCATTTCGCCGCAATCCCAACTGTCTGTTATCAGCCTGCAGCCAGGGAGGAGAAATCAGCAGAGCTGCCTGCTCCCTGTGTGTGTGAGAAAGTCTGTGGATTGGTCAATTTGGTCCAATCAGCGGGGGCTTGACGTAACGGCTCCACGGATTGGTCCATTTCGTTCCGGGTACGGCATGATCAATGACGTATCTCCAACGAGGCGTTTTGGGGAGGTATTTTCTGTGTTAGAGTTTTACTCGCTACAGGGTGTACTTTGAGGGTTTGTGACTCTGCAGACCGTTTACATGCATAAAAACCTTCATAACACACAAGGGGACGGGTAATAACCGGAAAAGCATGACATGGGCCCTTTAATAAATGATAAACATAAAATATAAAACCATCTAAGGATAAATGATCTACGCAAGACACATTGACCTCTAACCTTTGTATTGTGTCCGTCCTCCCAGAAGGCCCCAGAAGTCTTTTGCCAGGCTGCCGTCACAGTCTACCCCCTCCTCCAGGTGGACCACCTGGGAGGCCTGGCAGCCCAGACCCCTCTGACTCTGGATGGATGATGCCAGCTCATAGGCCTGAAAAATAAAAATAAAATGTTCTAATACCGCGTCCAAACAGGCGTATGGAACTAGTTGGTAACAGAATACTCTTAAAAATGTGATTTCTGGTATGAAAGAGTTTTGCAACAGGTGCTGCACCAAATAATGTGCCCTATCAGATACTGTACACATTTTAGCAGTATTGCCAGTGCCAATGCCAGTATTTAGATTGAGTCACACGTTTTGATATGTGTGAAGGCAGAAACTGTAGTTTCACCATGGTTGGTCACAGCTATCAAAATGCAGTATGTGATGACAGCAGGAAAGTGAAGGTGTGAAAGTGATTGACATTTCAATTTCATTTGTGGCACATGTTCTACAAAAGGTTTTAACCTTTTGTAGAACATGTGATAAGTATTTCAAAGTGAGCATTTCTACATGTTTTCATCAAATTCGTATTTATAGCACAACATGTCTTATACCATGAACATCTATTATAGCCTGGCACCCTTTACATTTGAGACAGTTTTGATCCCCACCATAGAAAATAATAACATTACATATGTTACTGTTATATTCTATTCTCTTTGTATTTTATGTCATATATATATATATATATATATATATATATATTCATGTTGCACTGTTGGAGGAGCCTGTGTCTTAAGTTTTTCATTGCCATATCTACACTGTAGCTAATGTGCACATGACAATAAAGCCTTGAATTGAATTGAACTGAATTGTGTTCCGTGGTACCTTGGTTTTCTCATGTTCATTGGCGAACTCTCCGCTCCACAGGACGCAGTGCTGCGGGGAGACCAGCAGGAAGCAGTCTCCACTGTTCAGGGAGCGTGCTGAGGGCTCCACCAGACGCACCTGGACCTGCCGCCTACCTGTCGCCACAGGCCCAAGTTAATATAAAAACCTGAATACAAACACGTCATCGTTGGGACACTCGTACATACAGATAACTATATTCTGACCTTTGATGTGAATGAGCATGAGGCTGCTGAAGGGAGGAGAAGACTTGGTTGTGTCTGAGGAAGAGAGGACGTCTTCTGCTCTGGAAAGATTTGATTCTGTCACAGGCGGGTTCTTGGACTCTACGGGGAGGGAAGACACACACATTTAAGCTGAATAAAAAGGATCATCCAGATCTCTCAGGTCTTCTTGGACGTGTCAGCTTTCTGTCCCCGGAGTCAGAACTAAACATGGAGAAGCAGCGTTCAGTTATTATGCTCCAAATATCTGGAACAAACTCCCAGAAACCTGCAGGTCCGCTGCAACTCTTACTACTTTTAAATCCAGGCTGAAGACTTTTCTTTTTGCCACTGCTTTGATTCATATCTCACACTGCACTGTAACTTTTATTCATGTACCTGTGTTATTCATGTTTTATTATCTTTGCTTTTAAATGTTAAATGCCATTTGATAATATGTTTCTGCAGCACTATTTCTTAATGCTTAATGTCTTTAAGCACTTTGAATTGCCTTGTGTTGAAAGGTGCTATATAAATAAACTTGCCTCGCCTTGCCTAAAGACTAAAGATAGTGAAATATCCCCACTCACTCTTCTCTGATTGGTTGCTCTCCTCAGACGCTGAGTCCACTCTCTCCCCCATGTAGTCCTGCCGGATGTCCTCCCGGGCGGCCAGGGCCCTCAGAGGGTTTCTGGAGCCCTGCGTACGGCGGGACGGACGCACCGACCGCCTGTGCTCCGCTACTGCTGATGTCAGTCTGCACACCACACACACATAAGAATTCAGTTATTATATTGATTAGTTATTGATGTGTCAATAAACTTTGACATAATCTTTCTCACAGCCAGAATGTAAAAAGCTGCTCAGTTATTATCATTATTATTTAAGTGTGCTCCACAAGTGTCCTATCCTTGTTGGGAGTAACCTGCAAATAGCTATACTTTTCAATATATAACGAACTTAGAGAAGTTGAAATCCAAGATGGATTCTGCACATAAACTACATCTATATTAAATAAATCAATCATGATGATACGTTTATTGGCCGGGAGTGAAAATAGAAAACTAATGTGAAATTCAATAAGCAACGCTGAATTAAAAAACATAGACATGACTCAATGTAAAAACATAAACAATTAGGTGTTTTAGAAAACCTGAAACCAAATAGTATCTATTTGATTCACATGCAATCATTATGTAGGACTTCTACAGAGCGTTAATACAAAACAAATCAGTTTTGTCCTTCTTTAAATTCTTTATATAATACCATAATATTCCAAATGTAATATTGTCAACATAACATTAGGCCACTGCAGCGGGCACGTAATAATTAAACCTTTTAGACACACACATCATTTTTGGTTTTTTGCAACAAGATTTTTAAAGCTTAAGTTAAATTATAGGAAAAAATAATAATTAAATCAATCTAATTTGCATACCTGTCAGAGACCATAGCATTCTCTAGATGATTATTATTTAAAAGCAAAATACCTACAATCAGATGGGTCCTTCTAGCACATCCCTGAATATGTCAGATTTCCAAATTACAGCGATAAGAAAGGCCAATAATCTTACAATCTGCAGTAAAACCAGCTCACATGGGTGCGTTGGTCTGGCAGAGGACGCCCAGGTCCTGCTCACTCTCTGTGGCAGCAGCGTCTCCACAGGGTGGGGGGGCACAGGCCGAGGGAGCTGACTGATCTCTGTAGGAACCTCCATTAGGGTTTGATTCATCCACAGGCGTCTCCTCCCTCACCTTATGTGGACACACCGAGAGCGGAGAGCCCTGTGGATCTGCGGGCGCACAGGACACAAAATACTTTACTTGAAATGCTTTGTAATGACTTGATGAACATATATTTATAAGCCTTTAGTTTACATGATCTTACCTTCAAACTCTGTTAAAGGCTGCGGGGAGATTTCTGTTGAGGAAATAGAACAAACTATTTAGAGAAATCTAACAGGAAAGGTCTCAAAACAAAGTGTATATTTACATCTAATGCAGCTTTACCTTCATATGTGCGTGTTGGAGCTTCAGAGAGTCCTTTGTAATGAGAGGTTTCATTTCTGTCTGATTCTGGAGATCCTAACGGGTAGTACGCACAGAGAGCAGGAGTCAGATATACAATCCTCCTGAGGTGGAGTCACAGATAAAGAGTAAACCAGAGCAAGTGAACTGGGTAAACTCACCTCTCAGGGCTAAACATCCAGCATGTTTCTCTTTCCTTTCCTGCTCTGTATTCATGTCCTCGTCTTGGCCATTCTCATCCTCAACTCCATTAACCTGGGCATCATGAAAAACAGATGTCAAGCTTGTCTATATATTCAAATAAACTTTAAGATTTAAAGAAAACTTCGGCCTGTGTCACCTTCTGTCTCCGCTGAGGCTGAATCGGATCCTTGGTAGGAGAGGAGACTTCTTGTGCCTCAAAAGACAAATTTGTCTGAGGATGAATTAAATAGAGAATGCAGGTAACAGGTTAGTTTTAATTGTAGGAAAGTGGTGAGAGACCCCTTTGGAGACGTGCATGTGCATTGTCAAAAATGTGATGGTAGACAAAGAAACATATCAGTATCATAGCAGGAGAGACTGCGTATGTGTACAAACTATTTGAGCAGCAGAAGTTATGAAAAACATGACTTTAATATTAAACGAAGCTCGGCTACTTTTTATAGCAAAACTTTTTTCCAATATTGTTGCAGGTTGAAAAAAAAAAAGGGTATGACACAAGTGTTACAGACACTGCATAGTGAGAGCCGTGATGTTACATTACAGGAAAAGGATGATTTATTTAACTAAAGAAACACTCCGCAGGTGGCAGACTTATCTCGTTAGCACGAGTGAAACTTCACACATCATCTGTCAAAATCACAGTGTCATAGTGTGAAACTGTGTGAGGACAAAAACGTTTCACTGCATACAAAACACTGCAAACCCGAAAAAAGGCGTCAAATTATCTGCCATGCAGCGGCTCAAACAATTACCTGATTGAAACATATGATATATTGGGGGGTACTGCTAGAAAAGACAGAGGCAAAGACGGGATCCTGGGAGAGAAGAGGAATTAGAAGAGAGACGGGCAGGCTAAAGCTATGGTCAAATTAGTAATGAATATCATCTTCATAATGGAGATTTAGAAGGATCTTAAAAGCATCAGATGAAGACTTACCCAGCACTGAGGGGTGACAGCGTCCACATGAAGGTGTTCTGTCTCTTCCTGCAGAGGGCACTGTGGGGGGAACAGAGGGGTAGAAAAAACGAATTAAAGTGTTGCTAGAAGAGTACAATTAAAACAGAAACAGAACAGAATGAACAATACATTTAAAACACCAAAATACAGTATATGAATTGTGAGATAATAAGGTTATAAAAAGGGTCAACATTTAGTCTGTGTACATTCCACATAATGCCCCGAGACATTCAAACTCTTCTCAGTTCATAAACACTTGGTAGTCTGGAGATATATCTCAGTGACTTCAGTCTGATCTCAAGACATTTAGCACCTACCATATGCAGAGCACTGTTGCTAAGAGATGCTATATCTGGTTTCATTGGAATGACAAACACACCGATCTAACAGGCGGCCTCTTCTCATTATGGATTTGAGGATGGCAAGGAGAATGAACACAACAACCTCTACATGCCGCTTTCTGCAAACATCCCGAGGCTCCTTTCACGGATAATTTAACAGAAAACGTTGAGTGGACTTTCATTAGCAAAGATATCTATCACTTCATGAATTTCATTGATATGCATGTTGACTTTTAATTACAACTAAATTGGATGTTTCAAAAAATATTTGTTTCCTACTGCTAGGGTCTTGGAACTTTGACGAATTATGCAATCTGTATTTTTGTCTTTTGATTCTTTAATTTTTGTTGTATGATTATTATTCTCAACAACGGGATATATCCTTTGGGGCCACTTTTGCTTTTTAATTCTCCTGCGCAAGGTTCAAACTTTTCTTAAATTCTTACTGTCTTTTTATAAGTGTATATGTACAAAATAAAATGAAAAAACCAGTTACTGACAGGTGTCGCTCTGTGCCCTGGGCCGAATCTCCCTCACCAACAAACATGACATGGCATGACAGCAGCATGTGTTTTATACAACCATTGAAGTGACAAGGTGTTTGCCGACAGCTGATGTTTGGTTATATCATCTGAAACAAGCACTGTGGGACGAGATCATTTCCCTATTTGACAGAACATAAGCTGGGAACCTAAAATAAAAAAGTACTGTGAATGTTGGACTACAAACGTGCACTACACTGATGTTGCAAAAACGTTGTGTTTGTGTCAAAATGAGTCGAAGTAAATGTAATTCCTGTTCATAAAATTGAGTTGTAGGATTGCAGTTTTGTAACACTGTCACTGCATGGCAATACTTGATAGCAGTGTAAATAAACATATTGGGATTTGTATCAGCAACTCCAAAAATGGGATTTTGAAAAGTGAAATTAAACGTTATCCCACTGCTGACAGTCTGAAGCCCGCTGGCTCCATAGGATTAGAGATTATTGAGGGGCAAAGAGTTTCCCATTAACAGACAACAGGCGCAGCAGCTGTTGATTCTGCAGCTGTGCTTTTATCCATTGCGAGTCTCATTCTACATACTGAAGACATCGCAGACCAATACATTTACAATGTGAAGAATTTTAGTTTCTTACCTTTCTTCTGCTGGTGTTGGTGGACTCCTGCATGTTACTGTTGCCATCTAGCAGTGTGACCTCAACATGTCCCACGGCTGGGGTTTCTTCATTCATCCTCCTCCTCTCACTCTTCTCCTCACTCTGCTGCCTTTTGGTCACATCAGATATACAGAATATAAAACATAGAACAGTGGAGGACAAACGTGTTGTTTACAACAGTAAATGGATAGATTTCCAAAATTACACTTGCACACACTATATGTGCCTTTATTTAACATTACAGTATTTTATTGGTTTGCCCTACAAAGATAATGTCTGTACCTGCCTACCCTCTCTTAAATGTAGTTTCAATTAATTCAGTACTTGTAACACTAAAACAGTGAAAAAGCCAATGTCTCCACTTAAAATATTATGATGTTATTTTGTAAATGAGTTCTGTTAAAAGACAGAAATTGTCAATAATTGGTTTCTGGTCTATGGCTTAAGCTGCCACTTAATATATTATGATGCAAATGTAAAAGTAAGCTGTTCTTATATTTAGATGTAACAAACAGAGCAGGCTTGAACCGTAACATATTTGTTTCTCTGCTAAAATGTAAAGACAGAAATAATTTCACAAAATTAAGTCAACAACCAATGTTTAAAGTAGGATGTGCAATGTGCAGACGTGTAATAGAAACTTTCTTTATTTTAAAGAAATCCCTGCAAGCCATTTTAAACATATCAAGATAGCTCAAGTTGCATCGGCTAGTAAGTTGATGAACTTTTGCTAAATTAAATATTTGTTCTTATAAAGGAGGCATGTATCAGCACATTCAGATACTCACTGAACTCTCCCAGTAGTATCTGAGCGGTGCTCCACAGAGGAGAGCAGCTGCTCCTGCAGCTCTGTCTGGCCCCCCCTCTCCCCCTGCGCAGCGTCCTGCTCTGGCAAGGCTCTTATCGGTGTACAGGCAATGGTTTCCCTTCTGGTGCGAGCCCTCTGCCTCCAGGGAGCGGTAGGCAGCGAGCCCCCCTCCACACCTGGAGCCTGGCGCCTCTCTCTCCGCGGGGCTGCAGGCACTTCCTGCCGCTCTGTGCTCTCCATCCTCCCTTGTGTTCCTGCATCTTCACAACCTCCACCATTCTGTTCATGGCAGGTCGCCCTGCTCCACTCGGAGCCTCCGAAGCAGCTCTTCTTCAGGATTCCTCTGAGGATGGGCTCAGAGTCGTGCCGCTGCAGACCCTCTCCAGACACGGGGCCGGAGTCAGGTCTAAGCTGGGAGTGGCGTAGCTCACTGGGTTTCAGATTGACAGACGAGTCCTGCTGTCTGTCGGACAGATGAGGGCACAAAGAGAAGGCAGGAAGCTGAACGGGGCCTTTCTGGAGCTGAAAAGAGACAAGACACAAGGGTGAGACACAGGTATAGATCATTGTTCAAATTTAAATACACAGTAGAAAACTTTCATCAGGGCAAGAAATTGAGTAGGACTATGTATAATGGTTGTTGTGCTTATGTGTATAAATAGGTAAGATGACAAAGACACATGTTTCAGACTTTTCCACTAATTATTTACACATGTTGAAGCTTAAAAGTCACCACTGTCTTCTTCAAAAGCACATTCTTTCATTTTCATGTTTTGTTTAGTTTTGAGCATTGAAGGTCTGTGTACTCACCAGGCTGACCTCCTCCACAGTGATGGGCTGTGTGCGGTACCTGGCCCCCTTCTGCCTCCGTCTATCTGGGGGCCCGTCAGCGGGGCCGCCCTCCTGCTTCCCTGTGAGGGACAGTTTGTTGAAGAGTGCTAGCTTCTCACTCATGCTCAGCTTGCAGCTCTCATCAGCATCCTCCACCGCCTCAGCCGGCGCAGACTGGGGCTCCACTGGGGGGGCTGGTTTGGGGGCGCTGCGGGAAAACACGAGTAAACATAAAGACTAAAGCCAAGAGTGATTTGATCTTGTTAACAAGTATTGCCTGAATAGCCAATGGCGGATACATCTATTACATACAGTAAGTGCCGCAAAGATCCATTGTTCAAATTCTACCAAAACTACATCAGAGGGTCACACTGTTGTACTTGGTGACATGTTCCTTTATAACTATGAACATAGTTGGACACTTATATTATTTAACAAATATTTGTGACCTTATTTAACATGCTCCCTAGACTGATTCTCAACCTTTATGCCACACACACACAAACTTGTAGAAACAGTGACTTGTCCTCCTCAGTACTTTACAGTTTATATGATCCTGTCATTTTTTGTTTTGGTGTACTTTATGGGATTTGATGACAATAGTTTAACTAATGCATATTACCAGCTTTACCCTTTTAACACGTAGATCATTTCCAAATTACTTGGCTATTAGAAACAGCAATGGAACAGATATCTAAAGTTGACTATAAAGTTATCTGTGTGGCTTGCATCATTGTATGATAGGTGCTATAAATAAAGTGGAGTTGAGTTGCATAAAAGTGTTTTGAATCCAACCAAATGGCCAAGAAATATGCCTCTGTATGGTATTTGTATTCCTAGAAATGAAGCTAAAATCTCCATCTGACCACTAAGCTTCCCCACCTGATTGCCACGATTTCCTCACAGGTGATTGGCTGAGTAAGAAAGCGATGATCGTTGCCACGGCGCGTCCTGCGCTCATGAGAGACGCTGCCTGAGCGAGGCTTCAGGAAGGCCGAGGCCTCGGGGGCAGCTGATTTCTCCAGCTCCTACAGAGGAGGAGGAAACATGTTAATATCACCCACAACATCTGACCATCACAGGTGGAGCCCAACATATAGGTCAAATAGCAGCTTCAATGCACAGCCTCCACCTGCTAAATAACTCATAAATGAGAGCACAAACATGTCAGTGAAAACTCTCCCCTGCAGATGTCTCCTGTTCTATTTGTATCGACAGATGGAGGGAGGGGGTCAGATAGCTGGTGAATAAAGCAGCTCGCTGTAAGGTGGAGCGTGCTGGCTACATGGATAGAATGCCAGCCAGCTCAACTGGTCGCAGTGTAACCAGAGCTCTGCTGCCTGCTTCAGTTACCTCAGCCTGCCTTCACAGGCTAGCAGGCTAATTATACACACCTCTGCCATGGTTGCTAATAGTAATACAGTGTCTGGCACATTTTCACCTGAAGCTCCATGGCTATGGCAATGTTGTAGAAGGGTTCATTCTAGAAACGGAGAATGCAACTGTTGAAATGAAAATCCAAAAAGGTGTTTGCTCTTCTGTGTAGAGACACAAACGGTGTTTTCATTACACTACATTACACCTACACAGTCTTTCTTTACAAACTGTAGCATCAGACTGCACCTGTTTCACCGTTCATATCTATCCGCATGTTCAGGTTGTGTTCTGCATGCTCAGCGCTGGCTCACCATGATTCTCAGACTGTAAGGTGAGCAGCGGAGGATGATAAGTGTAGCATTCCCTTAGCTGTTCTATACATTTCCCCCCAACTTTTTAACTGAGCTATGGTAGTTTTAATCTAATATAGGATATTGCATTTTACAAATTTCAGTAGACAGTTACATACTGTAAGCCATTCAGGTTAGACAAGTTTGTCTATGCTTGATTGTCATGAGTAACTTTCAGAAAACCTTACATTATTCAGCTGAATTGTCGCCTTGCACATTTGATTGAGGAGCAGTGAATAGCTACGGGCAGATTGTTGCAATAGGACAAACAGCACGTAACATAAAAGGAATTAAGCAGGTCCTGAGCAGCAATATGGATCTGGTTACAGGGTAAAGACTTATATAGACTCACTTTAAACAAAGACATCTTGGCTGCCACACTCATTTTGGCTCTGTCATCTGTTTTCACATCAGCTGGGAGAATAAAGAGATATAATTCAGTCATTAACAGTTGCCATCCATCACACGTTTCAGACGCAATATGTCAGCAATCAGCAGAACTGGTGATCAAACAGGCATCGAAATCCTCACAAATTACATTATGTAATTTACACGTGATGATTCTTAAAAAGGTGGAAACTAATTTAGTAGATTATTAAATGAGGTATTTTACCAAATAATTTGTCAATTTCTCTACTTCTCTACTCTACAAACAACTTTTTACTATACTACTATACTAGCAATAGTGACTAGTCGAATTTCATATCAAGGTTGCATAAAATAAGAAAGGATAATACAATACCACTTTTTGGAGCAAAAACTATCCAATATTTAGCACAAAAAGAAGCAAAGATTAGATAAAGGTTTTTTTTTTTAAGTTGGCAAAAGATTTTTCTTTGCTACCCCATTAACTATCTCATAACCCCTCATCTTGTGAGTTTTTAAAGGGGCCAGACCACTAGGTCAGGAAACAGGAAACTCTCCAACTGTATATAAAATACCTGAAAGGTATTATTAAACAACACATTTTATCCCCATTTCTTGACATATTGTCATTTGAATGTTGTGTACACTTTAGCATTATAAAATAGAGTTTTTAAATATTCCAACAGGAAACGGTGAGACTTGATAAATCCCTAACTTTTGTTGAATTTGGGGATTCAATCCACTGCAAAGTGGAAGGCAGAAGACGTATGGCCTGAAATGAATCCCAGTAGCATATAAAGCTAGATTTACATTGCCTGCTTGATTCCGCAGACATGCTGTGAATTCTCAGTGGGTCAATCTTTGTAAAACGTGCTTGTAAGGTTTTATGGTGAGGTAAAGAGAGGGACTGCCATAACATTGCTCCACTGCTAAAATCGTTTTAGTGAGACGTAAAACTGTCATCAAAGAGGAGTTTAAATATTGCAAGCCTAAAAATATAACCCGATTCATGAGCTGTTATATTAGTTTGTGGAAGCACCTGTGCAAGTTGGATGCACGCTCTAAATGTTTGCTTTGTAAGAAGCTTGTGAAGAGAATCATAGGTTTTTCTGGTCTTCTTTTGTTGCCCCTTAACTTTTTCCTCCTTCCATCATTATGTTCACATCATTGCATTGTCAGTGGTGACCAGTGTTGTGATACTCTGACCTTCTCCCTCTCTGCATCACATTGCCACCAGTGTACCAGCTTAGCAGACAAAAGCCGTTTGTCTCCAAAGACAATAGCAAACTGTATGATTAAAGCCAGGCGGGAACACAGCATCACCTTTGCAATTCTCCTCTTCCTCTGCATCCAACCCCCTAGAAGGGTGAGAAGAGGTAAAGAATGAATTCAACAGGTGAAAAACAAACAGGGAAATTATGTGGACTTAAAAACTCCAGCTCCTATGCATGCGTTTCATTTCAGATCTAGATGTGGGCTCACAATACATGTCTTTGTGCTTCAGTATGCAGCTTCAAACAAGCAAGATACTGTGTCATATTTGCATGCTCGGTAGACCAACACTGTGGAGGTCATGAAGGAGGACAAACACATGCAAACCACACCACCCGTGGACATATATGTAAAGGTGCTGCAGCTGTCACACCTCAAGTGTGACTGCATTTGTATTAGTGAGAAGCAGATATAAATCAAAAACCATCAGCAATTGTCTGAATATTATTCAAAGTTCCCAGATGTCATACACTTCACTGTTAAATGGTAAAACCACATTTTTAAATGATATCAGCAAAATGTGGAGAAAATTCTTAAGAGAAACTGATAAATGATTCATGGAAAAAGTTGGTATTTTGTTATATTTAATAAAGTAATAAAGAAAGTCAATATACAAGTGAAATCGATCTCAAATGCAGGAACAGAGCAACTTCATCCTCAGAGGAAAAAATAAGTTCTGTACCCAGAACACAGCTTACAGTCACACTATATAGTAGAGAGAATAGCCAACTGGTCCCACCCTTAAATTCTCTCGGGCATTATCTTAACATCCCCACCATTAAACCCTAAAACACCCCAGTCCTTAACCATTTGCAAATCCACCTTTTATGCTTCTTTTTGCCCTCCTGAAATGTAAATCCTTAACATATGTCTCTGTTAAAAACATACAAGACTAAAAATACAATTTAACAGGGCACAAAACACTGCAAACAGAATCTTCTTTGTGAAAACCAAACCAGTTGCCAAACGTTGCACCACAGCACACAGCCCCTACCCGCTGCTCTCCTCCATCTCATTGGCTGTGATCGGCTGTGTCCTGAAGCGCTCGCTGGTCTTGCGACCCCCACCTGACCCGCTGGGGAGGTAACGCCGGGTGCGTCGCCGCCCCCCGTCAGAGCCAGGCTTTACAGCCAGATCCAAAGAGGAGGTGGACCGCCCAGCGTCAGGGCAACTGGTACCCACGCGAACAGAGCAGGAGGAGGGAAGGAAGAAGATGTTGAGGTGAAAATGGCCACAGAGGTACACAGGCTGACAGTGACAGTCTGGACCACACTCATGCAGGCGACCCTACACTTTCTGTGCTCCGCTCCCAGTCTGCTGCAGAAGAGAACTTCTCAACTGGCCCACCGACACCCAAGTGTGGAGCTGCGGGGCATCGAGTCCAACAGGGACGGGGTGCCCCTCCCCACCCAGCATGCTGGCAGAGCCCGGGGAACCCTGCCTGGAGGGGGCGGGAGTGGGGGGGGAAGGAGTTGAGGATGCAGGTGTGGGGAACGCTCTCAGAAACAACCAAATACAACCAAACCTTTACTGTCAAGAGAACACAAACAAAAATGTGCAGCTCCAACAGAGAAAGGTGCAATGTTGTGCATTCTGACACTAAAGACGTTCCCAGTCTCTGTTCCATAGTGCAAGCTCAAAGGAAAAGTACCCAGTGTCAGGCTGGAAGGGTACCAATCAAATACAAAAGAAGCATCAGGCTGGCTCTTTAACTCCCAGCTGTGAGCCACAGATTTAGACCTCTCAGTTTGAATTACAAACAAAGTCCGTAGAGCAACTGGTGAAGTCAAGGATCTGAAGCTGCTGAAAGGTCGCTGGTAAGTAGCGGACCAATTTGATCATATTCCAATGTGTTACATTCTAAAAAAGAAAACGTTGATTTGATTTTCAATGTTTGATAAATAAATGTGCATGTATTTGATCTCTCACAATCTACTTTTACCTAAATGATCATTTTACCCCCAATATGATAATTTGTTGACCAATAGCTAACCGCATGTTGACTTGAATTTTTGGAGGGAATTGTTGTTCTTCTTGCTCATTAACTTTCATACAACTATTGCAGTATAATCCAAATCTCATGTATCCAGTCATATGCTCAATACACAAGCATTTTAAATAAAAACGTTACTATTTAAAACACTTCCCAATAAACAGTCTCATTCTTTTGAGTCTTAAAGTAAGACCTATTTGAAGTCTTATTCAACCCAAGTTTCAGTGAGAATCTGAAACAAAGCTAAGTGGATCAGCTTCCGATAAAGAAAGTCCACTTGTTTGCATATTTGGCATAAAGTACACAGGGTAGATCAAGTGTCCCACATCTATCTTGTACAGCTACACAAAGTACTTTTTTGTCACTGATCAGGTTAGACTTTTCCTCAGTGAATGAAGCCGCACACTGTTACCAAAATACTTACTAACTATCCATTGTTCTATTTCAGTACAACACCTACAGTTTGTACTGATGTCGAGGTGTCATAGGGTTAGGAAGTAGACACGTTGCTTTATTGCTGTCGCGACAAATTAAGCCTTTCACACCTGCTCCCTTCCTTTCACATCAAGCTCCAGAAAACTGTAGGGACTCCAACAATGTGCTGCATCTAACGTTTTCAGTTATTGATTATCATAATTTACAGATTTCTACAGCCGTGTCCTGATTCTGAAGGGTCAACTTAATGTTTTTTTATTTTAAAATAAATATTTTATGCACCTAAAATGTGTGTATCAGTAAACAGACATGAATTCAGATATTTGATTTGTATTTAACAAGAAAAATCGCTCTTGGATTTGGTTTAAATTGGCTCTTGGTGAATTCTATGGTATCACACTCAATCGACTCATCCATTTGTGCAGTAATAACTCACCTCTTCAAGTGGTTGGACTCCTCTATTCCGTTAGCAACCCTGCGCGTCCTGCCGTTAACTCTTTCACTGAGGCCATCTGAGTCTAAAGTCCCTCTCTGGTTGTGGGTCTCTGGGTCGTGGACCTCTTTCCCATCCCTCCTCACCCACTTGGTAGGTAGCTCCTCCAGGTTGCCAAAGCGCTCAGCCAGTTCTCGCCTCCTCTCTGCTTTGTAGCGAGCGATCCGCTCTGATCTGGGCTCCAGGACTAGGTTCTCCATGCTGTCCATGTCCCTCAGGATGATTCAGTTGACTTTCTTCGACTCAAGTTATTCAAAAAGCATATAAAAACAGATGGGTTGCTTTTGTTCCACTTTTTAACAAAACGGGAGTCAAACTTTTCTCCAGTGAAATGGCGATTCAGATTCCATTGGACCTATTGACTTTCTTTGCTGAGAGCCAACCAATCAGAGGTTGCAGACAATGTTGTTCCTTGGTGGGTGAGACATTGCTCCTGTAAAAGGAACAAGCAAACAAAAACACAGATCAAACGGTGAGAAGCTAACTCCACACATTGACATCCCTTTCTTGGTTATTCTGTTGATATCTTCCTAGCCTTCTTTATACATTGACTTTGTAAGAGTGCATCCTCTTCTCTCCTCTTGTACAGTCCATGTAAGATGACCTGTACCAGGCTGCAGTGCCATGCAGGAATCTCCCCTTGCACTGAAACTCAACACCTCAGCAGCTCAGCTCCACTCTGGGTCCTGGCCTCGATGGCACTGCACACTTTCTGGTCTTTTCCACAACCCTGGATGTAACTCAAGCCCAACAAGTCAGTGTTCCTGTTCAAATGTTATCTAACATGCCACATAGACAGTTTGTCTGTTGTGTGTCAATACAGAGCGTTATCTGTCGAAAATGATTGGATCAAAATTTGTTTAAATACATATTCAATCTGACTTATGACATGACTTGGCAACACGCAGAGAGAAGTGACAAAAAAGTCCCTGTTGGCTACGTCATGGTTGCCTGGAAGTGAATAAATAACACAAACAAAGCATAAGGCAGTAAGCCACATATAAATAGTAATGATATGATACAATTTGCATTTAAAGGCAGCAGCTTACCATCATATGTTCACAAATGAATGACTATGTGGCTCACAAATATGTACAAACATAATTGAGTGTTTGCATATGTGTCTCTTTGCTTTTCAAAACTGTGGATGTCAGCATTCCTGATGCAGGAAGCACAATGGAGCCAGAACAAAAACGTGAGCCTCGGACTTAGTACAGCAGATAGATCTGCAGCAGGGCCGAATGCTTCTGGTGGCAGCAAAGTTGACAAAGTAAATGATGCAAGTTCATTTTATCATGATTTCTGCTTTTCTTAGATTGCTCGAGAGAATTAAAGAGAGATAAGATTAAAGACTGCATAATTACTCATCAGGTCTGACTTTAATCTATCAGAAACATCCAAACTTTATAGATATAAATGTCCTATTTAATAAACTGAAGGCCACATTTGCAGACATTGTTAGCAGGAGTCCAAAATGAGGACGCCACAGAGAGCTTTAATGAGCTGAACTGTACGTTTCAGTGATCCCAACATGAGAGAAGTAGCTCAAAGATTTGCGTTATGAGCATCTGTGTTATAACTCATAAACACGTGTGCAAGTGCTTTAAAACAAACACTGTCGTCAGCCAACCTAGAACAGGAGAACTCACCTCCCTGTCAGGACCCAGAGAGAGAGCAAAGCCACGAGCAGCCCAAGTCCCACCGACGCCACACCCCTTTATGCTTTTGCTGGTGGCCACGCTTGTTTAAAGAGCAACAAGTCATGTGACAAGCTAGAGGATTGTCAATTGGAGGGGAAAATGCCATGGAGGCTCAACGGGGGATCATGGGCTTCTAATCCAACAACACCCGTTGACACTAGCTCTGAAATAAAGCCGGTGGATGAGCACACAGGAGCCATTCTCCACTAACTCACACAACTCAAACTCAAACAACAGTGTAACATTATAGACTAGAGATGCAACTATTTAGTTGACTGATTGATTGGTAGATTGATAGAAAAAGCATTTGCAATTTAAATAACAATACTTTAATTTTATGAACATTTTGAGAAATGCAATTTTTTTCTGTTTAATGTAATATCTTTAAGTTGTGGCGGATAAAATAAGACACCTAAAGACATCACATTGGACTTTGAGAAACTGGGTTGAACATGTTTCACTATTTTCTGACATTTTATTTACCAATAAAAAAATAATTGGAAGATGTATAGTTTAGTTTAATTGTCAGTTCCAGCCCTATTACAGGCTTTTCAGGATATTTTGTACAGGCCACCAGACTGGTTTAACTCAAGGGGCAGACATGTCAGATGTTGCATAACTAGAGGACCTCCGTGTCCCGCAGCAGCAGAGTAAACCTGATTAAAAGGCTATCCAAGAATAAGCCTCCGACCAATTACACCTGTCCTGGGCTACCCGCACGAAACCCCCCCACGGAGCACCATAAATCAGGGATACATTCTGAGAGGCCCTTCTTTCACACTTAAACTGACTCTCCATTAACAGATGGCATGTGTTGTGGCAGTGAAATGTTTGCTTCTGGATAGGTTTACACATAGCAATGCATTGTCCTTAAGCCTTATACAATAAAGGCATGTGCCAGGGCAGAGTAAGGACAGCCTAATGCAATCACCATGATCCACTAGTTAACCTCAGCGGGTTGTAGCACACTAACAGCTGATCTGTGGCAGTTTTGTGTTTATGTATGATAAAATAGTCCAACAAATAGCCATTGATCCTTTAAAACTGCTTATATTTCAAATGGATTGAGAATAACAAGGGATGGAGAACATTTCCAAATGTATTAAAATCACAATTTAATTTTCAGACACATAACAGTTGCCTACATCCTCCAACGTGTTTTGGCTGCTTTTTAGGGTTTAATGTATATTATGAATGACTGTCAACAAACTACTTTTAAATTATTTAACTGCGGCTGTTTACAGTCATTCACATTGCAAATACATAAAGGATTCAACCAAAAGGGAAACAGTGATACACACACATAAGGTTAAAGATTCTTGAACTTTCCTTAGTAACTCGTGCGTAAATTGCGCGTGAAACATGTGCGGGCATTACTGACAAATCGTCCCCACCTCTATATCATTTTTAGACAATACCCCATAAAACTGTGAACACACAAGCTCAGAGTCACTGTGTACACCATCACTCCCGTGACCAATGCCCAACTTCAACAGACAGACAAAACAAACAACAGTTCAGGGATCGAGATGAGTGGCTTGTGATAACAAGTTCAGAACTTGGTCGGATGCGCCCGGTTACATTTTGGGTTGTAAAATTCGTTAATGAAGAATTCAGTACTTACATGCACTGCGCCGCAGGAGTGGTGCCGCTGCCCTTCAGACGGCGGACCCTCCCCACCGGACTGTCGCTCCAAATGTAGTCACACTGGCAGCTGTAGAGGGCTCCGTATTAAGAGGGGTAGGGTATAAATAGATGGACAAACCATGGGACGACCCCGTCCCCGCCACTGACCAGGAAGCAGCCGTCAGTATAGCAACCGACGGAGGCTGCTCTCCAAGAGCTTGGGTTTACAGGAACATAACTTCCCAAAGCCCACGTTCACTTCACTTCCGTTTTTTTGAGGAATTTGATTAACTGCGAAGGTGTTCAGGTGTGCACACCTAAAACAACATCAACCAAGACCTACACTTATTAGACTAAACTTGTGTTGCTGTGTCAACATCCAGAGGTGGAAGAAGTAGTCATATATTGTACTTAAGAGCATGATTGCTCTGATAAAAGTAAAAGTCCTGCATTCAAAATGTTACTCAAGTAAAAGTACAAAGTATTAGCATCAAAATATACTTATAGTACAAAAAATACTTATTGTGCAGATTGGCCAATTTCAGAATAATATATATGATATGTTTTATAATTATTGATGCATTAAAGTGTTATCGACGCTGGTAAAGGTAAAGCTAGTTTTCATTCCTTTGTGTACTGCAGGGTAGCTTGTGAATTTACTCCAGGTGTAATAATGTCTGATTAAAGTGTTGATCATATTTCACACCATTTATCAAAATCTGTAAAGCAATTAAAGGGAAAAAATAAATGTTGGAGTAAAAGTACACAATTTACCTCTGAATTGTCGTGGGGTAGAAGTACAAAGTAGCAAATACTCATGTAAAAGTCCTTTTTAAAAAGTACTTAAGTAAACTGTATTGTTTTTTTACTTTGTGCTCACATGTTGCACATTCCATACTCAACAATGTATATGTCACATGCACATATTTCAAAAAACCTTAGCAAGTACAGTAAAACCAAAGCTGTCTGCACATCGATATACTTCTAGAGATTAAATAGGTTTTATAAATGGGGGGGGGGGGCAAATATACCAAAATGTTTGGGGATTGTGGACTATGTGAGGACTCATAATGCTGCTGGTTTTTCCCTTTATTATATACTATTTCAGCAGTGCCCCCTCCTGTTCACACTTTGTAGTTGCAAGAGAAAATATGCCTTCTGTTCATCCACCAGTCATTTAAACCTGCTAATGTGGCTCTTAAATATAAAAGTGAATATATAAAAAAAAGTGTAATACTTGCACAGCAGACATACACACGGATGTATCAGTTATTGATGGTGTTGTATTCAAAGGCAGAGACAAGTTTGGGTGACAATTATTTATAGCAATGCTTCTCTAATGAACAGTGTAACTCATGTAGAAAAATATCTTGTAAAACCTTTCAATACAAACATAAATACAGGTGTAATATTACAGAGATAACACCATAAATAAAAAACATAAATGACTTTATATACACGCCCAGAAATAAAAAAGCTTTGTTTAAACAACATAAACCCATTAACATTGGGTGCTCATAATATGTAGTGTAGTTGGTAATTTGCAACACAACATCAACACTCATCAACAACAAAGCAGGACTATGTTTTGTGGAATTACAAAGCATACTTAAAATTAAAAAATGTTAAAGAACCTTAATACTTTTACACTGTTCATATAAAGGGTGGCCAAATAATAAGTAAATAAAAGTGTCCCGGAGCAATCCTTCAAAAGTGTTTCATGCTCTACCAGTAAGGCGTAATGTGTTTTAATAAAGGCGTAACGTTTTCTCCTCAAACCTGACCCTTGATCTTCATGATGCTGGTGAACTGATGTTAAAGCTGACAGTAGAGAAGCAGGAGTTCCTTTCTTCAGTGCTTCATGAAGAAAGGATGAGTCAGGGCTTTGGCAGCGGAGATGCGGCGGCTCGGTCTGAATGCCAAACATTGCTGCAGGTAAGGAGAGGTCACACCTTACAATCCGAAGGTTTATAGTCTCAGTGCTGCTGCTGTAATGCTTTTTAACAACAACAAAAACATATATTTATAATCTGAATCTGAGCATTTTCAACCTCCTGCTATAAAGTATCAAGTAATTGTACTGAAACACCAACCAAAGTTGGAGTTGCTATTTGTCAAGTAGGATAGATGAGTTTTTTAAGGATTAAAAGAATATTTTCAGAACATCACTAAGTGTTTTAAACAACATTCTACAATATAGATATTATACGTTTATCACCTGAAATTTGGACTACACGGTGCTAAAGTACAGCCTCACAGAGCTGCTATCATGGCTGTGCACTCTTAATCATGTTACAAAAAACAATGTCAAATATCTGTGAGATTGACCGACTACCCTACTATCCATCAGAATTACTCAGAAATGTATGTCTATTTTGTCTCTTTATTTTATATATTTGTTCAAAAGTGCTCTAATGCATTCTGATCCAAAATGATTTCAGAATGAACTGAGCCTCTCTCTGCGAGTGCAGGCTATAACTGCTGGTGTTAAATGTGAAGCATGGCAACGTATCATGGAAACAGAAACACAGATTTTCTCACAGATATCAGGTCGTTGGCGTAGGGGCTGAGGTTGTGCAGCAGCCTGCTGCTGGAGCCTTTTGGCCCCCAGCTGACTGAGTATCGGATGGGGCTGTCCTTGGGCCAGTCGTCCTCGCTGGGCAAACCAATCACCCTAAAACATAGGATAAAAAAGAAAAACTGAGCACATGCTGCTATTACCAATGTGTCTGCTATCAAGCCTCTTTTTGAGGTTTATTTTATTAACATTGAAAAGCAAATGTCTCTAAGATCATCTATAGCCGCTTTCACACCAAGTACTTTGCCGTACTTAGTTCCCAGCACTTAGTAACCCCATGGAAGTAAGAGCCGATCGCGTTCACACCGGAATAAGTTCCCTGGGGGAAGATTACGCAAATGAAGCCGATGACGTCACTTCTTCTTCTGCTTTGGGTTTACTGGCAAGCCGCAAACGACTTCACGGCGTATACTGCCACCCGGCAGTCCCCGGCCGGAAGTCCCCGGAGTTGGGGACTGGCTTCAGTAGAAGCTGCTGGGACTCCCAGCTGCTTCTACTGAAGCCTTCCAAAAATAATGTTTGTTACATGCCTGCAAAATGAACGAAGAATCCAAAAATGGAAAACATTCTTGCTGACATTAAAGTGAATATTGGCATTGTTTTAAACAGCCAAAACGAATAATTTTAAAAGTATGTTTGAGTTAAAATGCCTGTTTTGATAGTATGAGCATACAACTGTAAATATACTCTTTACAGTCTACAGTATCTAGATTTAGGAAAAATACTCACTCAAAGATTTTTTGCAGCTGTTGAACCTCTGTGTATCCCTTAAACAGTGGTCTGTGGGAGTGTTGAAGGAACAATGCAAAAGGAAAATAAAACGATATCTCGATTTTTGAAGACTGTGGAGAATGTTTCACATCTTAAATGTTAGTCTCCAGTGCCACATATTTCCCCGAGCCAGACCAGACTCTTTACCTCAGGAGGAAGAGCTCAGCAAAGATGCAGCCAGCGCTCCACATGTCCACTGAGGACATGTAAACAGAGTTCAGCAGCACCTCTGGAGCTCTGTACCAAAGCGTCACCACCTGAACAGAGAGAGGATGCCAAACATAATGAGGACACAACCGGGGCGGGGGAAGTGACAAAAGAACATATTTCACCTCAGGCTTAGGAACAAACAGAATACAGGGCTATATTTAGGAAAAAATGTACTGTAAAACAACAAAGGATAGACTTCTGCAGTGATAATTAGCATAGTACAATCATTTTTCTTCATGTGTTGCCGTACTTACACCTGGAGTGAGAGCGATATTATAGGTGTAGATGCGTGCCAGGCCAAAGTCTGCGATCTTGACTTCTTCGCGGCTGCTGATCAGGATGTTTTCTGGTTTCAGGTCACGGTGCAGCACCATGTGGGTGTGTAGGAAGTCCAATCCTTGCAGCAGCTGCCACATCAAATCCTGTACAGACACACAGCAGCATGGCTTAAGAGATGTGTCCGAATGCATACATCTCCGTATCTCAAATGTATTTCCCATAATTTGTTCACTTGTGCACTCAGGGGATTATCATTAACTTGTGAAGTCAGGATGTGTTATAAAACCAGCATGTTTAGCTTATGTTAACATTCAAGTTGTCATCCGTTATGTACTTCACTCTGGGATTGGGTGGAAATTGGAATTTCTGCGCTTACTTCTGCTTTTTCAGGTTGTCAGGTGTTTTATGTTTATGCTGGTAAAACAGGGAATGCCAGTTGTGCAAGTTAACAAGGAACACACCAATAGCTTTCTTCCCTGAGGCATGGGCTGAAAAGGTACAGTTGTGCTAGATCCTGGACAAACATATATCCCTACGTTGTTGCACAGTGTGTAAGTGTGTTCAGCAGAATTTGATCATGGTTGATGGAAGTAACTTCTTGATATATTTGACCAGAAGAATCATTGGAGTATACCTTCCACAAATGCAATTCAGCTACACAAAAGAGAGAATTAATCTTTACAGGTGGCCCAAATCTAGGAAAGAAGATGGTGGGAAAATGTTAATCCTGTGTTTTAGTGTAGGGCTTGTTTTTTTTTTCCTATTTTCCACCAGATTGAGCCATTATCTTATGTGTATTATGTTAATTCTGTTTTAACTAGGTTGTTGCTGCTGTTCTCTAGCATTGCAGTAATGCTAAGACAGGTGGTGAGTTGACACCTTAATACAGTCATGGCTCAGTCCAGAAGCAGGAACTTTGGAGAGGTAGGTGGAAAGGTCCTGGTCGATGTATTCCAGCACCAGAGTGAGATCCAGGCTCCTGCCCACTGGGATGGCAGATGCATCCAAAAGCCTGGGCATATAAATGAACAGGGGATTACACATGTAACAACAGCAGCAGCAGCAACAACAACAATAGAAAGGCAATGCTTGTGATTATAACCTACACTATTTGGTCTAGATTGCACGCGTTTTAATGTTGACCCTTATGTAATTACTTTCTTTTTTTGGAAGAAAAGTATTTGATTGTTGTAGTTCCTGAATGTGGAGCCACATATTCTTTTTAAATTATTTAAACTTATACTATATATACTAATACTACTTATTATCATTGTTACCGTTTGATATTTGTAAATGCACCATGAGTGTTGCTATTAATTTTGCTGTACTTTTTGCAAAGTCAACAAAAGAGTTCTATTCTCTAATTGAGATGCCATACAATACTGGGTTCAAGTACAATACTGGGTACAAATATATAACATCACATTAAATTATATAAGCATATCATATGTTTTCTATGTAAAAGGTGTGTCAGATCAATCAATGTTTATTTATATAGCCCAATATCACAAATGTTACATTTGTCTCAGTGGACTTCACAGTTTGTACAGAATATCAGTATGACAATACGACACCCTCTGTCCTTAGACCCTCACATCGTACAAGGAAAAACTTCTGGAGAAAACCCACAGTTTAAAGGGGAAAATGGGAGAAACCTCAGGGAGAGCAACAGAGGAGGGATCCCTCTCCCAGGACGGACAGAAGTGCAATAGATGCCGTGTGTAAATGTAGAGGAGAACAACATATTTTACTCTGACATGTAGAGGTGTATACGCACACAATACAAATACTCAATTAAAGTGTAAGTCAGTCTAAACTGTATTTAGCATTGTATACCAAACATAAACTTACTTGACTATGTTGGGATGGTTGAAGTGCTTCATTTGACGCAGCAGCGCAACCTCGCGGATCATGAAGGCAGGGATCCCGATCTCGAACGTGTCCCCGCGGATGTTGAATTTCTTCACCGCCAGGAAGCGCTGCTTCTCCCCCAGCTCTCTGGCTTTATACACCTTACCGTAGGAGCCTTCCCCAACTTCTGCCAGGAGCTCGTAGCACAAAGGCTTGGTGCGGATGTCCATGGCCTTTCAGATGCAGTATAAATAAACCTAAACTTTCTAAATGAATGTCTATTAAAAGGATCAAAAAAGTTAAACATGTTGCATTTAGCTTAGCTGCTCGCAACACGTTTTTCAAGTCATAGTAAGCTAGCTAACTTAACTCGTCTCTGAATAAAAGTGAGGTTTGCAAGTTAGCTAGCAGGTCAAATGTTTATAGACACCACAGCAGCGAACCACAAGTAAAAACAATATAAATGATATACAAACAAGCTTTTAATGTCGCTTGTTGGTACAATATCTGCTGCTTTTACCTTTTCTCAGACTGCTGACCGCTCCCCTCCATGTGGCCGCCTACAGGGAAATGTCGATGCACATCTGCTGCAGGCAGCATTAGAAACGTTATTATAAATTCACCCAATCAGATAGCTTAAAATGTACATTTTGTTAAGGCCACTTCCTACACGTGATCCCTGCTGCTGTCAAAGTCAGTGTAAACTAGTGCTGCGTTCACCTTCACTGCACATTCATAACAAATACACTTAAAAAGTCCTGTTTGTGAGGAGGGTGGTTTCCAAATAATAAACAGAAAAAAACAGTATGGCAGGTTTTTTATGACAACGACAATAACCACGCTTTGTAGTCAATGGGACGTTTACAAATATGTAGTTCATTTATTTGTTATTAGCAGGAACGTGAATTGCTAATAATATTGACAGGTTTCAAAATATTTAAATAATGGATTTAGAAATTAATACAACAAAGACCAAACCACAACAAATTAATAGTAAATACCACAGAAGCTTTGTAAACGTGTTACAAACTGCAAAACCATCACAACTCAGGCACAGTGTTTAGACTCAGAGCAATCTAAAAAGGCAGTTTAGATTAAAATATTACACAACAAGCTGCATAGGCTATGATTTCAAACTTTGGTTTGCATAAAGAATTGAGGTCTTGTTAGCTCTGATAAGTGCAGGTTGGCTGTTGAAGCATTGCAAATCTTACATCACACACAATTTATCAAAACGGAGGTATTCAAACATGAATTAATGTAGGTAGGCTAAGCATATTTTGTAAGTGTTAGCACAGCTAAGTGTTGATCTGTCGGGTTGGAAAACTCATCTTTCCACTTTTTTTTCATTTGTTCAATGTTATGTGGAAGTCTTTTTTCTAGGGCGCATAAAACGAACGTTTTTTTTGTGAGTGAGGGGTTAGCTCAGTTACTGAATAATTACAGTATAACCGCACTCAGCTGAATACGTTCAGGCAGTTAATCTTCTTTCGATTTGGCATATTTAATTTTCTTTGCCAAAGAGATGGCATCTAGATGGAGGTTGCGGTTGAGAATGACGGAGCCGCAGGTGAGAGCTCCTGCAAGAGCGCCAGCAAAGCCACACAGAAACACATCCTGACCTGCAACACAAAATGTAAATAACTCATTAGGATGATACTGTAAAGTGTTGTGAGGAATTACAGGTGACCTCTGATGATACTGTGCTGCACGGATGGGCTCACCTGTCAGATAGAGGTTCTTCAGAGGAGTTTGAGGTCGCACTGTAGCGTTGAGTTCAGGGCTGAATCGGGCGATGCCGTGATCCGCTCCGTAGATTTCACCTTTGGGGGATCCGATGTAGTGTGTGTTTGTAATGGGAGTGCCAGCGTCGATGTACTCAATCTATACCAAAAGAAAACAGGCATATGAATTCCTAGTTTCAGACAATGGTGGTGTTATAATTAGGAAAAATAATACTTTAAAGTAAAATACTTAATGCAGACAAATTGTAGAAGTGCATACTGTACCAAAGAGAGTGAAAGCCTACAGAGAATACCGTTTGCAATAATCTCCATAATATAAAGGGACAGATTCATAAAAAATACCTTGTCTCTGGTTATCTTGGGGAAGATATCCATCAGCACCTCCAGAATCGAGTCAATGAATATCTGTTTCAGCTCTTTGTATTCAGGCGCTCTGTTGTTCACTTTGTCATCCTTCCACTCCTCAAACCACTCGTACTTTGCAAAACTGACCAGACTCAAGGTGGACTTCCCTAATGTGATGAAAGAAATGAGAATATTTGAGATAAAAGTTTTCTTTCAAGCGGGTGTATTCCCCTAAGTCATACTAGACCCTTCTGATTTTAAACAACCTATGCACTTTATCTGTGCAGTTTAAGATCAACTATACCAGAGAATTGTAAAGCATTGGAAATTAATAAATAGTGTGTCAATACGTTCGCAATAATCCAAACATTTTACAAATCTTATCGCTCTTTTAACTAAATGGATTAGTGTTGGTTTTAATGACACTATGAGACAACAATAAGTAAGTTCTGATTAAAGATATGTTTTGTTTTATACATCAATCATTCTGAATCGTGCATTAACATAGTTTCACTGTAAAAACGGAAAGACTGACACACTGCATCACAGCCTCTGTACCTGGTGATCTTTCCTCCCAGGTCGAATCTTTAGCCGATGGAGACGCAACAAACAGAAGTGGTACACTTTTAGCTGATTCTTCCCTCTTTCCATTCAAATATGTCTCCGTCCTGTAAAGGAAATGATGTAGTTCTGGTGAATTCACACAGATACAAAATAGCTGAAGTAGACCTATTCCGTTCTTACTTTACATATCTAAATGAAGATATCTTCTAATAGTAAAGAAAGTACAAGTATGTGACTTAAATCTCCATGTGTAGTATATCTTCATGTTTCTTTCAGACAGTGTTTTACATAAAATCAAAGCCCATGTGAAGTTTTAGAAAAAATAAATTAGGGATTTTGAGATGCAGTTTGTGTTAAAGTTGCCATGACTTCAAAAACTAAATAAAATACTGTCCTTACAAACTAAATAAAATAGAAGCTTTTAAGTTGCCAGGTCTGTGTTTGGCTATTCCTCAAAATTATTATAATGAAAATCAAAAGTCAACATACAGTTCATCAAAATTGTTCTCGGTAAAGATCCAGTAGTTGTCTGCCTTGAGGCCCAGATCCTCCTTAGTTCCTTCAAGACCCAGAAAAATACTCAGGCCTCCTTCACCGTTCTTCATCATACCCAGCTGCTGTTGGATGGCTGGATGAAAGGATCAGATTAAACTTAATTGACATTGCACAATAATGCAGTTTGCATCTAATCATGAAGTTCACAGAGTAGATATGCTGCAGGTGAGGTTACAGTACATAAACTTGTGTGGGTTACAGTATACTGTAGAAAGAAAAGGTGCTGGCAGGTTATATCTACAGATAAGGAGCAGGGTTTTAAAGCATATATAGGAGATCCACATCATACAGTACAACTTTATCAACAGCTCAGAGATAAGTAACATACAAATGTTATCTATATGTGGGAAGGATTGTTTCCATACAATTTTGAGCCAGTAGGAACAAAGTGCCCTAAGCAGGGAAATGCTTATTTTTTACTGATGGAGAAAAACGCCATTGCAGGGATGGGAAAACAATTTATTTTATGTGATTTTTGCTGTCCGATATTATAGGATACGCTCCAGGAGCATTGCCGAGACAGTAATAGGTCCAATAGTGCAATGAATGTACTATATGAATGTAATAAGGAATTCTCCTACTTTTATTCAACTTCAAAATCAGTGGTGTAGCTAACCATACATTTTTTAATTTACTATATGTAAACTAGCTGGACTAGCTTATTTTAAATGATCAATTACACAATTTGGATAACATAAGCAATTGATTAAATTAAATTTAATAACTTGATGGCTAATTAACACGTTCCACAACAGCATACAGATCATACAGACGGTCTGAAATCAGCTGCAAAATGAAACAAATCTCACCGTACTTTGCAAACTCCGAAAAAAATATATAAAAATGGTAAATGTTTAAGAATGAATTACCTTACGCTTGACTTACATGCACAGAGCTAGGTGGAAACAAGCCGCGAGTCATTGAGTAAAGGGAGAAAACTGAACCATACCTTTTGCAGCTCACACTGAAATTATTGCTCAACTTATCCATCATGGAAACAAACTCCAGTCTCTCGTAAGATGTGCTGCTATTCTCGGTTTTATGTCATTTGAATTGAGTCATTTGGGATTTTTGGCAGACCAAAAAAAGAAAGTATATATTGATGTTGTCACCTTGGCATTTTCTAGACTAAAGGATTAACTGATAATAAAACAATCATTGTTAATGAATAAATGTTAAGTAGAAACTGAAAATAATCATTAGTTGAAGCATGTATTCCCTACCTGGCATGGCCTGGAGCTCTTTGGGCAGCAGCTTCTCGTAGGTGTTGAAGATGCCAGCATTAGAGATGACCATGGGGGCGCGGATATGTATTTCCTCCTGGCCTTTCATGACGCTCACACCTAAAAGCATGAAAAAAAACAGCAGTGAATCTCTGATCAGCTGGAGCTGCGTGCTGGGATTATGTATTGAAACACTGAGGAAATCACACCCACCATAAGCCTCCTTGGCGTCATTGAACAGGATGCGGTTGACTGGAGCTCGGACTAGAACCGCACCACCAGCCTTCTCAATGATGGGGATCATGTGGTAGGCAATTTCACTGGCTCCGCCTTTTGGGTACCAGGCACCGTTCAGGTAGTGAGTCACCAGCAGGCTGTGCATAGAGAAACTGGTATCTTTTGGCATGTTACCTGCAGGTCAGAGAAATAAACAAAGGCGATAAGCAGAATACTAAAGAATACATCTATTAAGCCATTAGGACTGTGGCTTGGCCTACCATAGGTGCCATAGATGTAGGTGAAGACGGCCTTGAGATCCTCATTCTCTGTCAGTTCATTGACTACTTCTGTCACGCTGCGGGAGGCCATTTTGAAGAAGTAAGACAGACGTTTGGTCAGACCGGTGTAGACCAGGAACTTTGCCAGGAAGGCGGGGCAGATCTTCAACATGGCGAGGAGCCAAATGCCCCGCCCAACTTTCTGAAGACAGAACACACAAGACACACAGATGAGGGCTGGACTGACACACAATTATACGCGAGTGCAATCATAATAGTCTGTTTCTATATGATTGATTGATTGATTGCATTAATGGTTATTCAGACAAAAACTAAAGTGTCCAAAGGAAAACATGTTAGATTAAAAATTCTTATTTCCAACATGGGATTTTAGAAGAAAAGACAAGCACAAGACATTTAACAAAACAAAAAAAAAATCAAACCAATCAGACAAGAAGTTAAGAAAATACAATTTATATACACTGTATGTATTTTGTTGTGTGAAAATGGTTAGAATGGACCTTTTAGTCTGACCAAAACACATCACAAAGTTGGTTATTGTGTAGTGTCCAAAAACGTGGGAGGTCACAGTGACCTTTACCATGGAGTACATTTGTGCCAAAGATTTTAAAGAATTTCTATTACAAACCCGAAAACATTTTCCAGGCTATGGCTGTTGCTTGCGGGCCAAGCATAAGAAGAAGTAAAAAGTTGTACAAAATTGACAGATAAGATAAAGAAAGTGACAAGCCTCTGTCTGGCAAAGCAAAACACTGTTGCAACTCAGTCTGCAATATCTCAGAGAGTTACTCTGACCTTTGATTTACTAACCCTTGAGCCCCTGAAAAATATCAGTGATAACACCAATATAAAACTTGATAATGAAGCCTCTTTGTGTTAAAGTACAGTTTATAATCACAAGTTCACTGGGGGAAAAGGCATTGAAATGGCTAGAATATCACTGAAAGATATTTGACTCTAAATGTCTATATCTGGAACAAGTTGTTGTATTGCATCTGCATGTAGTCAATATTCTGTAGTCTTACTTTAAACCACCCAATGACAAACTGTAAAGCAAAACAAACCTTGCACAGTTTGATGTAATCGTCGATGGCCTTCTCCTCTCCAGGGAAGCACTTTTTCAGCTCCTCTGGGAAGCGGGTCCTGCCACTGTAGATGGGATACCTGCGGCGGTTCTCTGGAGGTCCCAGCACGACCTGATCATAAGGGTTGTCAAGAGGCTCCCACTGCAGCTGTCCATCAGTCATGTTGTCCAGCATGCAGCGGAACGGCTTGTGTTCCTGCAGGTCCCCGATGTAGTGGATTCCTGCGGGAGGAAGAGCAGAGAACAATGAAAGTTAAACTTTGAGTTTTGCAATATACAGAAAATTATCCCCTCATCTTATAAATGTGCTCAACTATCCATTTTTTTTAAGGTGTGAGATTTTAGAAGAGCAGCCATTGTTCTCACCAACATCAAACTCAAAGCCCTTCTCAGTGAACGTGTGGCAGCATCCTCCAGACCGGTCATGCTGCTCCAGCACCAGGACCTTCTTTCCAACTTTGGCCATCAGCACTGCAAGCCCAAGCCCACCAATCCCACTGCCGATGATGACCGCATCCAGGTTTTCAGGTACTTTACTGGCCAAAAATCCTAAAGAAGTTGCACAAATGGTAAAATAACCAAAAGATCTGAGGAATTTCAGAGGAGAACGGCACGGCACGGCCCCCGTCGAAACAGAGGGCCTCATCATATAACTTTGCGTGGGGCCTCAAGTTGGCCAGGGACGGCCTCAAGTTGGCCAGGGACGGCCCTGGTTGACATAATCTCTAAAAGGAAGCAGCAAAGTGTTGCCAATGCTAAATTGAGTGGAAAACTGAATTTCATCGTATAAAATACTGAATGACAACTGATTGTGTCAAGTCTATAGTAAAATTCCCAATAAGCATGTTGCCACAAATGTTCATTCCTGCACAACCACATTCTCTATTCTCAGTAACATTGCCCTGCAGAGTCGAGGACAGAAACACAGAAAACATATTACTTTAAACAGTTTATAGAAGAACTTCACGTCAGTTTTTTTCAACTACAAACTTTATGAACATACTGTGAAACGACCTTGGCAGTGTTGTAGCCTACTCACCCTGCTTCAGCACTTTATTCTTCTCTTTCCTGTCGTGAACCATCTTTTTCACCGGTTCACGAGTGTCCTTCTCAAAGGGGTTAGGCCCGGAGCTGCCGAAGACATACTTTAATACAAATATGACTAAAGCTACACAAATAATCACAACACTAAGCAACATCGTGCCGGTTGGTGTAACACTATCCAGCGGGCGTTCAGTTCCGCGTTCACGCGTGTAAATCAAGGTGTAAATACGGCCTGCTTGAGTGACAGGACATGCGACATGATTCTGGACAATGAGAGCCTTTCTTTGGGACACGTCAGGCAGATTCAACCAATCAACGTGCAGTGCTGTGTGAGAGCGACTCCTCGTTTTAAAGGAAAAGCGAGACGACCTGTGTGCCTCAACTGTGTTACATAATGCGTAACAAAGCTTGACCCCAGAGTAACTTGTGCAAAGAAATGAACATAAACAAAAAACATTCTTATTTATATATAAAAAAACTATAAAAAAAGATAGCACTACGAATTATCTTCCTTAATACATTTAATGCCGTGTACCTATTTCATTTTTACAATTCACGTTTTTTTGTGTTTTATTTGTTAATTTTTTTTTCATATACATTTGTTGAGTTACATTTTTATTTTATTTCTACACTTTCATAAAATCGCAGAAACCAATTAATATTTCTCGTTTAAATAGTGCTGTAAAGATAAAATGTAGTATTATATAATAGTATAAATAGTAATAGGCCTACTGTAAATACAGCACAGGAAACCAGAAATACGTATTTGACGTGTTTTTCATATAGGTTTTTTACCCATTGAGTCATGAATCTGATTAAGAATACCCCATGTTGCACACCTGTTAAACACCATGTAAAATGTATGATTAAATTAAAAATGAAGGTTATCAGTTGAATCAAAAGTAAAGAAAAGTAAAGCACTAAATATCACTTGCTCATTGTTGGCCACGGTCAGTGGTTTTACAAAAAAAAAAAAACATCGTAACCCGACATTCACTTAAAGCTAGAAAAAGGAACTTGAGGTAGGCTAGTCTTTTTTGTAATGCCTTAACGTAACTTGACAAGAGTTTAGTTTGCTGTGTAAACTTGTAAACTGATCTTTGACGAAGAAGCGACTTTAAGCAATTTCTTGATTTTATTTCTTTGCTCAAAAAAAGAAATCTGCTTCTTCACATTCTTTTTTTTCTGCATCATTACACCACAAGACCCATTATTTGTTTACATATTTTTCCAAGTTCGACCAACATTTTACATAAGAAACACTTTGAAGAGGGGCATTTCCCCAGCAATCATCACCCACTCTGCACAATGTCCTGGAGTCCAGACGGCCTTTCACAGGACCAGTTTCAACATGCACTCTGAATCCTCTCAGGTGGCAATTTATGAGAAACACACCTTTTCATTTGATTTGATGTCATCTGCATGATTAGTGTAGAGCTCCAGATACTGTTTTGAGGTGAAATGCTACTTGCTGTGCTCATAGTTCATATTGTGTCTATTTTCTTTTTCTTTCACTGAATTAAGCTCATAGGAGCATAATATTAGTGACTTTATGTCATCAATGACACAAAATTAAACCAAGATTATTTCCCTATGCAGTCAAGACATACACAGTTAGTGCTTTGTGTATTAAAACTTGTTGCCACATCTTTCAGTTTTCTTGTGGGTACATTGTATTTTGTTATATTAATATTTATAAGACTTTGTATGATTTCCTCAGGCAAATTACAGAATGAGCTCCAAGTCCAGCAAAACACTCAAGCACTCTCCATTTTGACCTAAGCTCTTTATGACCTTTGCAAGTATTCTTACAAATCTGATCCCTATTGATAAATGTGTTGTGTTGTGTAACCCCCACCTCAGAATCGCATCAACCTCTCATCTCCTTCCAACTGAGGTGGTCCACTGTTATCAAGCTGTGTGTCAGGCCTTGTGTTAGTGCAGTAAGCTGGGGAGCAGGGTCAATTTATTTAAACAGATGATTAAAAACTCCAGAAGGCATACACATCTTCTCCATGACGATTGGTAAGACAAAAGGTTTGATAAGAAAAATCCAAAAAGACACGTGCCAAACATGACAAGAGAAATCTTAAAAGAAGCCAGCACCTGGTTTCCACTTTTGGTATTTATTACCTCACCCTTTTGACCCTTTTTCTCTTTAAAATATTTTTTGATCATTTTGATTTTTCTTTATCTCTAAAACTTAAGAATGACAGATTTGTTTTAATTGCAAAAAGCACTTCCAACATTAAGGAATAAAACAAAACAAGTATGTTCTAGTCTGCATGTGTTAGGGCATAATCTGCAGTAAAGTTTGGTATTATTTACCTGTATTACATTTTGTAGGTATGCCATACACCATGCAAACTGTTCCTATATGTTTGGTACAAGACAGCTATCAGATGAAATACAGTTGTTTGGGATGGTAACAATGGCTTAAGGTCTATGTGATCGAGGGAGGAGGAAGAGCAGTAAACTCTCCCAGCCTTCCTGCCTGGCAGCGGTAGTGCAGGTCATAGTTCAAAAGGTCAAAAAGTAAAAATGGGCGGTGGGGGTTTCCTTTCCTGAAGCAGGAAGTCATCAGTCCATCCGTCAGGTGGTGAGTGTGATGGTGCTGTCTCCTGGCCTGTTGGTGACACTTGTGTATGGCATAAAGGGACGTCACTGCAGTACCAACCCAACCTGAGAAAAAAAAAAACGTCAGCCATTAGGAGAACAGTTGAAGATTGAAGATCCAAGCACTGAAAATGATTTAAACGTTTTGTAACGAACAAGTAAGAAAGAAGATTGAGACTTGTGTATATTAAATTGAAAAATGCAATCTATTCTAAGCCTTTGGTAGAGAAAAAAAAAAATTAAATGTGTTCACAGACTTTTCAAGACGCTCAGATACCGGGTTTTCAAAATGCCACTATAAAATGAGAAAATAAAAGTTGACCTGGGACATGTACCTTTTCTGAGCCCATGCTGGGACACTTCCAATTGTACAGATAATACTGTAGATTTCCATCACCGATGCCGAACTTAAGCTTCTCCAAGAAAGTCTTGTTTTCCATTAGATCCAGTGCATTGAAGACGTCAAACCCTTTCTGTATAATGAGATGAGAAGCAATAAAAACCCAAAAGTTCGCTGAGAATAAACATTTCAGAAAACAGACACATTGGTTAGAGAGGAACACACCGATTTGGCTAGGATGAGGGCGTCAGACATCAGGTCGAGCATGGGGGTGGTGGTGTGCACGTTGTAGAAGGAGTATGCTGCCTTTAGACTGCGGTGCACAGGGTGGTTCATAATGGTAGAGGGCAGTGTGTAGAAACTTAGGAAATCCGTTACTTTGCCATCATTCTGTGAAGGGAACAATATTCTTTTTAATAACGTTTCTCAGTGTAAAAACTAAACTAAATTATGTTTTTATAAAGAATAATTCACCCACAAAATCACCATTTGTAAATGTTAAAAGCAAAACATCCATATATATATATAAACACACACATGACTCGTGCAGTATAACCAGGCATGCTCGCAAGTTCTGAAAAATAATTTCTTTTCTAATACATTACCCTTTACAACACTTTGCATAAACAGTTGCAGGTCTGCATTGGCGCCAGTTAAAGGATTAAGCAGAAATGCACGTGTTGTTAAATCCAGCCCATTTGCATGAATTCTTAAAGACTTTTCTTCATTTTTTTTGTTTCTTTCATACAAGAAAACCAAGGACTCAATGCAAACATTTGATCATTTTGTGGGTGAAGTATTCTTTTAAGACAGAATCATTAGAAGATTTAACTGTTAAAAATATTTGGAATTTTCTTTTTACCTCCACCAGGTAAGTGTCGATAATATTCTCCCTGGGAAGTAGCCAGTGTTCCACCTCTTCCGGTGTCATGGCGGGCACCAGGTTGAACTGGTTCAGGTACCCACGGAGGAGGCGATGCACCAATGGCACATCCTTCTTGGTCATCACCCGCAGACCTGGAGTCTTAGGAGCCTGAAGGAGAGAAGACAAGGGAGTCTCAGAATTAAGGCGTGGCAAGGCAATGTGGTGTATTTGTGTTTCGCAAATATGCGTGTTTTTTCACAAACCTCCGGCAGACGGTACAACTTCATGGTGCGCTGCATGGTCATGTTCCTGCTCAAGTGGGAGAACTTCACCTCGATTAGTTTGCGTGGGTTCAAAGAGCGATGCCAGTACCTGTGAGAAGAGAAGATTTGTGAGTACTCAGGCCCAGCAAAAGCAGATTTAGAAGAGTATGGGGGTTTTCTGTCAGGCCCACCTGCATGTGCCCACAGGTTTGGGCAGGACCACTCCAGCAGTGTAAACAGCCTGAAAGATTCCCTGCAGGTTGACCCGTCTGGTGATCTCTCTGATCAGAACTGGAGCGACTCGTTTGGAGCGAAGCTTCTTGTGGACGCAGAGGAAATTTATCTCAACCATTTTCTTCTCACTAAGGATCAAGGAAAATAGTTAATTATGTGGGCAACACATTAAAACAAAAAAAATGACAGTACATTTATAAAAGGGGCATTGATTTGATATAATTAAATACTTTTTATATTAGAATTCGATAAGACAGAATATAACAAAAGCTTCTAAATATACCAGTGCAAAACAACTAACCACAATTCTGAAAATATGATTCAAATAAGACCCAAGACAGTTTGACAAACTGAAAAGTATAGGCTTTATAACAGTTGAAAGGGCAGAATAGTTCAGTGGAGTGCATTAGATTGCACACGTTTACCTAATAAACTGGTCATTAAGTGTATGTATTTTGGAGTAAGAACAGAAGATTTCCTGAGATCAACGCATTTAATTCAATCCACTTACATGTCATAGATAGAGATGTTAGCCGGAATGGCACTGATGAAGCCTACCAGCTTCTGGTTGGAGTTAACCCTGACCCCACAATGCCACTGGGGCAACCAGCCGGGGGGCCGCAGGGCCCTGAGAAAGAGAAAAGTCATTTTTACACACACATTACCATAATATAATGTAATTCCTTATGTAGAAATAATATAGAGCCTTATCCATATATTTATCATAGATGTATTACCATGTGATATATCATATTGGTAAGTCCTTAGCTCTACACATACTTGTAAAGTGTAAATAAGAAGAAAAACAACTTTTAAGAAAAATACCAGAGCAGGAACTCAGGGGAGTAGTCGAACCGGAACATGTTGTCATCATCTTCAACATAGTTCTCGTTGAGAAGGGTGTAAAGCTCCTTGAGCTGGTTTTACAGAAGGGACAAAAGCAGACATTAAGTTAGACACAGGAGAGTAATGAAGAAAAATCGAGAAACCGATTTGATTAGAATATAAAATTATTTGAACGATACATAAGGCAAGCAAACCTTTACCACATAATAACCAGTACCAAACTTAACATTGTAAAGTGTGTGTTTATACACTCTCTTACCACGCCGGCGTCTCCCAGGTCGAGGGTGTCCCAGCTGAAGCCCTGCGGGAGGCTATAGGACTCCTCACGAATGTGGTCCTTGTCAGGTTCAATGGAGCCATGTGATGTCACGGTCTCTCCTGAATGAAAACAAAACAGATTCTGACATGAAGGTCGGTGACCTATAATACTGTGGTTATGGGTTTTAAGTCCAAGGGCAGAACTGACAGCTGTGACAGATGTCATACCTAGCTTGGGCACCGGCTGCGTGTCCCAGAACTGGTAACTCCTCCGAGTTGCCTCCTCCATGGTTTTGGCAGGACCTTGGCCTACAGAGAACAGTTCAATGGCCTTTTGGATCTCCTGTAGCTTATCAGCTGGCAAGGAATTCACCTGTTTGGAAATTGCAGTGTTAAAGGGCTAATGTAGCCAAATTAATTATTAATTTCTATTTCATTTGGTGCGATATGCGAGGGCCAAGATAAATAAGATGTACAATGTTTAATCATGTGGATGTAAGCATGCAACTCAGAGTGCTGCATTGTGAGCTATAAGGGTACAAACATCTAAATAGCAAAGTCTGTAACAGGAAACTATATCAGGATGTCTGGGTGCTTTAACCACCCTTGTAGATGAAAAGGAACTCCAAACTTTGGGTAATTACACCTGAAGTTTCCAGATTTGATTTATTTTTATTTAAAAACACGGTATTTCATAGAAGTTAGAGATTCATGCCTTGGCAAGGGGGTCCTGGACTGCTTCTGTGGCACCAGATTTCTTCTTCTTTTTCTGCTTCTTTTTCTTCTTCTTAGCCCCAGTGTCGTCACCCAAACCTCTGTCACTGAAGGATAGAAATAGAACATATAAATATCATTATTGAGAGAAAAGCCAGGTCCTCATAAAGTAGAATTGTATATATATTTGATAAAACCACAAAAAAGGTCAAAGTGACCACATTTGACCACAAAAAGGTAAAATGGAGAAGTTTCAGTCGTCAATGGGTTCATATTGTGTGCTGAATCCAAATTCTAAAAGCAAGGGATTCAACAGGCCTCTCAACTTTGTCTCCCCTTCCTATATTTCACATGCAGGCTCATTGGAATATACCGCAACCCATCTTGAGAAGGCTTGAAAACTATCTTCGCAAGTCTTTCTCACAAGCCAATCTGAGCAGACAGGGATTTACAGGAGGGAGGCTTAAAAAGACAGAGCATTTTAGATTGAAGGTTAATACAGGAATTTGAAAAACATTTAAAATAAAATAACAAACCTAAAAATCTGCATAATATGTCACGTTCAAGTGACCCAAGCGTACATGTAGGGTAGCTATAAGTACATGAATCCTAGACAATAAAGTCCAAAAGCAAGAAAAATATTTTCACTGCTACATATTCCTAACATCCTATTTCAGTAGTGGAACAAAGTCCCCATTAGTTAATCATCTACAATGGTCTTTCAGCAAGAACACACCCTGATCTAATAGCTAAAAACGGTCAAACATATAAAAAGGTAGAAACATTTGGAATGTGTCCCTCTGCAATGTGTCCCTCTGCATCACCTGTATCAGTTGTTTCTTTGCTGGTACAGGATGAAGCATTTGACAGTATAAACCCCCTCCCACAGCCTGTGTGACATAAACCTGTAGAGACACACACCCCCACCCAGCTATCCCAACTTCTGCCCTGAGAGAAACCGCATACTTACAGAGGATAATCTCATTAGTGTCCAAGAGAGGAGAGAGGCCAAGCATTGGCCTGTATTTGTAACACCAGCACAGATGGTGAATCACATGACCTCTGGAAGAAGAGTGTATGGTATATGTGCTTGTGTATATATGTATGTACAAGAGGTCCAGTGACAATGGACAACAAAACATTCAATAGTTTGTTCCACAGGCTTCCATTTGAACAGAGAAGACCAGCCAATAGCCAGAACCATTCTTTGTTTCTGTGCGTGTTGAGAGTGAGGCATATGCTGCTCAAAAAGAGCAACTGTGAAGCTCACATTAGCTTCAATTCAATTAATAAATAGGGTCATCACTTTACCCTTAAAGCAGTGGTAGGTAGGGTAGCAACATATTTCCTTTTGATACACAAAATTGTGTTTTATTCACATTCATCAGCTTTTTGCTTTATTGTGAAATATTGGAGGCTTTCAGATTGAAGTCAAACAGCTCACAATTAGGCCATAACGCGTAGTTTTTTGACGAGGTCACAAGCCACAAAGCCTGGGAACCACTGCATAAGAGCAACACTGTTTTATCATTTGCAGAAAACGCATTTAACGTAATCAGGACACGCCTTAATATTTGCAAGCTAATTCTTCAGTCCTTTTAGTTTGGTCACACCGCTTGCTAAACGTCATTAACACAAGCCAATGACGAAAACATTATTTGTATTCAAGCATGTTTTCAACAAGAGAGCTAGAGTGATTTAGGATGTTTAATATGTGTGAATCAAAAGCCATTCTGACTCCCCAGATCAAAAACTCCGAACGGAGGGATTGTACGATCAAGTAGCATGCGTTACATGCACGTTTTGCTTGTTTCACTTTTGATTATACCACTGTGTGCACCCAGATCCCCTTACAAGACAATAGGACGTTTGACAGCTATATTAGCATGCAAGCTAACTTGCTAATGTCAACTGGGGTTGCCATGAATTGCACCAGTAAAAGGCTGCACGCAATCAGTAGGTGGGAATAATACATCCCCCTGTCCACTAAATAAAACTGATTGGCCTTTTCTGTAAGTTATAAAAGTCAAATATCGTATACTGTTTATTACATGTCTAGCTTTTAGGCGTACTTTGAGTTTGCTACCCCCATACTACGCCTTGCTATGTGAGCGACGCTAAAGCCCGCCCACACGAAGGATAGAACGCACTCTCGACCAATCACAATAGAGAACGGGCAAACAAACGGTGTTTCTAACCAATAGGATACAGGCAAATGGACCGGACAACCTCCAACGATGGCTGTCTATGCCGACAGCTCGCCGAGGCTTTTAAGTTTGTTCTTGCTTTGATAAAGTGTTCAGCGACGTGACATATTTTACACCGCTTTGCTGCAAAGCCTGCCTCCTTACCCATCGTCTGAGTGGTGCTCTTCATTTTCACAGTCGCTACAGTGTCCGTGGTCCTCTACATCTTCTTTCTCCGACATCGGTGCTGTCTCATTCTCATCCGCCATCTTCGACCAGGAAGTGAGGAGCCACCGCGTGCCCTCGACGGCTTTAAAGCTCCTCTGATTCTATTGGCTGAGGGCGCTGATGGAAACGTCTTCACTGTTGTCTTCTAGTGGCTGTTTTGTATAAGAGCCTGTAATAAACACATGCACAGGTTTAGATCTCCCCTTTGGAAAATAAGTGTTCACGTTTTATTATCTTAGGGGAAAAAAACAAAACGAAATGAATTCTAAATGAATACACAGAAGAAGAAAACAATGTGTAATGAGTAATTCATAAAAAAAACATGTGACGAAAAAAAACATGCCAACTATTTAGCACTATACAAACCCCTCAACTTAAACATTTTATTTTTCATGATATAACTTTTATAATATCAAATGTACCCCTTAACCCGTCGTAAATACTGTAAGTCTAGTGTTTGTTTTTGCACTTTTTTGCAATAAAGAGAAGAAAAACATCTAAGAGTTTATAATTAAGACATGCTCCTGGTTTTGAAGCATTTATTTCACAATATTCATTCATTTGTAATTTGTTGGATTTAAAGTATTATTCTTCTCATTTACATGCACATCAGCTTGATATGAGCCATGTGATCTGCATTTAGCTAAATGGGAATTTAAAACACTGAGGCATGCGAGGAGAGGATATGTTTGGTGGATAACCTAGACTGATTGCTGTTATAAATAACAACATATTTAGTGATGAACAGGGTGTTCAGATAATTTACTTAAGTAAAAAAAGGCTACTTATACTATATAAGCACAATGTACTTAAGGTACGTACACACACACACACACTTTCTAGAAAGATCAATAATAACAAAAGGTTCTCACACAGTGAAGTGTTATTAGTGCTTTTATGAAAACAGTATTTTCTCTTGCATAAATAACACCAACTGCCATTCATATAACATATGATTTAACACTGCAAATGCATAATACAACGCTTGTTACATGCTTCTGAAATCCATATAGATCACATGCACTGTAATTACAGTAATCCATGTGCAGCACCTCTCATTACTGCACCATTTTATCCCAAGGAAGCTCTATGAGTTTCAAATTATTTGCAGTAGCTCAAATTAATTGGTATTGTGTTTGCTATTTGCAATTCATGTTTAACCAAACGTTTTATAGAAGAATGTAACACAACATTTGGCAACAAAAATAAATTGCAAGGTTGTTAACAGAACAGAGCTAATAAGCCTACAAACAAATATCAAACAAAACAAATGTCACATTTGTGAAACGAGGTAAATACAACAATTTAGATTCTTAAGAAAGTTAAGTTAAAGTTAATACTGTCATATATTTCAAGTTCATTTTTTAAGTTGTGGAAATACTGTATATTGTCATAAAATTAAAAGTGCCTAGAGTATCTAGATTATCAAATAAGATACATTAATCATTTGAATAATCTTCATGCACCATCTGTGACAATCACAGTAAAACCTTTTGACATCTGCATAACATCAGTTAGTGTTATAATCATCATTCCTAAACATTACAAATGATACATTTTTAAATCACATGCTGGGAGTCCCACTGACAGGACTTTTATACCCCCTCATTAAGTTAATTAAGTGCTCTTTCTTTTTAAGTATCTTCATTCTTTAAGTATTAGCCAAACAATTAAGTGTAAACATGTTAAAATATTTCTAAAATACAAAAAACTTTAGTCCAACACATTTGGGATGGCCACCTAAAATTAGAGTAAACAACATTAAAACTGATTTTGTAACAAGTCCCATATTTGGCGGACCACAATCCTCAGTGTCCTGAAAAAGACATGATACTCCCACAGTGTATAATGGATTCATTATCCAGCCTGAGGCAATTCATTTGCTGAGAGCCAGAGTGCTTCTTCATCTCTGATAAGCGACATCTTTCCTCCTGCAGTTGCTCAGTGTAAATTGGACCACTTGAGGTCCGGACAGGGACTGACAGCCTCTCTCTGCTCACGCTCAGAGCCCCTTTTCAAAGCCCTTTGTTGTTAGAAAATGCAGCTTTCCATCTAGTTCAGATGCACGTCATGCCTTGCCTTTAGCAATGGCCATACGCTCGGACACAGTTTTGATTGGTACTCCTTTGCGGGTGACTTTGACATGGATGAAGAGTGTGCTGGGGGACAGACTGGAACCATCTGCCTTCAATAAATGAACATGTCGATAACCTGAGAAAAAAAGAGTAAATTACAAACAGCATGCCACAGTAATGACTGATTTATAATTTGCATAGGGTTTTCAATGAGCACCTGTTCGTAGGCTGATGAATGGTACAGTGAATTGCCCCACAAAGTCATTTTTGGCAGTGTGATCGTGGTCCTCCACTACAAACCGCACCAGAGCCAGTTCAGGGACCTGCAGCTGGAAGCTCAGAGTGCAGTCCCATCGGGGGTTGAAACCTGTAGAGGGCGCACAAGAGCTGTAAATACATCATCCGACAATCTACTTTTCAAACAAACCAATCATGGGCTTGGACAGGAAAGGCTTTCACAAAAATGTCTGAGCTGAATTTACATCATAACAAAGTAAAACAATGATGAAAAACCTATGACATTACATCATTTCACTTCAATAACATGTTTGCATAAAAATTGAAAATGAGTTACATGCTTAAAACAATATTCTGTACATAAAATAGCTGATACTGAATAAGGACATCTCAGTATTACCATTGTTGTTGATGCGTTGGGTTTTGTTTCTTGCATTATCAATTGACACCCCATGAATTTCCACCCATACTTGTGGGTCCACAATGGAGCTAACCTTCTCCGTGTCAATTTTTGGAAGCTGCTGCGCAGATATTATCTAAAAATCAAAGGGAAAATAGTCAGTTTTCGAATCCAGTTTAAATGGGAGAGTAACAATTCAAGTCAAGTCAAATTCAGTTTATTTATACAGCCAAAAAATCATAAATAAACAGATTTCAAAGAATGTAATGTGTACGTAGTAGACAGTAACAACAATGTATGTCAAAATTGCATTGCAGTACATAAAAAATCTAATTATGATTAACCAATTGTTTTCTAAGATGAATTTGAGACAACCAATCGAATTGACTGTTGCTCAATAGGTCACCACCTTAATATACAATATCTATACAGTGTATGGTTACCACTCACTCGTATAGTCAGCTGGGTGGGGGTGTGACCGGGGCCTCCTCCCGTGTTCTCTGGGTTAAAGTCGGAAGTGGTGCTGCACAGAAAAGCTGGTTTAAGAAGGTATCCACAGCGACCATTGGGCAGGAAGCGACCCTGGTTCAGGTCCATCTGCTCTCCTGGAGTTTGGAAGTTAAGAGCCACTGCAGAGCACAAAGAGAAAGTCAGTAACACGGCAAGCCTGATCACACACAAGCCAAGGAAAAACATTTCAGCATCTGTGAATTCTCTCAATCAGTCAAAGCCGTTGACATCAATGTTGTTGTGATGAAGCGGCAATTTGCAGAAATTAGTCACTGTAACATTTCTTTGGCACTAACGGTCCACATAATGTTTTCAGAATGAATTGCCTAAATGTGCTGCCATCAGAGCAGCAACAAAGCTTCTCGTCTGGAAGTACTAACCCATCTGGCAGCCACCGTTCCACATTTCCTGAGGATCATAGTTGGATGATCCGAGGCGCTGGCCAGAGGGGTAGATCCGGCTCAGCTGCCTGCTGTTGTGTCTCACAAAAAGCTTCCCTGCAAATGAAAAGAAGAAAGTAGCATGCCATGATACACTGGAGGCTGATTATATTTTGTGGAGGAATCAGCTGCAGGAAAGCAATGTCAAAAAATATTTTCGACCTTCTCTTTTGAATTAATAAAAAATAAAAATATTTGCACAGTTGTACCTGAGTCTTTGATGAGCTTGAGGGCATCACTTTCAGAGAAGGAAGACATTTCGTTTGGAGGTTTTTCAGGTGCATTTTCAAAGCCACGGAAGGGGACACTTCTGCAGTACACCACCAGCTCTGATAGCTCTGGGCTCAGTTTAGAACAGACCTGGGAAGAGCAAATTCAAACATTAGAGTAAACTGCTCAAAAAATGTAAGAAGTTCACTTTAACAGCTTCTCAGGCTCAATGACAAATCTTTTTGAACTGACCTTTGCAGGATCCTTCTTATTGCTGCTTGCTACTTCATCTTCAGAGCTCGAGGAGAAGCTGGCACAGCTGTCATTCTTACCCAGCTGCCCCAGGTGAGGGATCAGCTTCTTTGCTTTTACCAGAATCCGCCCCCTCAGCTCCTGCAACGAAGGTTATTCATTAGGAATCCAGACAGGTAAAGGCCTTTGAAAACTGATCGTGCTGTGTGTTTGTCTGTGTGTTTTGTACTTCAGGAGAAGGCAGATCTTTTGGCGGGTCGGCACTGAGGGGCTTGGTGAGCAGTTTGCTGCCCAGGATTTTGCGGAGGTGTTTGGCCATGACCGCCTGCTGCTCCACAGAACAGTGATTCTCCAAAGACAGGATTAGAGGATATGGGGAGGCCTGCAGGGAGAAGCACAGGGAGAAAAACGTATGCCAAGCCATTAAAATGCAATTAGAGCACATGATAGCAATCCAGGACCCGACTCTGTAATGCTATGTAAGAACCAAAATACCGCCTCAGGGCCAAGTATGTGACCACAAGCCTGACTGACCACTTGTTCCATTAGCAGTAATGTGGAGCAGCAGGCATATCAACAAAGCTAAGGATTTACACCATTAAATCAAGTTGCTCTCACCTTGAAGGCATACTGGGCGATGGTTTCAATGACTTCACTGAAAGTGACTTTGGAGGTGAGAGTGTGGCCGTGGTAGATGACAGGTTCACCTTTATCTCCATCCCAGCAGTCCAGCTCAACACAGCGACATCCCTGATTCAGAGCCCTGTCAGAGAACACACATTTCTTAACCAACACCACAGAAGGATCCAAGGATTTTGGCCATGGCCCCAAGAGGTTGTGGGGACATTCTGTTTGAAGTCACTGTCAACATTTTCTTGTTGGGGCATGAATATATGAGCACAAAGCCAAACTAAACAACCACAAATAACGACAAAAATGACCATAAAGTACCACAAAAATGACGCAAAAACAGGTACAAAATTACCAAAAAGAGACATGAAATTACCACTTACTGACAAAGAATAATGCCAGAGAGAGAGAACATGTCTAAAGAGACATAAATTGAGCACAGACACAAAACAAAAACAAAGAGAAACATAGTGATCACAAAGAGACACAAAATGATCACAAAGGGAAACAGAAGACCAAAATGAGATATCCAATTATATCAAAGAGGCAAAACACGATCAGAAACAGATATATCACCAAGCGTAAATGCAAAACAACCTAACATATATATATATATTTTAATTTGTGGGTCTTGTTCTTATGTAGAAGAGGTGGTGGGGCACTTAACATGTCTGACGATCATACATGGTAAGAATATATATTATGTTTTGATCATGCTAAAATGTGTGCTGTTTGTAGATGTCTTGGTCTGAATACCTGATGTAGGGCTCAGTGCTGCTGGCACTGGTGACCTGGTCCTTGGTGAGGTATGTGTTGTGGGACGAGGAGATGAAGTAGTGGGCCAGAGGGTGGCTCATGTCCTGGTACACTCTGGCATGGTCTGGGTTAACCACGTCATTCTCTCGGGAGAGCATGTACATGGTGAAACCATTCTGGGTCATGAGGCGGTTCTTCTGAGCTGTAACAAATAGCAAAGTCTTTAGTGTCTACTACCAAATTGACATTACCTTAAAATGAATAAGCCTTAACATTTGGGTACATGGCAGACAAGCCAGGTCAAGAGAAGATTAGCCCTCAATCACATCCTCCATTTTACATGGTTTGAGATTAACAGTGTGGGGAAAGAAAATATTGACTTAATTTGTTATTTTATGGGATATTATACATTTTTAGCAGTCATCAAGTTTCTGTTCTGCTCGTCTCTTGGCCCAGTTTTCCGATCAACTCCTTTTTTTGGAAACTACTTATAATCATCATAATCATTCATAATTATTCATCAAATCATTTCATAAACATATAATGTAGTTGTTTTTTTTACTTAAGAGGACATTTTATTATATACTGTATATATAACAAATATCATATTATTTCACTTTCAAATAAAACATTTAATTTATGAGAATCATAAACATTTTGTTTCCCAGTGAAAAGTTCCCTTTTTTCATGTATATTGGTTGGATTTCAGTTTGAAAGAAAATCTAACTCACATTAAAATGTGACACCTTTTCCTTTGATATTCTGTTAAAGTACATAGTATAGCTTTTGTGGGTGTCATTTTGCTATATTCTATTTCAGCAATGGTGGTTATTATTGCTTCTTAGTTCTTCATCAAATCAAACGACCCTCATTGCTAGAAACAGAAAGTGCGTCAGATTGTTGTGCAGCAGAGATTTTAACAGACGCTTAATCAGTATTTTGACTCCAAACGGGACTTTCACAGTGCTTATATGAAAATGTTGTGGGTTATTTCCTTTAAGCTTTAAATTACTGTTTTAAGGACCTACCCCAGTCATTAAGCTCATAGGTGAGTATGAGGCTCTGAGCATGATTCAACGAGGCGTCTTCTCCTTGGTCTCCCAGGAAGTCGCGCAGCTCAGCAGTGGCGAGCACACAACCATTACTGGAATAGTGTCTGAACACGGCGTCGAGCTCGGGCCGCCGCAGCAGCTCCCTGCAGAACTCCTCGATCTCTACGTGATCCAGACGGCCATCCCCTGATCGGTCACTCCTCTGGGATACAGGGACGAGGGAAGAGTTAAACAAAACAAACTCACATATCAAACACAGCATGCTTTTATTCTGGGAGTACTTCAAATTCCTTGTAAGGAAAGCATCTCCATAAAAATTCAACCCAGCTGTGTATACGTGCATTAACTATACTGCTCTCTGAGGAGGGTCATTAGAGGAAATTGCATCAGAAAGTAGTATACAAACCAACAATTCAGCTGTAATAGAGAGCGCAGGGACACAACAGGCAGTAATGCCAAACAATAAAGAAATAACTGGCTCTTGATTTGTTGTGGGGAAGACAGGATGGAGGGGATAAAGATGTGGAGGGTAGACGCTGGAATTGAACACAGACACTAGACTCCAGGGTGTCACAGTAAACTGGCTCTTCATCCTGTCTTACATGTAATGCTTTTTCAGTATTCAGCTCACATAAATAACCTTTAAAGTGCTAAAAAAAACTAATAATGCACACATGATGAGCCTGACCTTGAATAAAGAGTGGGCATACTGCTCACTCAGGTCAATGTTGATCATCTGGAGCAGACGTTTGACTTCATCGTAGCTCATCTTGCCGTCCTGGTTCTCATCCGCTCGCCTCAGGTAGCCTCGGATCCAAGTGTAGAGGGTTATGGAATAAAACCAGACTAAAATCTTAAGACTATAGTTTATCAATTAAGGGTGTCCTTGGATTCACATGTGAAGGATACACTTAACATCTCTGTCGCATTATACCATTTCTGTTGTGTAGCCTTGCTACATCAGTGTTTCCCCTATATACAAATAGTGGCGGCGCAGCGCCGCTGCTGAAATATGCGCGCCGCTGCTAGGGGGCGCCAGCCAGGTACCCAAAAAAAAAAAGATTAACATTTTTTTTTTTTTACTTTCTTTTTTTTTATTAAAATAATAATAAGTGGCGACCTTTTTTCATTTTTGATTGTTTGTTATGTGGATTTGTAGTATTTGTGTTACTGTATGTTCAATAAAGGTGTATTTTTGCTAAATCTTGAGACATTGCCACTGTATGTACTAGGCGGTCGCACCACATAGAAACAATATGGCGGGGCGCAGTTCGCACGTGCACACACTAAAAGATTCCACGCGCTCCGCGCTCACATTATGCTGGGCCCACGTGCCTTAGCACCGCTGCTATGACTCCATCCTAGGGGAAACACTGTACATTGTTATTGAAAGTGTGGACAAGATAAGAGAAACACCTGCCAGTCTAATGTCATTAAATTCCCCATCACCACAAACTAAATTTAAGAAAAAATATAATCCTAAAGTTAAATTAGCACAGTTATAACCTTAATGAATTTAGATTTTATTGCAGAACTGTTGTATCAAACAACTTTAATTGTACCTAGGGAAACCTACCAAATGGTAACAATAGTGTATATTGAGAGCCAAAAAACTTGTGTTGTTGGCTCAGAATCACTCATATATCAAATGTATTGTAAACCCCTGTGGAGAGGCTCTTGTTGAAGAGTGGTTTGTTGCACCTGCTCTTACATTTTTTGATGAAATCTAGCTTTAGCATTTATTTGGACATTTGCGTCTGTTAAATCAATTTGTTCTAATGTACGATATGTGCATAAAAGAAAAGGTAGCAACCAGAAACTAATTGTAGTTTGTTGTCATCTGCTAATGGAGTTGTGGAAACTATAACGCAGACCCCACACATTACACCATTTAAGATAAACATAACCCAGACTGCTGAAAGTCAACAACATGAAATACAGAATAGTAAATGATAACAAGATAGCATAAACAAGATAATTGCCCTGAGGATTTATATGTTCACAAAACGTAATATATATCGAGAGAAGCAGAAACTATGTTAATGTTTTTAAGTACCTGATACCGACAGTCATATTATCGTCTGGCTGTGAAGGATTGTGACTAACAGTAAGTGTCAAACTATATTTAGACAAGCCTTTACCTAGTCATTACTGCTCACCTTAGCTATGCTGTGGACGTGGGATGGCACACGTGACAGCAGAATCAGTCGCCATAGCAATGCTGACTCAGCTGCACTATATTCATTTTAGCATATTGGACATTTGGGAAGGATATTGGTCCAGTTTTTGCTTCTGACTCATGTTGGCCACATGCTCCTTCAAAGTGCGGAGCCCTCGTACCCAGCGTCTTGCTGCATCCTCACAGGGGCTCAGCAGGTCCAGGCTCTTCCGGGCCCCTCTGAAGACCACCGTGAAGCACTGGCTCTCTGGCACCGACCCGGACAGCCGCCTCAGCGCCTCGGACTTGCAGCCTTCACGCACACACTCCACTTCAGTCACTGCAACTGGAAAAGGAGAGGAAAATAAAAGGTTATTGCGTTGTTGAGTAAACAAAGCTCTGCAAAGAGATCACAACAGCGAAGCAGCTTAAGGTCAGACGTCATGTGCTCATCAGGGATTAATAAATAACACCAGAATGTCATAGCAACAGGATTGTAAAATATAATATGCACATTACATACTTCTCAATGTGATAATTTTAACCTGCACCTTATGACTCTTACAGCACACGCACTGACTTGCAGACGCTCTCCCTACTGACAGTTAAAGGGCAGGGTGTTTTAATGGGTTTTAGAGCAGTTATTATAGCAACATGGAGAAAAGTTCACTTTTTTGGATATAAACAAAAAAAGGTCTAAGCCATGTTGTGAGGCTTTATTAGCTTAATGTTAACATTTCCATGCTAACAAGATCATAACGACATTGCAAACATGTAGATGTTAAGCTCATATAATGTTTACAATGTTCGACATATCACTTAAGAAGGTTAGCATGCTTACGTTACCTAATAAGTGCTGAAGTACAGCTAAGGATGATTGGAATATTTTAGGTATTAAGTCATAATCCAAAGTAAGGCTGCAACTTGTAGACAATTGAAAGAAATTGAACTCTATGAGCAACATTGTCATCCCCAAAACAATTTTATTTATCTCTGTGTATGATTTTGTCAAAGGAGTCCTAGTCCAATAAGGTAAAGATTTAGTACTTTATTTCAACTGTTTAAATCTATTTGCAAAGCTCTGGTGGGTCTGGGCAACACTCAAAGAAAAGGCAGTCAAACACACACTACCTACCAGCAGGTCCTAACACATCAATTGTATTTACTACAGTTAGGAGTTGTCTATTTCTGCACTTGAGGGCCTGCTGTGTTGTAAACAATGCTCAGTTGAGTAATGAGCAGTGTCTGGCCTGACAATAGCATCTTTCTCTTGCTGGAGGTCATAAAGCCTCTGCCGTCCACCTCTTCAAAATTACTCCACATTCCTACTTTGCGGTTATCCCGGAGACATGGTAAAAGTGACATTAATGTGTATGTGCATGTGTGTGTGGTTTAGAAAGGCAGACATGCAGATGTGTAAAGCTTTGTATTTACTGACAAATGCTTTCAAGCATCAGACACTGCACTGAACTGCATGTCCAGATCACACAGGACCTGGAGACCCACCTGGGGCTTTGGAAAAGAGGAACCAAGCCAGTATTTCCTTCTGGATTCACACAAACAAACACTTAGACATAGCAGCCTGCCAGTGTGACATTATCAGTAACTGTCCACACTACAGAGCCCATCCTGGCCTCACACTGCTTGTTGTCATCATTGTAAGGAGTGTTACATGCTGCAACTTGAGCGCTCTGTGTGTATTTTTGGAGCTGCTGCAGCACAATCAAGACAGCCTTCACCACCTCCTGACCCATAAACCTGCCAACCCCCCCTCTCTGTAAGGCTAGAGGGGGTGAGCATCAAACTGCATTATAACATCGGCAAGGAGAGCACAAACAAAGAAGAGGTGGGAGAGCTAAAGGTCAATCAACAAGGAGGAAAACAAAAGGGAGATACTTCAAGCAAAAATAGATTTGTTTGCAAAAGTTCCATTTAAAGAACTTTTGGAAATGTTGTGAAGTCCTTGCTTAGCCACGCTCTACTACAACCCAGTATCAAAAAAGATTAAGAGCCAACCATGGATTTGCCTTCCCAGTGCCTTTTAGTTTAAATAAACACTGTGCCCTTTGGTATTTTCTAATCTCTTTTGTTTGAATACTTTACTTTTGTGTCAATATGAGAAAGGTTAAATGCATCTGTGGAGGTTAGAAGACCTAAGCTCACTAAAACACAAAATGTTCTTAGCATTTAATAATTTGTTACGATTACCACCACAATTATTGAAATTACTTTTGTGTAATTGTAAATCTGGTCACTGGTGTAGTTTGGAGACTGTATGCTATTACAGCTATTACACAAAGGGTGGTTACAAATTATTTCTATTTAAAATAGTTGCTTGGCCTGAAGACGTTTAATTTCATTAAGTTATTTTTCATTATTATTTTCCTCCAATAAAACAGTTGTAGCTGTATTAACATTGAGACCAAAACATCAAAAGTGAAACAATATGTATATAGTTTAAAGGTTCAATGCAAATTCTAAACAATATTAATATAAAACAGTAAACAATATTCATCAAGAAATTATAAGATCTCTTTATAAGAACTGTATTGTTATTAGGCCTGAGCAACGTTTTTATTTTGCTATAATAACATTATTATTGTAAGTATGACGGACTGTTTAACCAGAATGTATTTATGATATGAATATTTTATTTATTTTATACTGACTTACCATGGAAACAAACAAGCAACCTTTTTAACAAGAAAAACTAGAGTAGAGGATATGAGATGGAGCCAAGATAAAACAGCTCAACAACTTCGAACAATAGGCTGGTTTAATGAGCATGCTGACTCAGTCTGCAGTCTGTACTGGGCTGGTGGAAGTCCTGCTGATTAGTCTCAACATTTTCCCCTTGTAGATACGTTTCCTTCGAGGCAAAGACCTTTGCCTTTAACCTGATATTGCTATAATTTCCTTCCTTTTAAAGCCAAGTTCTAGTCATGAGCACTCTTACTTTCAGAGCTCCTTTCCCCTTTAACCATGCTCACATCTTATAACTGACTTTTAGTCCGTGGCCTCCTTCTAGCTCTCCCTGATCATATTTCAGCAATACTTACATGTCTGCTGGGCTTTGGCTTTGCGGGAACTCTTTGTAGATTCACACCACACAGTGAGTCCATCATCCATCAGCCGCATGTTTCGACTCTTCTGCCATCTCGAAGAGCGAACCTTCACCATGCTGCAGCCCTGCATCATCACACGAACATCTTCGTTGTCCAGCAGCCCTGGAACACACAAGCAAACACAAAAAAATAAGGTTTTAGTGTAAACAATGTATTGTGATTGAGTTTGACATTGTGTCATCAGCAAGTAGAGTTTGTCTTGGTTTTGTGCCCATTTGTCGTTTTAAAAAAAAAACATGTTTAAAAAAACGGTACCTTAAAGGTAGGGTAGGTAAGTTTGAGAAATCGTGAAACTTGGTAAGAAGTTGTAAACAAACATTGTTTGCTCGTAAAATCAACACATTAATTTTTTCTTGCCCACAACAAGCCTTTCAGCTCTGTCTGTCTGTCTGTCTGTCTGTCTGTGATGCACATTCAGTACCAGTGTGTGAGGTTGTGGTTACGATGGCGATATCCGGACGCGAACTGCGAGGACTACAAAACTACTGGACTACTGGGGATGTCTGTTCAAAACATTGCGAGCTCGAATAAATCATTTAGACCAGCTATTGTTGCCAGACTTATTACTGAATATCGTTCTTAATGTGATACCAAGTCCATCTGAGACCTGTGTACCTTCAGACAGCCTCCAAGTGAAGCGTACGTTGTTTACTCACAGTTTGAAAGCAGCGTGGAGAAGTCTTCAGCTGTGGTAAGCTGTGATCCGCTCGAATAAATCATTTAAACCAGCTATTGTTGCCAGACTTATCACTGAATATCGTTCTTAATGTGATACCAAGTCCATCTGAGACCTGTGTACACCTTCAGACAGCCTCCAAGTGACGCGTACGTTGTTTACTCACAGTTTGAAAGCAGCAGGAGAAGTCTTCAGCTGTGGTAAACTGTGATCCGCTCGAATAAATCATTTAAACCAGCTATTGTTGCCAGACTTATCACTGAATATCGTTCTTAATGTGATACCAAGTCCATCTGAGACCTGTGTACACCTTCAGACAGCCTCCAAGTGACGCGTACGTTGTTTACTCACAGTTTGAAAGCAGCAGGAGAAGTCTTCAGCTGTGGTAAACTGTGATCCGCTCAGGTAAACTGCGATCCGCCCACATATGGCCTGATTTGCATATTGGAACTTTATACACTTGAATACATTTATATGTAAAATTAACACTTATCACAAGTTAATGTGGGCTCGCAGGCTGATAAACTAGGATATCTGATCTCGGTGGGTAGGTCTTAATGAGGCTTGATACAGATCTCAGTCCGTAGCTATACTATTTATAAGCAAATGCCTGCTATAATATTTATATTATATTATATGGCTTAAAGTGTACATACATTCGCTCACATTATAAATGATGGTCGGGTTGCATTTTTCTGGAACTTTTTAACAATGTTAATGTAACAAATCAAGCTGTGGTGGACAAAGATGTCGTATTAATTTGTGGCGCACTTATAGCGCGCTAGGCACGAGTGATTTATGCTTTCGGGACACGGGTTTGAGTCCAGCAAGAACTTTTTTGTTATTTTCATGTCGATGGACACTGAATATTATGTTTGAATAGAGGATTCCTAATATTGTTTGCCGAGACCAACATTAATGACCCATCAGCATTTTAAAAGTTAATATCCCTGCACAAGCAATGACATTTCTGCTGCTATCTTTGCAAAACGAGTTAACAGTCACATCTTATCTGGATGAGTGCTGCAGAATACTGTTTTTATACGGGATAAATGTGTGTGTAGTCTTTAATATTAAACATGATCGCTGGTAGATAGCCACAGAAGTCGTAACACAGTTTAACCTGGGCGGATCCCATTTTTCCCTGGGCGGATCGCAGTTTACGTAAACTGCTTCTCCACGCTGCTTTCAAACTGTGAGTAAACAACGTAAGGCAAGGCAAGGCAAGGCAAGGCAAGGCAAGGCAAGTTTATTTATATAGCACCTTTCAACACAAGGCAATTCAAAGTGCTTTACAAAAAATGAAAGACATTAAGAAAATGGCATTTAAAATCAGTCATTAAAAAGCAAAGATAATAAAATAAACATTAAAAGAAAAAATACATGGATAAAAGTTACAGTGCAGTTTAAGATGTGAATAGTTCAATTAAAAGCAGCGACAAATATAAAAGTCTTTAGCCTGGATTTAAAAGTAGTCAAAGTTGCAGCGGACCTGCAGGTTTCTGGGAGTTTGTTCCAGATATTTGGAGCATAATAACTGAACGCTGCTTCTCCATGTTTAGTTCTGACTCTGGGGACAGAAAGCTGACCAGTCCCTGAAGAGTTCTGGATGGTTCATAATTTAGCAGTAGGTCAGAAATGTATTTTGGGCCTAAACCATTCAAAGCTTTATAAACCAGCAGCAGTATTTTTTAAATCAATTCTTTGACACACAGGAAGCCAGTGTAAAGACTTCAGAACAGGAGTGATGTGATCCACTTTCTTAGTGTTAGTGAGGACTCGAGCAGCAGCGTTCTGAATCAGCTGCAGCTTTCTAATAGATTTTTTAGTGAGACTTGTAAAGACACCATTATAGTAGTCGAGTCTACTGAAGATAAAAGCATGGACAAGTTTTTCCAAATCCTGCTGTGACATTAATCTTTTAATCCTAGATATATTCTTAAGGTGATAGTAGGCTGATTTAGTCATTGTTTTAATGTGACTGTTGAAACTCAGGTCAGAGTCCATGACTACACCTAGATTTCTGGCTTCATCTGTTGTTTTGAACATTGCAGACTGAAGCTCAGCGCTAACTTTTATACGCTCTGCCTTGGCTCCAAAAACCATTACCTCAGTTTTATCTTTGTTTAATTGGAGAAAGTTCTGACACATCCAGTCATTGATTTGTTTAATGCACTTACTCAGTGTTTGAATTGGAGCATAGTCTCCTGGTGAAATTGTTATGTAAATGTGTGTGTCATCCGCATAGCTATGGTAACTTATTTTGTTGTTTTTCATTATCTGAGCCAGTGGTAGCATGTAGACGTTAAAGAGAAGAGGCCCCAAGATGGAGCCTTGAGGAACCCCACATGTCATATTTGTCAACTCAGATGTGTATTTACCTATAGAAACAACGTTTTTTCTGTCCTTTAAGTAGGATGCAAAACAATTTAGAACTGTTTCCGAAAGTCCCACCCAGTTTTCTAGTCGGTCTAGTAATATGTTGTGGTCAACAGTGTCAAACGCAGCACTGAGATCTAATAATACTAACACTGAAGTTCTGCCACTGTCTGTGTTTAAGTGGATGTCATTGAAGACCTTTACAAGAGCAGTCTCAGTGCTGTGGTTTGGACGAAAGCCTGACTGGAACACATCGAAACAGTTATTTAAATGCAAGTAATTACTCAACTGTTGAAAAACAACTTTTTCAATGATTTTACCTAGAAATAGCCGTTTTGATATGGGCCTATAATTGTTCATTACTGAAGCATCTAGTAATGAACAATTACGTACGCTTCACTTGGAGGCTGTCTGAAGGTGTACACAGGTCTCAGATGGACTTGGTATCACATTAAGAACGATATTCAGTAATAAGTCTGGCAACAATAGCTAGTTTAAATGATTTATTCGAGCTCGCAATGTTTTGAACAGACATCCCCAGTCAACTCGTTTTTCTTTTTGTAGTCCTCGCAGTTCGCGTCCGGATATCGCCATCGTAACCACAACCTCACACACTGGTACTGAATGTGCGTAAAAGTCTTCCTACCGAGCCAAATATACCAAAAGATTTATGTAAACGACAGAAGAAGCGATCGAAATGTGCATTTTAGTCGAAGGCCGCGCCCCCCACCATTGAAACGATGGTTTCATGTCGAGTTTTCACTCGACATGAAACAGGTGACTTAAGTTATATAGACAAACCACCACACCCATGTGACAATTACCGGAAGTGCTCAACAAACAAATAAAAGTGACGTAAACAAATAATAATAATACAAATAATGAACTTGGGCTAAGTAGCATTATGGCACCTACACTCAGCGTATTCAGTGTGGTGTTATGTGTAGCTGTCATGGAGTGTCTTAAAAAGTGACTTGATGTTTTAATCACATAATGTTTCCCTGTGTATTTTCTCCCAATCTGGACTTAATAAAAATGAATAAGGTAGCCTACTTCAAGAATAAAACTGAAAGTAATGGAAAGCTGAGATGTGATTGCAGCATGATACAATTGAACAAGTTTGTGTCTTCAACATAGGGACATGTAATCAAGAAGCTAAAGAAAAGCAGAGCCTTATAACCGAGGCATACATTATAATTTGTATTCAGCCCTGAATGGATCAGGGCATGTTATAAGTAAAAATAAAAGATGAAAGCAGGAAGCCTGAGGGATCTATTGAAATGTTGGACACACAATACAGATTTAAAGGGAGAGCTGACAGTAAGTTAAAGGCCAGTCGTGTGGTATCACTCAAACAGAGTACTGTAAATACCGTTGTTTGGTTTACATGAGCTGGTTTTGATAAGATCTTAATTAAAAAAAGGGACTAAATCAAAGCTGACAAAAAAAACAAGTAATCTATTTTGAATGAATATATTTAAGGTTTGGACAGTTTTTTTGAACAAAACAAACAATTAAAGATGTGGCAGAGATGGGTCATTATTTTTAAAAGGTTTGATAGGCAGTAAGCCTACTGAATAATCTTGGTCAAGTGTTTTGGTGGGCAGAGGGGAATATGTGTCCTTAGTGGTTAGTAGCTATCTGAAAATTACTGAAAATATTCAAACATTCAGGCAAAAAATGGGTCTGAAGATCCTGTATAATGCAAATTTACATTTAGCAAAACCGGAAATTTGAAATTGTCCCACACTTGGTGCATAAATCTATTCAAACATTGGTTTTAATGGTTTAGTTAAGCAGTAGTTATACCAGACTACTTTGTAACTTATTATAACAAAATCATGCAGCAACAGCTTTACAGTACAAGTGTTAATAGAGCACATTCAGCCATGCCTCATTGCTTCTTTTGCAAGGATGAATGGGTCCTCTCAAAGAGCATTCTTCTCTTTCAGGACTTTTCAAAGGAAAGGTCTAAACAAACTCTAACTCTTGTCAAATATTTCTTTAGGATTGGACTCATCTGCTCACCCTTAAAGATTTGACCAGAAACTGTTGGCATACTTTCTTTAACGTTCCCTTAAATCCTAGTCCTTATAATTTCAGTGCCAAACGGCTGAGAGAGTTCCTCAGAGGGCCCCCGAAGCAACAGCACAACAGAAACTGAGCTCCCAGCTCCCTCCCCCTGACTAGAAACAAACTGGGTGCAGCAGAGGATCTCTCCCCACTAGGGTTGAGGACAAAGAAACCCCCCTACCAGCCCTCCATCCATAACAACCCTGTTTTCCAAGCTGTTACCACATGCACGGCATTCTCACAAGCAGAGCACATGGGCCTGATTAACTGCAGGTCATTGACCACGCTAAACTGCCCAGCCTTTACTGCCTCTTTCTCAATACACTGCTTTACCTTTTTGTATTGCCTCTCAAGCCTCAACCACATTCTTTCTTTCCTACCTGCATCATTTTAATATCTAACCAAAACGGACAAGTGAGCACAAGCCTGAAAGTGTTGGCAAATCCCACAGATTTAATCCACAGTGCATTTTAACAGGAGCACATTCACATGTTGATACACTATGCTCCTGAAAACCCCTTTATAAGGCCGTAAATGGAGGGATGGACATGATTCTTCGGGCTATCTGAATCGTGTTTTCTTCTCATCGTCTACTGCAGAAAATCTGGTTGACATCCACTACATCACATGCTCAAAGACCTGCATTCCAACTGGCTAGCAACCCTGCTAGCCAGTTGGCATGAAGCATTTCAACACTGCACAGTAATTAGAAAAGCAGCAGAACTGGCATGGTGGAAAGTAAAGAAGGTTAAAGGAGTCTACAACCATGCTAGCTGCTAACCAAGCACCGCAACGCTTTTAGCTATGCTAGCAAAAGCACCTTAGCATTTGTTATGTTTGTAACGTTTACCATCTTTATTTAGCTCAATAGCATGGTTACATTAGCTTATTTGCCATAAACACTGTACAGCTGAGCCTGATGGATTTTCCGTACGTTTTGCAGATCATTTTGTTCATACACAAAAGATGTTGACGGATAAATGTTTCACTCTATGATAACATTAAATAGCAGAGGTGGGAGAAGTACTCAGATCTTGTACCTTAGTAAAAGTAGATACTGCCCTGTCTGCCTACTGTGATACTTAGCCCATGTTTTCCTCACTATATCTACAATATCTGCTGTTGTAATCATGTAAATGTCCCCGTTTCCGGAACAAATAGAGGATTTCTAATTTAATCTATCAAGGTGTTTAGTATTTAACCCAAAAGGAGCGAAGTCATACTAGAGGAAAAAGTGATTCATCATCTACAGTAGTAACCAGAATTGTCTAAAAATTGGTCCTAATTAATTTGTTCTGCTAGATAATGATATGTTCTCATGATAAGTGATACGTTTGACCTGCTGAAGGGGCAAGAGTCAGGGAGTAATCCAACAAGAATTACCCCTTAAAGGGCCTTGAATGTCGGTACACAGTTTCATGGCAATCCATCCAATAGTTAAGATTTTACACTCTGGACCAAAGTTGTGGACAAGCCAATCCACAGACCTATAGAGAGATTGTAAACAGTTGGATAGCTGACAGCTCTATGTAAAAAGAATTGGCTAAAAGACGAAAGCTGCTGGATCAGCTGTGAGAAAACAACAAACATTCAAAAGAATCTCATATGGATTATTTTTTTAAGGGTGTTTCCACACTACGAGCAGCAGGAGTGCCTTGAAACTGATAGAAGGATCAGAAAGAAAATAACCATATCAGCTGGTCAGTAATAGAGTGTGTCTGCATGCGTCCTCTTCATTCAGGCGCACATACCAGCTCCTGCCGGGACACAGTTCACGTTTCTCTCAGCATTACCACTGACACGAGAGACAGCAAGGATTCTACACTTGCATCAAGATGGAGGGTTAGGGTGTTGTAGATATGATATGGGTGACAGGGCAATTAAATGTTCTTAATTCTGTCCCACAGCTGTTTCAACAAGACGGATTAGGCAGCGAATAGGGTAACTCTTAGAACAAGATCCAACCTTTAATGATAAATATGGTATTTAGAGTTATGATTTGGGAAGAGCTTGACCGTACTCTGGAGACTCTCAGCGGCTGATCTGAGAACAGTTATCTCAGGAAAATGTTTAGAAACTAATTTAGTTTTATTTTAAAATACAGAATAACGTTTCAATGGTTTTGTCTGGTTCTTATTCAGCTGATAATAAGCAACACTCACATTTTCTTCATCTTTCGTATGAATTCACAGGAATAGTTAAAGGAAGTAACTGTTATGTAGATATCAGCTCAAATGTAATCAGCTATTACAACTTTAATATCTAGATTGTGTTTTTACCTTCTTTCAAAATGGTATCTTACGCAAACATGAATTAGAAAGATATAAAAAACAAAGGTATGAACATGAATTGCAAGTTGGGTCTCGTTTCTCTTTAGGCCAAAGATCTTAAATTGTTGGGATTTCTCTGCTGGATACTAAGGTTGGCAGATGAGTTAATATCATTTCCCTGTAGCAGATTCCTGAAACCTCATATGGGTTCAGAATTATGTTAAAAGCATTTTTAATACAATTAAGAAAAGTCATGTGGATATAAAGGTTGAATTACTTTTCAATACTCTGGAGTCTATGTTTGAAAATGTAAATGCAGGCTTCATAAAATGGTTTTAAGATCTGGAAGTGAATAGATTTATGGATTTTGTTTGTGTGAATCTTGTTTGTTCTCGCAATGAACTAATTCCTGTGTTTCACAATCACAGCACCCCAGAGCACCGAGTGCACAATACTGCTGGCAACCTCAGTCTGTTTCTGAAACCAAATACAAGACCGCCCCAGGAGATGTCAGTGACAGCAAAAAATATATTTATCCATGTGTGGACTTGTCTGATTCAAATATAGATTTTCTCAAAACTAACAAACTTCCAGTTCACCAGAAACGTTATCGTAATGAAGAGGTTAACAGCAAATGAGAAATATTTTAACAAACAAGGAAAACTTGTCCTGTGACACCTCATGACACAGCAATCTGACCCCCTTAGTTCCATTTTTTTTCATTATGAAAGTACACTGTGTGTGTTTCTTTCTTTCTCTGAAGTAAGTAAGGATTAAAAGCTGCTAAGGCATGGTGTGTTGAAGGCCACCTCGCTGATTTATGTTGGCACATGGCTGAAAGAGGTCAGGGTGTGGTGGGGGTGGGTGAGCTCACTGGTTTGATTTTTTGGTATTAGCGAGACACTGTTCTAGATTCATGCACATACACTGCTGTGAAAAAAGCTGGGGTATATGTTCAGGGACGGGCAGGAGCTGAGCTAACTGAATTGTTTGGATCTGAACGTATACTGATGTACACTGTTGCCCAAAAAGTTGGAATAATGGAGTTTTCAGACACATTCCTCTTTTTATTCCTATTTACACAAACAATCATTTCATGAGCAGAGGTATACAAAATATGTTATTCCAACTTTATGGGCAACCGTGTATAATGTATAATGATTAGGTAACTAAAAAAGTTGTAGGTTGACAAAAGAAAAATTGGCAATCATTTCGATAATGTATCAATTCTAAAAGTAATTGATAACAAATAAACAGGTTATCAGCTGTTTTAAAGTATTTTTTAAGTCAACTTAAAAAATGATGAGGTCTACTTGTTGGATTAACGGTTTAGAGCCCTGCAAACACACTGCTGTGTAAACAAAGCAAAACAACAATCAGGGGTTCAATGTTCGGAGATAAAACCTTCAGAGCAGTTTTCTTTGCAGATGTCTAGACATCCAGTGTCTTGCAGATATTCTGACAGGTGCTCAACAGGTGTCTTTATTGGGGTGAGGTTAGAATGTGAGCATAGAAGGTTTGTGTAAAGTGGCAGCATGCAGCCTAATGTAGTTGGACTGAGAACCAGGCTGGGATGTGAATAGTGAGCAGCCTGATTCACTAGTGAGTGAACACACACACACACACACACACACACACACACACACACACACACACACACACACACACACACACACACACGCACACACACACTCACTAACAAACACTGTTCCTTTCAGCTCTGGTTGATGTGTCATTATCTGGTGATTAACAGTCACTTTATATAAAAGGTAAATATATTACACTCTAATTCTTGACTAAAGTGACTAAATAATTGTGCATCACTGAGGTGATAGCACAGGAGAAAACCTTTCATACAAAATATATTCACATACTCACATACATTCTTATAGTGTTTTTATCCCAGCTATAGCGCAGTGAGCTTTGAAGCAACAGAATGGACCTCAAAAAGTTTGGATTTTCTTACCGAGCCTCCTGATGGGGTCTATTGGCTTCTCAGCCCCTTTCTTCCTCTGCTCTTTCGGACTGCTGGTCGCTGACTTACCGCTGCCTAACATTATCACAACTCCAGCGAAAAATAACCGGAGGGTACAACTTTAATACTCGCAGCTGGCCCGTTAACTCTGGGAAATAGTAAGTGCAGGTGTTTCCCGCAAGCGCAGATTTCTGCTGTCCCAGAAAAGCGTCCGAGCAGAGAGAGAGAGCCGAGCGCAACAGTTATCCGTTTCCCACATGTTTCAAGTCCCTCCCCGGCGCTGCTGTCCATGCAGGCTGTGCGTAATATGATTCCAAACAAGGCGCACACTTTACGCACTCCCACCTCCTTCTGGGGCAGAGCAAATACTTAGGACATGAAAATGTTTCCTATTCAATTATTTGCACTCAATCCCTAAGAGTGCAGCGCCCCCTGCTGGTCGTTGCAGGAAACGGCAAACATCTCAACAACAAATCAATAATTTTAACGTCAAATTCCTCTTCTACCAGCTAAATCTACATTTATCCATACGGTAATGTGCTGTAAAATAGGAATCAAACTAAGAATGAACTCTTATTTGTAAGTGGATGGAGATGGGCCCACAGCACCCGAGCAGTGGCTGGAAACTTAATAAAGTCTTGTAATGGAGTTATAAAGGAGATCAGAGAGACACAGAGCTCAGCTGGGCGGTCTAAAACTCGTCCTGTCAGGACGAGCATGACATGTGACTTTGCCCTGATCCACAGCCATCCACAAAATAACACACATACATAAACAAGCAGGTTGTGTGGGGTTGGAGGGAGTCTCTTAAAGTGACATGTTTATTTCAATAAGTAATTGAATGCAGCTTGTGTATCCAGTGTGTCTGTATTTGTCACACTAGAAGTAAACTAAATCTGTCTTCATAAAAATCTTAAAATCATAGCCCCCTGTGCTCAGATATATATCAGCCATTGTTTTAATTTAGACTTCAAAGCCATCCGTGGGCCTAAAACAATTTATATCTTTCATCTCTCAATTGCAGCAACAACCATGTTAGACAGAGAGATTAAGTCATGCTTGCTAATCCTCACAGGCTTTGGTCTATGCAGGAGCACCAATGGCTCTAAAGCTGCACAATGCTCCTTGATTTAAAAAAACAAAAACATGATAATTTAGTATGATTTCCTAATCCCCACAGTCGTTAGGCTTCATATTGACTGGAACATAGGCTATCAAGTCTTCCTGAAAGGATTCCCAGTTCAGCTTGCTTATTTGCCAGAGCTGAAACCCTGCCTGATTCTATTAGTAGAAACAGTAGGCCTGTGTTGTTTGCAGCCATTGGATTCTAAGTCATTACAATCTGTGTTAGGAGACCCACCATAAGGGGTCACAGACGAAAAAAAACATTTTCTTCCATTTATAGCCTAAAAGTTAGGCTAAGAAACTATATGTGTGTGCAGGATATAGTTAGTGACAAATGCAGCGAAATATTAAGTTAGTGGACTGACCATAGATAAATACATAAAATAGGCTACATATACCACAAGGTTGCCATACAAAATAAATTCAAACAGTAATTCATTTCAGGTTTTATTTTATTTTACACAGAACAACAAAGGTTATAAAGAAAAGTTGTTGAAAATGTATGATTCAATTGTTAGTTGTGTGTAAATCACAACCAGGGCTTGCTAAATTTGAAACTAAAGGAAAGCTTCAGGGCTGCCTTGCAAGATCTGGGGGCCGTCTACTTCCTGAAGCTAAACTAGTTCATCGAGGGTTCCAGTTCACGGATTATAAGGAACAAATGCTGTTTTTTCATTTGAACTTTTCTTTTGAGTCTGGAGTATATATTAATCTGACAGAATGGCATAATTAAAATGTTGAAATCAATCGTAATCCTGTAGTAAGGAACCCTCACGGGATACATTACGTTCCAGCAATTACGCTGACCCAGGATAAACACATTGGCCTAGTTAGCAGATAGCTAACGTTAGCAACTTCTATAGCTGGTTGTATTGGTATTTATATACTTTGTTGCGTACTCGCTAAAGCTTAATCGAAAAAAATTGATGGTAGGAACCATTGTTTTAAGGTTGTCGATCCATTGTTGCTTATTACTTAGCATTAGCTAGCCTGGCTTTATGTACATTATGGCGTTTGGGTTAACGTAGCACTGGCCCTGGCTAGAAATAACTTGCGTTGTAACGTCGTCGAGCTCTAACACCGTTTATTTTTTTGTTCTAACGTTAGTGCGTATGGCTTCACACTTTATAATTATGGCAGTGTTTAGTTTGGGAACGAAACAACGCAGCTATAATTTGCTAACTAACGTTAACATTCGGCTAACGTTAGCTAGCTAGCTAGCTTATCCTTAGCTTTTAACACGACACACCAGTGTAAAACTAACACTGCATATCAGAAACATGGGTGGGTTGCACAGGAAAACTCAAAACTGATCTACACAACTCCGTCCACTGGTAACAGGATTATTGAGCAAGAGTTAGATCGCCTGACCCACCCTTTAACAATGAGGGGCTCGGAGATGTACTCGGAGCAGAAGCTTGACAATAAATGTCGTTTGTTTACGCTGATTCCCGAGTTCGCCGAGACTGTGCCCCACAACGTATCACTCCGCACAACACACAGAATTGTCATAATGAATCATTTAATGCTCTAATGTCATCAAAACGACGCGTTTCAATACATTTAAACATGAAAAATACTTGCATTTTCAACACAAGTTGTTTTTTTACTTATTTCCTTGTGTGAACATTTAACACGGACTAGTTTCCCTAAGCGGGGTTCTTTATTTTGCTTTAAATGCAGGAGGGTTTTTATTTCATTTCTAATTCGGCTTTATACTGTGTGGGCAGCAAGGACATATAATAAATATGTAGTTACGTCTAACGTATTCTAATTAGACCAAGCGACTAAAACATGTAATTTAAACTTATTTAAATTAACTTATATGTTATTACTAAGTATTGTTACCCCCTTAATGTGTAGATGGTACCGTCCTTAAAATGTACCGGACTGCTTTCTTGGTGTGGATTACGTACTTATGATTGACCCATGGATTGTCGAATCAAAAAATACTTAAAGCTTAGCAACAGCAAAGTTACCCTCTTGTCCAATCAACAAAGAGAAGGGTGGGCTTTATCATGCTCAAGAGTCTACCGTATGATTGGTTAAAATCCTCGTCAGTTATCGTAGACTTGTGGAATATGTAGTTTGGTTTGTGGGCCTCCGACAGTGCTACATTGAATTCAAAACAACATATCCCACAATCCAACGCGCGTTACAAACAGCTGCATGCGCACGGCAAGAGGCGGAGCTGCTATAAAAACACGAGCTCCCTCTTCTTGAGCAGCACACTGGACACTGTTGTGACGGTGAAACGTCGTCTCCCGCTGAAAGATAGCCCTGACAGCATCGAAACAGTTAATGGTAGTTAGCGACAGTTGCTCTGACAAACCCTCGGAGGAGTAACAAGTGTTTACTGTCGAGAAGTTTCCTTTAATTTTGCGAGAGTTTGTTTTGAAACGTCAAAACGTAAACTTCCTTTATTAATGATTTTTGGGTGATTCTGGAATACATACATTTTTGTTAAAATTTAGTTTAACGTCTTTTAACGAACTTTGAAGATCATTTTTGAGGGAGAGGACATGATCTAAAATGTGCTAGAGTGGGACCATCGTAGCGGAACATCAGGATGACAGATCGAGCGGAGCAGACCCATCACCTGAAAACTTTAGGCAGCCCATCAGGTGGGAGCAGCGGAGACGCGTTGGAGCATCTCCCAGCCAGAAGCCGTGGTGGACCAGAGAACGGCAACAGGGGGCGACAGAGAGACCAAAAGCAGCGGCAGCGGGCGGAGAAGTGTGGGGATATCAACACAGACAAGTTGTGGCAAATGAAAGGCGGACCGAGGGAGGTGTGCCCTGCCTCAGCTGCCGGAAACGAGCTCTCAAAGTGCCCGATTGCTGCCCAGTCTCATCAGAAACCCGATGTTCATGCAGCGGGTGACGGTAATCACATCGCGCAGGGGAAAAACGGCGAAGATAGCCCACTGGGAGAGACTTTAAACCAGGTGCAAGATGATAGTCATATCGACTCTGACACTGGCTTGGATGCGCGTCTGGGCAAGAAGAGGCACAGGCGCAGGACCTCCAGGAAGAAGCGCAACTGGAAGCCTTATTACAAACTTAACTGGGACGAAAGGAAAGCCCTGGAGGAGAAAGAGACGGCCAGAGCTTCTCGGTTGAGAGAGGAGATGTTCGCCAAAGGGCTCCCAGTGGCCCCTTATAACACCACCCAGTTCCTGATGGACGAGCATGACCGAGAGGAGCCCGACCTCAACACCGAGACCGGGGTCAGACGGACCTCAGGGGTCGGGACCCGCATGGAGGACACGGGCAGCGAGGAGGACTTATTTGATAACGAGGAGGAGGACGAAGATGACGGCAGCGGGGGAGGCAGCGACGGTATCGGGAGACCTGGAAACGCAGGTGGAGAGTTTCTCCAGAGAGACTTTTCTGAGACCTACGAGATGTACCACGTCGAGAGCCTGCAGAATATGACCAAGCAGGAGCTGGTGCAGGAGTACCTGGAGCTGGAGAAGTGCATGTCCCGGCTGGAGGAGGAGAACAACCGGCTGCGGCGCGCCGTGGAGCCCGCGGGCCCTGCCGGGGAGAGCCCCCTGGTCCGGCTGGGAGACATGGAGAAGGAGCTGGAGAGACTGAGGGCCCAAAACATGGAGCTCCTTCAGAGCCAGCCCAGCAATGACAGGGTCGCTACAAAGTAATGGACACAATTGAAGTGGGGAAAACCCCCCCTCAAAAAGGTAACATATGGGACTGCTGATTTTTTTTTTGTCATCAGTTTTCTGTAATCAGTTTGTCATTTGGAAGACGTGTCCTTGCATTGTAATGCAATACTTTATTTTCTGTTTGGTCCTGTTCAAATGTTGTTTTCCAAAAATAAATGTAAATATTTCAAAATAAGATTCTTTTTATAAAGGGAATGTATCTGACAATACGAGAATATGTGTGTTTGTTTCCTGGGTCAACTCTGTAGCTGTCCATTGACATAAACTGTTCCGTTTCTGAAGTAAAAAAAACATCCTTTGTTGCATTCACCTCCAAAACATGAATACCAAATGACAGCTTATTGGGTCAGCTCGCCGATAATGTTTTGCAAAAATAAATTCCGGAGTTAATATTTCTAACATTTGTGTGTTAACATAAGTTCAATAAAACCGTGAAATGTCTTTTGTTGTGTTGTAAAGGCTGCTCTAAAACACAGGAAGTGGTTCAAAGCGGCAGTGTGCAAAGATACTTGCCTTTGTCAGCAAAACCAATAATCATAAAGCTTTCCTTAAAGGATCCTGAAATGTGCCAGGCAGATATGGGCCTTGAAGAGAATAATGCACGGACATATGGGGGGATGGGATATGATGGAGATGCTCTTTATGAAGGTTAACCCACTCTGAGTTTAATCCAGTGAGGATGTTCTGCTAAATGAAATGCATAAATGTTTTTTTTGCAACACAAGAGAAATATAAAAGCTTAATGTTGCAAATTGTGTTTATAGCTTTATATATATTTAACTATCGAGTGTCAATAGATTCCTAGTATCACTAATTTGAACAGATTGTATACATATTAACCTATGAATAAGTTAAAATGCAGAGCCCCAGTAGTTTGGATGAAGTTTCTTTCTTGTGCAGAGGGAATCTGTGCCATTTGGCCTGGAGAGACGTTTCTAACTGCAGCCTCCAGAGGGCGGCATTCAGCTGCTATATTAAGTTGCTGCTGCTGCTGCTAAACATGAGCCTCACTCCCTGGGCTAGTGTTACAAAATCCTTAAAAACAAATACACATGTGAACATTTTTCTTTAAACATAGTTCTGTTTATTTACATCATATAACCTTGCTTTAAAGCACACAGCCATGAGGGAAATGGTTTCAGGCGGACAACCTTTTTAAGTCCAGTCATTTTCATATTAGTTATACTCAAAAAGCAATTCCAAATGTACACAATACAATATGTTACATATTAAGATAGTATGTACAAAAACGATTTTTAAAATACAACAATGAGACATTAGATAAAAATCACAACACACTGACTTGTTGAGTTTTCTTGGGCTGTTGGGTTATCTGTAAGAAATTGTTGTCTGACATGAGCTAATGCCGGTTCAGGGTAGGGCTTTTAAGGTGTACCATATTCACACACTGTGGATCAACTAGGAAGAGAGGTAGGACCAGGACGAGGTCTGTTAAAAAAGCAGCTGAGAGAGAACTATGCATCTTCCCTCTTTGCAGCAGTGGTGATAGCTGTTAATGCCTGTGTTAAAGGCAAAGAGAGTACATAGACATGTCCTTGGCTTGACGTGTGCTTTTTAATTATTTCATTTTAAATAACAGCCTCACAATTAGACCCCTTGTATTAAATGTACACATCTTTGGGTCAGTGCCTTTTCTTATACCATCAACCACAGGAGAGGAGGGCGGAGACCCAGGAACGAACCAAAGGAAACGGAAAGATAAGAACAGACCATGGCACTGCAGAACAAAAACACATTCCAGAAATCAGGCACTTTGTAGAAAAAATCTTGAGGTAAGACAAGACTATAACTCATCATTTATTATTATTATTATTTCTCACTGGGTTATTTGGTCAGATGAAAGCGAGTCCCATGACTTTGGAAGTTGCGCCTCCTGTTTGAATGGGAAATGGAGATGACAGATGAAAACAATAGATTCATTCTGTACTCCTTTTCCTCAAATGTACCATTTCCCCAGTCAGGGAGGATTTATTAGAGCCTGACCTTATGGAAGACTCCTCCTCATGTAACCCCAAGGTAATACACCTGCAGAGAGATGAACCCTCGGAGGGTATGTGGTGAGAAACACAAAGATCACCATTAACAGAGGTGAAAATGTAGCGACTTGTATGTCCTACACAATATTTCCAAAGCCTGCTCAACAGCCCGAAGCTTCTCTTTAACAAGAAAGAACGTTCTTTGTCTTGAGCTCAGCAAATATGAGCAGATCTGAAGAGGCAATGCTCAGAAATCCCAGACATACAGAACAGAAACAATTAGGTCAGCTATCAAAGTGTAGCTGCCTTCAAATGATATTGTAATAATGACCAGATTTCTATTTGCTACATGTAGATAGTTTGAGTACATGTTGATGCAACATTGTTGGAAGTATAGTCACCAGAGAACTTTATTTATAAGACTTTATCTTATAATATAAAGGTTTGCTGCACAGTGCTGAGAATCAGAGAGAAAGGCCATCTTTGAGGAAATAAGGAACAGGTTTATCTTATTTCCTGTGAACAGGTACACCCAAGAGGTGAAATCACAATAAACATACTTTTTTTAAACTTTAATACAAAATATATATAATATATATATTGAATATAAAAAAAAGAATATATTAAGGGAAACATTTCAAGTAACATCTTGAAAGAAATGACTGTGCACTTTTTTAGCACTTTTGTAAACCATAAAAAAGGAACTAAAAAAAACAAATATGATAACATAATATTTATATTTACAAGGTTAACTTAACAAGGCTTTGTACAAATGTTACAAAATTGTTCAACACAAACACCTGCACGCTCAGATATGAACACATAAACAGTATTAACAAGCAAAGAGACACGAGTGTGTTTGTGTCCGACTGTGTCTGTTGTTTGGAATTTAAATGTCTTACAGTGTCCGTGGTCTGAGGAGAGACAAAATACAAAAACTGATATAAAAAAATCTTCCCTCTTGAAATGCTTTTTAAACAACCAATTACCTTTTCTGTAATTAGAGGTGTGAGGCTGTCTCGTATGGCTCACTGAAGTCGGTTCAGAGAAGATTTTGTAACAGTTACTGTTAAACCCTTCTTTGACCAGAAGCATCATTTTCTAACCAGTGGGACGTTGCATTTTCAGCGTCCACTTGGATTTGAATGAATGTATGTCTTTTTAGAAGTACGCTAGAGGAGAGGGGAAGGATGACTGGTCATTACTAGTATGGGAATTCTTGGCTGTGACAGTGATTATGGTGAGGTCTGTTTCCGTGTTATTTCTATAAAAGCACACACATGGAAAGAAAAGCTTTGGCAACACTGGAATGCCCCTTGCCATGCACATGGAGCTAATGGAAAAGAGAAAGGTGGGCTGCTCTTCATTGGTACACTGTGTTGCACCTGGCAATTAACCACAACCGTGTTGACGCTGCTGCCGGCCTACTGACCTGCAGTCAGCGGCTCGGCTAGAGGGGCTCACAGGTACTGGTGGAATCTGGAGGTGGGGGCTTGACGTGTAGCCGGTTCTTGTTCAAGCCCCTCTGCGTCCCGAGGCAGCCCCAGTGTTTTCACCTGGTTCTGAGTTATGGGGGACAGGGGGAAGTCACTGACGGTCAGCGGGGGTCTCTTCTCAGAGATCTCTGTTGGGGAGGCCACCACCGTGTGTCTGCGCCAGGCCCTCCTCTTCCTCCTGGTCTCTGGTGAAAGTGGTTTCCTCAGTCCCACGCTGCGCAGGTCGTCGGCCGAGCCCAGCAGGCGGGCGCGGACCTGATCCGCCAGAGACCTGCCCCCAGCGCCGGTGGGGGTGAAGGAGGAGGCCTCGCTGGGGGGCAGGGAGGGTTTGAGCCGGGCCGGGTGCAGGCTCTCCTGACTGCTGCCGGAGGAGGGGTTAGTTCTGGAGGTCTCTCTCCTCGCTCTGGACGTACCATCTGACCCAGAGCCAGCAGCGTGGGCCTCGGCCGTGGCGGCCTGCAGCTCCAGCAGGTCCAGGGACCGGGCCTTCCCCTTCTCAGACTTCAGCTTCTTCCTGGCCAGGGTGTCGCACTGGATCAGCTTGTGGGAGTTGAAGGAAGGCCGCGAGTGCAGTCTGTGAGTGGTGGTGGAGGAGGAGGAGAAGGAGGAGGACGAAGGTGTGGTGGACCGCGCCCCTCCCTCACTCCTGTCTGCAGAGTCTGGCGTGTGTGTGAGCGCTGTGGGCGGGGCCAGCAGGTTTGTGGGTGAGAGGGCAGGGGCCTTGTAGTGGGTGTAGAGGAAGCTGCGGGGGGCCGCCTGCGTGTTCACGGGTGGTGTCGGGTGTTTCTCCGGTCTCTCCTGGGTGAGGGAGCGCGAGGCGAAGCCGCTCTCGTTGTCCGTCTCGCTCACCAGCTCGCTGTGCTCGTCATCAGCATCGCCCCCCCTCCCCTCGGACCCCAGGCTCCGCCCCAACGTGGAGAGGGTGGAGTAACCGGAAACAATAGAGCGAGCGTCCTCTGGAGCTCTCCACGGCGGCCCCTTCACCTCCACCCGCACCTCCTCCTCCTCCTCTTGCAGCAACGTGGCTGCCGGCCTTCCTCCTGCCTCCTCTTCCTCTGTACTGCACGTCCGACCGGGATCAACCGTCACCACCTGCTCTCCTACCACCTCTTTCACTCCGCTTTCTACAACTTCCTGGTCTTCCTCTTCTTCATCTTCCTCTTCATCGTCGTCCTCCTCTCCCTCTGCTCGAGGCGCAGTGTCTCCTTCCGGCAAGCGCGCCCCCTCTTCCCCCCCCGCCACTAAATGTCCGGCTTTGATTGGCTCGTGCTCCGAGTCGTCGTCAGTGCTGCTGCCCACACGGCGGGCGTTATGGCGCTTCCTGCGTTTGCGGCCCGTGACAGCTGACATGATGGACAGAGCCAGGAAGTCCTTGGATGTGATGTCTTTCTTTGACCCCCACGACCCCTGAAAAAAAAAAAAAAAGGTTACTGTGACACGTTGATACATAACACTACATTTTCTCAATACTGGTATATGCTTAACTACTATGGCATCAATGGGAAGGCAATACAAATAAATACAATATAATCATACTTATTATATTAATGATCACTTATGTGTATTTCAACATTAAAAAAAGACTTATTTTCATGTAGGTTTCATTTTTGCAGGATCTAACTTTTCAGCGTAACATAATGTAAAAGACATTACCTTTGATTTCGCTGAGTCACTGTTGGTTGAGTCTGGGGACGAAATAAAAATAGGTCAGAACCATTGAAGTTTACTAAAGGCAAATCATGGAGGAGGGCACAGAGGCAGGTGGTGCATAGAATAAATCACAAATCAAAGGGAACTGCTTCTGCACGATTTAATTGTTGATGTGGCAGCAGGTGTTTTCCATCAGCTGTTAATAGGAGAGCACCTGCTGTGACATCAGAGCATGCTTGCAAGTCTCAGTATTTTTTTTCCCTTCCCTGATTGCAAGAAAATATAAATGAAAAGATGAATTCCTCTCTTCATTTTTCCTCTGTGCCCTCCGATCATGACTGACACCAAGACACACATGTAGACGTGTGAAGGAGAAACAATGATTGGGGAAGCAGGGTTTGGTGTTGGAGGCATTAGGAAACCACGGCACACACCGATGACAACACCGAAATCACACTGATGACAATCAATCAGTGACAGAAGGCAGAGATTGGAGGCGTGATGGCAGAAATCATTTTGACACACATTCCCTCACAGACACGCCAACACAGGATAAAAGCGGTTTTCTTTCACTAAGTGCATGATTAGAACATGTTTGGAGTTTAAGAGGCTCTAGATTGGTTCCTCATGTACTAACAATGACAGTTGACACCCTTTAATCATTATTTTGCACCCTCTGGTATTTGGATTTTGCCCTAACCCATATTCTGATAAACGGTTTTATTTACCAGCGTTTCTCCTGTATACCCCTTAAATCCTATTTTTATATTTTTCTTGTGATCTGATCTAAATGATATCTCTGTTTGTCGGTAGGTTAATTACATCTGTTTACATAATATATACCCCTTGATTTTTACATTATATATTGTTGCTGCTTTTGGGTTTTATTGTATGTAACCACCTTTTGATAAAGTGCCATACCAAAAAATGTAAAATACAAATGGATATTGTCAAGCCCTTTCAGGCATATATTTGCTCGGGATCTTTGGCTAATTAAATAGACTTGACTTCTTCTTTGCAGACATAAAAAGTGAGCTAGTTTTAATATTAATTTGAACCTAAACTTAAGTTTTTATTGGAAATTCAACAGTAATAAAAAAACATGAAGGAAGTTTGATGTCATTCTAGGAATTGGCGCCACCTAGAGTCCCTTTGGAGCTCAGCGTGTGTTAGGAGCCTGATGATCGGACTGAAATGTGAGTGGAGTGCAGTGCTTGACTACAGGATCCATAGTGAGGGGGTGGTCTCTCAGTAACAGACCACAGTTTACACTCCAGTGTCAGATACAGCAGCTTTAAGAGACGGAGAGCATCCAGTCAGCCGTTAATTCATTAGTGAGACTGAAGTGGCGTGTTCTTACAGAGCCTGAGAGGAGACGCTGACTTTAAGGAGGGTAACGGAGACCATGGAGACACACACCATCACCAACACTCACAGTCTCTCTCACCTACACAAACACACATTATTTCACTTTCACAATATGAGGCACGGATTGATTGCACACGCACACACACGCACACACACACACACACATTGCCAGGGGAGTTCCCGTCCTACCGCAGTGGCTGCTCCACAGGCTCAGCTAAGAGAAGGAAATGCAGAAACGTACAGAGAAAGTGAAAGGTGAGCAACGTGTTGGAAAAAAAGAGGTCAGCAGAGAGAGGAGAGTGTAGGCACACTATTAAACACAAGAACACTACGAGGGCTAACAGGTCTAAGACTTCTGTTGCTCATGCTGCCTTCAAGTTCTGTCCAAAAGAAGGGAATTCTGGGTTTAAACTTGGACAATCTTCCAAGGAGGCTCTAGAATTCTCAAGCCAGGCCAACATGTCGACAATAGAGATAACTTCTTTTTAAACAGGTTTTTTTTAAAGAGTTCTATCTTCAGTGGTTTCAAAGATTCGTAAGAATTAAGTCTCAATTCAGAATAAACGTAAATAAGATCTGACAGTTGTTTTCTCTCACTGGAGCCAAAGGTTGTAATAATGGCACACTACTGGGAAATTCCCTACTTACAGCTATAAACTGAAAGCAGCAATACTTGTGATTATAACTGCCCACAATGCTATTGGACGGTTTGTTGGAAGTTGTACGTTTGTTGACTAAGAGCAGTTAGCAGCGCTCACCTGACGCCTCCCCGAGCAGACACGTCCTGCCGATGTTGGACAGCAGGTGGTCGATGTTGGGGGCGGGCTGCACGTCCTGCGTGTCCACCGGCGTCTGGATGGAAGAGAAAGAAAGAAAATGATGACTTACTGAGAATTTAAGCAGATCACTTTTACAGTGTGCAGGGAAGGGAACTGACGTCCTAAAAGATGTGATATGTTTACAGATACAGATTTTGATGTCAGCAATGTTTTGTCTATGCTCTCAACCACAAATTTAAAACAGCAATTAAAATGTAAAGCCACGTTGGTTATGTGTCAACAACAGAGTGACTTATTGATTTTATTAAACAGCACTAATGTTAAAAAAACATTTTAAATGAACTGTAAATAGTTGAGTTATAGTGGTGTCCTTTGCCGGCTAACTACTCAGCACAGTAAATAAACTACAACAGTCATTTGATCTCAGATTCAAGAATTGTTTTCCTTTAAACACGAGGAAAGAATATGTAACTGTGGCAAGTTTTCTTGTGGATGCATTGTATTTTGTTATATTCATATTTATAAGACTTTGTTAATGTCCTCATCTTAAAACAAGAGAAAATAAAGCGGTTTGCAGCAGTAGAATATGAGGAGAGTTTACTTATATTTCACAACTCGTGACAGAATCTTCAAATAGTTTTTGAGCTTTTACTCTAGTTATTTCACACCAACTTGACACCTTTCTCAGATAATTAAGTGGCACAAAACACACTGCACATGACTTGCAGGTTTTCAGAGCTACTGTACATCCTAAACTGAGTCTTTATATTATTCTATTAAGACCTTTAATCTGCAAATATAAAGAAACATTATGGGATGCATACCTTTTCATCCTCGTCTTGCTCCTCAGCGAAAAACCAGTTGCACTTTAAAAATGACACAGAGACAGAAATATTTAGCATGAAAATGATCATTGGTTGTGTGTGTGTGTGTGTGTGTGTGTGTGTGTGTGTGTGTGTGTGTGTGTGTGTGTGTGTGTGTGTGTGTGTGTGTGTGTGTGTGTGTGTGTGTGTGTGTGTGTGTGTGTGTGTGTGTGTGTTGTTGCAGGTCTCACATGTTGGATGAGTGTCTCTACTATCTTGTAGCGATCGGGCATGTGTGTGACCATGTCCTTCATGTTGTCCTCAGACGTCCGGACCAGAGTCGGCCCGAACACCAGAGCCAGGTTACGGGGCTCCATCTACGCCAAGATCAAATGTTAATACCAAGGACATCACAGTGATAAGCGATTACGTTTAAATTACATTTAAAAAAACAGTGTAACAGGGTCATTGTAAGTGACATTTTTTTAACTAAACTCAGAAATTCTCTGATATGGAAGATACATATTTACAATAAAAAAAGATTGCCATGAAATGTTTGGGATGTGGTTTCTTTTACCAAAAAACTCCAATGAATGTTTATTCTAGTACATTTGTCTCTATTGTTCTCGTAAATCTACCACTTTCTCTCTTGTAAATTAAACATGTTATCCTCAGGAAAGCTCAACCATTTTCTTCAGATAATTACCCACCCCCCAGGTATTTTAGTTTCTGACCTACAATGGCCCAAAAACACTGTCATAGTGTTCTCTCACACACCTTGTTTTTATCTGAGCTGTCAGCTACAGTCTTCAGGTGAACAACCAGGAACTTCAGAGTGTCGTAATAATAATCGGGCAGGTCTCTGATCTGAGAACGACAAACATGAGGAATGAAAATAGTGATGAGCCTGTTCAACCTGCCAGACACACACACACACACACACACACCACACACACCCCACACACACCACACACACACACACACACACACACACACACACACACACACACACACACACACACACACACACACACACACACACACACACACACACACACACACACACACACACACACACACACACACACACACACACACACACACACACACACACACACACACACACACACACACACACACACACACACACACACACACACACACACACACACACACACACACACACACACACACACACACACACACACACACACACACACACACACACACACACACACACACACACACAATCCTGTTCAAATGTGTTCATGAACACAGACAAATACGTACCAGTTTATTCATGGTTTTGAGTCTCTCTGATGCACTGTCTATCCGATTCGCATCGATGAAGTCATTGTACTTGTCTGTAAAGTAAGTTTAAATATTAGAATACAAGTAAAAGGTTTGATATGAATGCCTGGCTGTTTCAGGTATGTGTTTGGACGGCTCGTTGAGACATGTTAGGACTCACCGTTGGTGAAGAGCGGCTCTGGAAGTTTCCTGAAGAAGGATTTGAGTAAACTGCTGACAACATTGAGGTCTTGCCACTTCTGTTGACAGCAAAAGAAAGAGATGGTCAACTATCTAATGCTTCAGCTTTGTTGAGTAAAGTTAAATGAAAACTGTCACTTTAGCAGTTTATATTTTAAGTAGCTTTTAGTACAGGTGTATTTGTATTTCCTCACCTCCTCTGCAGGGTTGATTTCGACGCCCTTGTTGAGCTGATCCTGAAGACTTGACACCATGGCGTTGTTCCCGGGGACTCTGTAGATCCCCGTGTACTCCAGACCCATCTCCTCCACCAGCCCACAGCAGATCTCCACAATCAACGGGATGAACTGGGATTGAAACAGACAGGTTTTAATCCCATTGGAAACCTTATTTAGAAAGTCTGTTTTCTTATTTTCAGGTATGAAGGATGATTTTGAGGCTAACCTTGTTATTTACACCTGGCTGACAATCCTCCAAGCGCACACCAAAAGCTTTAGGGCCAGACTTCTTCGTCTTCTTCATGATGTTGATGCTCCACGGAGACTTCGGAGGGGCGCTCTCATCTAAAGACAGGTCAACAAAAACTTTAGCTGTGTCACATGAGGCCTCCGCATTTGCTTCTTAGTGCACCCAGTACTTAAGAGAAAAGGCTTTGACACAAAAAAGACTTAACTAGTCTTACTGCTGCATAAATGTTGCTGAAAAGGAATAAGGGAGGACATAAACTGATTTGAGGTAATACCTACATGCAGAAAGATTGTAATATAAAATGCATCATTTCTAGAAAACAAGTGAAGTAATTTCAAAGAGTACAATTGAAAGGAAAATAGGTTGCATCAAAAACAAAGATATTTGGTGGGATGTTAATTTTTAGTCTTACTAAAAAATATATAAAAAGACACCTTATCACTGCTGAACTTTGGCTGTAAGTCAGAGGTACGTTCCTTGTGTCCTGGAGTGGAGTGACAATGTATACTTATTATTTAAGACTTTAATTGTACTCATTCCTTATGAGCATAAAATATAATTACCCTGCGCTGTGCTACCATCATTTTTTCCAACTCGTGAATGATTAAAAAGTCAGCTCCCTCTTAATTCATTGATTTATTATTGATATTTAACAGTTTGATTTTCGCACAATGAGTGGTAGGAGCATACTGCCGTTATGTTTAATTTTAATTTCCCTTACGCTGACCTTTGCCCTCTGGTTTGGGAGAGCGTGGCGCCCCGGCAGCATTTTCTGCCTTGGTGTGCATGAAGGGAGGCTTCATGCGATGCATCCTGGGAGAGGAGTCGGGCTTGCTGCCTGTTGGACTGCAGAGGGAGACAGAGAGACGGGATTAACTCCAGCTGTCAGGCATGACAACAGATGAGTGCGGTGGTAAAAGCAGCTTCAATATGTTCAGTTTACAAATGTATCATTAGGTGACTCACCTCTGTTTCCTGTAGTCATTCAGCTTCTTGTTGATGAGGGCCTGCCTGGAGAAGCCGAGCTCCTGCAACCAACAAACAAACACAGTGGTGTTAGAACAACACACAGCAGAGGTTACAGTCCGACAGGTGAAGGTGCGTCCTCTGACCTCGTTGTCCGTCTTGCTGTTCTCCCTGATGACCTTGATCCATTCCAGCATGTCCTCCCGGTCCTCCGCCTGCAGCAGGTACTCGCAGAAGTCCTGAGTGGTCAGCCGCAGGGCGTGCTTCCGCTTGGTCTCGCTGTACGCAATGTCCACCAGGCAGCCCCGGATGCTGATTGGCTGCTCGTCCTCGGCCGCTCCGCCAATGGTGGCCCCGCGGAGCACCGCCTCCCTCTTGTCCTTGTAGAGGAACAGCGAATGGGAGCGCAGCACAGAAAAGACTCTCTTCCACGGACGCATGCCGCTGCCAACCTTCTGTGGAGGAAAGATGAAATGTGAGTGATAGCTTTGAATGCTGTTCTGCCTTCAGGTGTGTCGTCATCAGGCCTGGGGTGCCCACCTTGCCCTTCTCTGTGAGGATTTGTTTGAAGTGCAGCCATCCTTCTTGTCGTACGTCGCTGTAAATGATGTTTCCTAGCTCTGAGGTGGAGTGGCGTTTAGATCGAACCTCCTCAGCTGTCCCAAGGTTGTCCAGAGACTGAAACAAAACCAGGGACATTTCAGGGGAATTTCAATAGCAGAAAAAAGCCATTATATATGACTTTCAGAAGGGTAATAGGATTGTGATTTAACGAAGCAGTAACCTTCAACCTGCGCAAGTAAAGCAGTGAGAAAGGAAAGGATTTATAAAAAAGAAGGATTAGATGAAAAAGAAGAAGAAGAACTCACCCCGTCGGTGAAGAAGCTCTTCACTCTCTTTGGTAGCCTCCTGTGAAACACAACTGAGTGTTAACTTTCAACTTGTCTGCCTGCAAAGAAATATGAAATAAAAACGCTTGCTTTAATCTACCAACAGCCAGTTTGACTACTCACGAGAAGACTCGGCCTTCCTCTCTGAACGTGTTGAGTCCTTCGTCACATGACTTGGAGCGCTCCGTGGTGATGGCTAGAAGATAGGAGGAACGGCGACCGGATTTAATACTGCCTGCTCGATGAGAGGATGAATGAGCAGAGAGAGAGAGAGAGAGAGAAAGAGAAACAAAGAGAAAGAGAGAGACAGAAAGACAGAATGTTGATGTAATGCCAATCACCGGAGGGCAGGGTGTTGGATTAGGAGAGGGGTGAAGCAGGAGGAGGTGGAGGAGGGGGTGGGAGTTTGAGTGGCGTGGTTAGGATGGACGTGGGGGAGATGAGCTGGGCTCGTGGGTTGGATTCAATTCAATTAAACTCCGGTCAATTCTCTCACCACTGGCATGCAGGTGTAGCCTCTGTCGACCCAGACTGACATGCATCTGTTTCAAGAAACGTATCATGCACGTCGTCTACATTTGTCAAATTTGACCCAACAGTATTCTAAACCTTCAGCTTCATGCACAACCAAACAAACCTGAACAGACAGTATGCTTTTCTTTGAGTCCATTCCAACATGCAATCTACAAAAAGAGCATGCACATATGTTACACCACTGCTAAAACCTCATTTTTGCAAAGAGTTTTGTCTGTTATTGAGCCTTGAAAGTCTTGATTTGAAGTCTAATTATATTACAACACATTTCTAAAGAAAATCTTCCAAAGGTTAAAGATTTGTGTCGGGATTAGAATCAGTATGATGAAGGAAAACAGCCTTATTGGTAGAATGATACAAAAAATGTGGAGAAAGAAAACCATTTAAATTTGAATCTGGTAGAAATTGGTAAAGGTTTCTATTTCATTTGAGTAAAAAATACTTTTAAGACTCAGTAAAAGGCAAAAATACTTAAAAAGATATAATTTAGGACAACAACGAACCAGGAGGGTTTTCAAATCCCATGCATGATAAATTCCTCTCTTGTATAAAGAGGGAGCATCAACCACAATCAAGATACTTTTCCAGCTGCATGCAGTGGGGAGGGAGGGTGGGAGGGAGGGGGCACTCACTGCAGTCGTGTGAGAAGAGCCTAGTGAGGGGAAAGGTGAAGGTGGGGGAGGCGGGGCTGGTAACCACGGCGGGCGCAGAATTCATGCCGCTGGACACCACCGAGGACGCTGGCACGTGACGGGCGCGTAAATCTGCGCCGGGGCTCGTCGGCTCATCTGTGGGAGGGTCGAGGGAAGGAGCGGGTGAGAAAGGAAGGGGGGGGAGGGGGGGGATAGGGTAACGTGTTAAGAGAAAAATGTCAGAAGGGAAAGAGAAGGATATTAAAAGGGTTGGATTAGGATTAAGTGAGGAAGAGGATAGGTTTTAAGGGAGAGGATTTGACGAGGAACCACAGGGTTATGTCAGAGAGACTCTCCATTTCTTCCTATTTTCAAAGTGTTTCAACTGCACAGTCCAGGCATACGACAATCACGCTGAGGCTTTTCTCGATTCCCCAAAATATGCTTATTTATCAATCCCAACAAAGCTAAAAGACTCAAAACCTCTACATCTATCTCCTTAAAGAAGAAAAAATACAAATGCAACCAAAATGAGCAAATAGTTGATAGATAACGATTTACCTGCGTCTCCAGCTGCCATAGGAAGACCTATTCAGTCGCTATGAGGGGGTTGTAAGAGAGCTTTGAGATGTACTCGCTCCAGGTTTCAGTTCTTTATGAAATATATTGTGCGATACAAGTGAGCATACACACAAGTGAACATGTCACAATCAAATAAGGACGAAAAATAATATTGTGTTTAATTGAAGGTCATATTTTGTGGTAGTTCTTATGCAAAAAAATGAAGCTTTAATGTTCAAGACAAAAAGCTAAAAGCAGTTTGTATAGGTCACTCAGACAACACTTCTTTATCCGTTACAGTTGATGGAAAGGGATGTGAAACAGCCACACACACTCGCACTTCCTGACTGACTGTCGCATTAGACTGGCCCAATATTTGCATAAAGTGAGAAGAAGCTGGATTTGCCGGTGACATTTTAAACTGAAGAGCTGCAAGGCTTCGGTGTGTTCTGTGTGGAAACTACAGAGGGCAGCACAGCCTCTGGGATCCACCCCCACAAAGATCCTTTTTCTGGTAAATTCTTGCAAGTGTTTCATCTCACTCCTGCTCTGATTGATTTCCCCCTTTCTTCCCCCTCTGTCTCTGCAATTCCCTGTAATCAGCCTTCACCTTTCTCTCTGTGTCTCTTTCCCCTCTGGCTTTCTTCCATGTACCACCCCTCTCTGTTCTATTCTTTACTCCTTCGCATACTACAGTCCGACATCAGGCGGAAAACATTTCCAATCTGGGATGAGGAATCTGCCTGTTTACAGCTCTGCCCAGAAATAGCCGGGCTGTGGGTTTAACAAAGGCCGTCATTAACAGGCAGCCGGGGAGCGAGCTCCGAGCCACAAACAGAGAGGGACCAGCAGGGGGGGGCAGCATGCTGCAGCACACTGCCCGAATCTACAGGAGGACATATCAGAGCTCAGCACTCAGGGAATACAGAGGGAGAGAGGTGAAGAAGGACAGAGCAGGTGTGTGAGAATACACTGCATCGCCCAATTGGTTACTATTACTTATTTTAGGTGAATTAAATAAGTGATTACACGCTGCATTAAGGTTTGACTAACTTTCCCTGCATTTCAAATTCCTCCAAAACTCCTTACCAAGCATAGAGCAATGCTGTGTTTGCCTACTAAAGATTGAGTTAGGGTACCATCACCAAAACGTTCTTTCTTTCTCACACCTACATTTGAGAAATATAAACTTAATTATCTGCAAATCTTTGTTTGTATTAAACACAATAAGCCAAACGTATATTAAGCTGTACACTAACTTCACCTAAATGATGTAGCCAACAATTGGCAAGTATTTTTTAAATCAGTAAAGTCATATTGAAGAAAACAGGCAGCCTGCACCTTGCATTTTCCTTAACAATGATTGTGTTGATTGCTGTCCTCATTAGGAATTCATTGTTGGGCTAGAATGAAAATGCAAACAACAATTTCCCGAAAGGTAATAACTTCAAATTGCATGTTTAACCCAACCAGCAGTTCAACACCCTCAGATATTCAGATTATTCTTCGAAAGATGACATCAATGATTAACTGGTTATTGAAGTAGTTGTGCTTTTCTAGTGAATGATCAATCATTGATATGGATCAGCTAATTATTTCAACTTTATAAACAATACTATAAATCTGACCCAGCACGAGATGGCAACTTTTGCTACTTTTCTAAAACGTGGTGCTGCGGTTGCATTGTGGTTGGTATAAAAAGTAAGAGAGAGTTAAACATAGAGAAGAAATCCAGGAATCTAGAAAACGAGACGGAGAGGGGTCGAGAGAGGGCTTGTGGGAGCGGGACAGAAGGTCTCAGTCCCGCTCTGCTGGGTCCAACTAGTAAAGATAGTCATAGACTGAACCTCCTCACACCCACACAAACCCCTTCATCTTCCACAGCAGCACAATAGCAGCATTGAGGGCGGGAGCTGAGAGTATGGGCCCCTACTGTTCCCCACAAGGACCTCCTGGTAATTTACAGCTAGGATTCATGTCGTAAGACTCCAGAGTTAAATATTGCATCTGTGGACGTGCCTCTTCTTGTTTAATTCACATTGAATAAGCTGTAAAGAATAATATCAATGTGTTCAATATACATCTATACTAGACTTGAAAAAAACATATCTGCTGTCAGACAGAGCCTCTCCTTGTTGTCTCTACCTCATAGATATTGTGCTTTGCAGATAAGTATGACAACAGCTTATGAAATGTTCCCCAACAGTCCCAGATCATATCAGCATCTCTGTCAGAGTCAAAGAGAAAGGAAAGAGAAAAACCACGTCCTTGTCTATGGGGAGAAGCTAGCCTAGTTTCAGTTTATGGCCGCCAAACGTGCCCCGGCCTGCAGCTCCGACTGCCTGGTTTCGTTTATTTCATGTGAAGGTACGAGGCAAGAATGTGCTCTGACACAGGGACTCAGAGAGAAGCCTACTGAATCCTCTGGTTTTACTCTTTTGAAATGATCTTCTTCTGGCTGAGCGTGGCTTGGGTGAAACATGTAAAGTTGATCCATGTTGGGTCGAGGCGTCCTTGTCAGCTGATTTGAATCTATTGGGCGTTATGGTAAGCAGCGGCTGTTTTCCTCAGGCTGTGACAGGGTGACCGAGGCACGGCTCGCCTGATTGAATAACTTTGCTTTGCGTATGGCTTGACTTAATGGCTGCTGTACATGAGAAGTGATACAAGCCAACACGAAGGCCACAGAGCCCCTTCTCTGCGAGTGTTTCAGAGCAGATAACAAGCCGGGGCATGACCACAATCACCTCCCACTGACAGCAACATATGTAGGCCATAACTGTACGGAACATATTCATGCAGCTCACAGACACAGAACTGCACATCCTCCATGCACAGAGGCTATTACAGAATATGTGTTTAGGATACTTTACTTTGTGTAAGGTTTTCCTAGATGCATAATTGTATTTCACTGCTTTCATTTAATCATATGCTAATATTAATGTAAATAAGGAAATGTATTTAGGTTCCAAGTGAACCAAACTGTAATGAAGATGCAGACATTGTTTATTATAAACAGCCCACTTTCAAAAAACAAGTAATCAAGGCTACAAGACTATGCTTGCAACTTGCTTGCTTGCAACTTGCCTGTACTTGGTGCTTTTAGCTAAAGGCTAACGCTAGCATGGTAACATGTTTCACAAGAACAATTTTCACTTTGGTAACAATCCGAGTTTAGTACCAAAGCATGCTAACGAGTGCAATAAAATAATGTGTTCAGTGACTTTTAGATCAGAAAATGAGAGAGAAAAAAAAGTAGATCTGGAGCACTACCATACTCACACACAAACAAAAACACACATTCAGGAAGTCCTGACTTGACATGAATGGTGAGGTGACCTTAGAGACCAGGGGCAAGCAGCAGGATTTGGGAACTCCCATCAAAAATGATTCAATCAAACTACTAATACTGTCTGTACGAGTGGGAAGCGCCAGTATTACCCAATGCACACTCTGTGTCTCTATGAGAGAATGGAAACTGCATCTGAGAAGAGCCTGGAGCCTCAATGGACAGACAAGAAGGAAATTAAGGAAACACACATTCCCCCAAAATTCATAATTCTGTCTGCATAATGGTTTTTGCATTTCCTCTTAGTTAAGCTTTCACTAACATTCAATAAACACTCTGTGTGAGTTACAGTTTCAAAGGAAGTGATACAATCTCAAGGTTAGTTGGAGGTTAGAGTTAATTAAGGTGTAAGAGAAGAGACAAGGGATGAAGCCTAGATATTCTTAGCTTACCTATGTAGGGGATGGAGGCCAGGGAGTCGTCCTCTATAGGGAGTGGGGCAAGGTTGCCATTTGGTTTCCGAGGGGCTACATCTCCCGCGGAACTAGTGGCAGGATCCTGGGCATCGGGAGAAAACAAAGAGGGTTCTAGCCCGTCTATGGGCAGGGCGTAGTGAGGGTGACGCATGCCATGGGCGTTCCTCCGCCCAGTAGGAGGTTTCTGCCTCAGCACCACTTCCTGGGTCTGTGCCACCTCTGCCTCCACTGACCCTCGTTCCCTCTCGTGGTTTGTCGGCCTGTACGCTCGGTCCTGGGATTCGGGAGTGGTAGAGGCAAGTGGAGACGCAGCAGAAGAAGGGAGGGGTGCTGTGGTGCCCTCTGGGGGGCTCGTTTTTGGCGTTGGGTTCCAGTTCATGTGAGGGCCAGAGTACGAAGGGTCCCTGAAAGAGTGGGCTTGCTGCATGATGCGACCCGTCTTCCGGTAAAAAGAGGGGCTGTAGCTGCGGTAGCCCACCGGCTGGTCGTCCATGCTCTGCCCAGAGGGGAGCCGCCTGCTCTGGGGAGCAGGCAGCTGGGGCTGAGGCTGGGGCTGAGGCTGGGAGTGGGCCTGGCTGTGAGTCTGGGGGTGAGTCTGGGGGTGAGTCTGGGGGTGAGTCTGGGGGTGAGTCTGGGGGTGGTGTTTAGAATGTGACTGCCGGGGCATTGGAGGAGCTTGAGCTGCACCGTAATGGTTTCCCTGCCTTGTGTAGGCGTCAGTCCTGGGGGGCGGCGGGGGAGCCTGCTGAACCCAGGACGGCCTCTCAAACCGAGGCGAGACCAGTGCAGGTGCTGCTCGGTCCAGCATCTCTAACGAGTGGCCATGGCAATCGTACTGGGCCAGCAGGTTTTCAGAGCGGGTTCGGGTATAGTTAGTGGTAGGGTGGCCGGGACCTTGGCCCCCCTCCCAGTCTGCATAGGACCAGTAGGGCTCCCCATGGGGCCCGGGTCCTGACTGCTGCAGTAACATCAGAGTGTCCTGAGAGGCGCTGTGCGGCCAGCCGCCCGTCCGCTGCTGCTGCCTCCGGGAGTCGCTGAGCCGGTCCTGAGAGTAGCTGCGGTGCCGGGTCTGCATGCTGCGTCCTGGGCGCTCAGGCACCTGGTTGTAGTACCAGTCAGAGAGCGCCTGCTGCCGGTGCTCCGTGCGGCCATGGCTGACCTGGGGCAGGGGGGGGCTCGTCCAGGCTGAGCTGGACTTGCGTGGCGGTGCCTGAGAGGAGCTGGCAGCGTGGTGGTTCGGGTAGTGGACCTGCAGCGGGCTGGACAAAGGGCCTCCTGATGAGGAAGAGGAAGAGTAGGAGCGTCCCCTGGTCTGGCCCTGAGGCTGCTGGCTGGTCATACCGTACTGGATCTCCTCTGTGCGGTGGGCCGGGCTGCTGTGCCCCACGCCGCCAGGCTCACCTGCGCGCCCTTCCTGCCAGCTGGCGGGGCTGCCCACAGCGGAGCGGTTGTCCAGGGGGGAAGAGGGGCTTGAAGATCCTGGCCAGCGACTCCAGTTATCCAGCTGGTTCTGGCCCATAGAGCCAGACAGAGGACTTCCAGCAGGGGGCGTGGCCTTGGTGTGTGGGTAACAGAGGGGGGGTGGTGGTGGGAGGTACTCAGCTCCCCCTGAGTAGGGTTCGTTGCCTGTCAGGTAGGCATCCTGGGAGTAAGCCTGGGAGAGGGAAGACAGAAGAGAGTGATTTAATATATGACAGGACAAATGCTTAAAGGAAAGGTGGGTGTGTGATGCCGTGGGGACTTTAAATCATGTGCTCTTACGGTAAACAAGCTTGACGACAATACACACCATAACCATAACTCTGTAAGACATCTTCATGCTGCTTCATTACACAACAAGCCTTACAGTGGAACAGCCTCTCAGCTCAACCCCCTTTTGTCACAATTTGCCCCCAGGGCCTCAGCCACACAAACACATGCTAGCTAGCAAACTGCATGAACTGCCTTGAGCAGAAGCCACAACACTCACTCAAACAGCAGCCATCTGCAAATGTCCTCGGCACTGTTGTGTATACATGCATACCGGATATATATCCACACTGCGTAGCTTTGAGACTATCCATTTGAAATAACTACTGGTGGTTTCATAGATACTCAAAACCTAACCAAAAATACTATTTCAGCTTTATCAGCCCTGCTTCAAAACTTTGGAGCAGATTTCCCAAAGCTTTAGTTGCTATGTCTTTTAAAAACATGTATCACAAACCAAGCAGTTTCCAGCACTACATCTTACAATGTACATGTGTTACATGAAGTCAAATTTTAAATGACCCGTTATACCTTTAAATGAATAACAATAAACGATGTGAAGCACCATTTAATTGGCTGGCCTTCTCTGCAAAGCTGATCACATATCTTTTGGCTCAATTTCTTTCAGATTTCAATTTTGTAAAGCACCTTGAGCTTCATGTTTTGTGAGAAAAGAATGTTTAACAATTAAAGTGTAATATTATTATTAACATGAGAAGAACAAAAACATACTTGCAAACTATTCTTTTTCCACTCTCGGGGTAAACAAATATAGTAGTTCGAAAAACTTTGAAAGGTTTACCTACACCGGCCAACAGAATCCGGAGTCTTTCCTCAAGTTGCGTGTAAAGCTTGTCGTCACCACAAACAGAAGACTGATCCTTACCAACTTCCTGCTGCTGAACCTGCTGTTCTTCTCCCAGAAATATTCAATGTTTAGTTATATTTGTATTCCTTTTTTCCCGATAGTTTTCTATCTGTTGTTCCTTGTTTTCTCCTGTGTCGGATACTTCCAAACTCCCTCTCTCCTCCCTCTCATTCTCTGCCTTACTCCACCCTGTGGGAGTGTGGAAGGAGGCGCAGCTCTGGTGATGTCATGCTAGGAATGCAGCAGATACAGGCGTAGCAGCGAGGGGAGGAGTGTGAGGACAGAGTGGGTTTATAATGTTAAGACATGGCAGTTATAAGTAAATGGAGAACTGAGTGTTTGACTCTTTTGGCCAGGTGTTTCTGCATGTGAGAGAAAGGATCACTAAAAATCCGGTGAAATGGGGTTTTGAATATTGACATGTTGCTCCAGGTTAAGGGGAGGGGTGATGCATGTCTGATCATGTGAGCGACAAAAATGTGTTGTACATGGGTGTGTGAAAGAGCACGGACATGCGTTGTTTTGTTTTTGTTCACATGCTTTGGCGGTCGGGATACCAGTGGCTTTTAATGAATGCGTATTGTGATCTAAACACAGAGCAAGAGTCTGAGTCACTCCGCAGCCATTCTGACAAAATCTCAACATTCTTCTACAATGACTGTCAGAATCCAGGTTGAACTCTGCAGACAAACACCACAGAGTATTCCTGAAGTGTACGAAATATCAAATCAAATATTATATTTTTCTTGACGAGTCAGGTGACTAAGTTATTAAGTGTGCAGTTCATCAAACGTGTGTGTGTGGGTTAGTTTGTTTAGAGAAGGTGCGTGAAAAATCCCATACTCACACTTACCAACTGAAGCACATCTTCATCTTTTGGCATAATGGAGAGCTCCAACACACTTTCACTGTAAAACATGTACAGGGAGGAAGAAGAGGGGAGGGCCGGAATAATTAAGACCATTTAGAATTATGTGAAAAACAGATTCACATGAAATGTCCTGACTTCGTTCTTGACACAAAGTTGAAGACAAAGAAAAAAAAGTGTCAGCATATTTTTTGAATGAATCCTCTCTGGTTGAAATTAACCAGGCTCAAAATATCAACAGAATCAGTCCTGTAGAAGTGCTGATCAGCTGGGTATTCACAGATTCAATAATTGGGCATATAAAAGTGATCCGCGTCATCATTGCTTAAATCGTCAATGTCTTCATATAATTCAGTGTTTCCTCTATCGTTTACATTTTGGTACGACAGAATTCCCTGGCCATATGTCACCTTACAGATTAATGCTCCCTTATGATATCCATGCTGTTAGGTATGTGTGTTACTACACAGACATTACAAAATATATATACATCAAAATAAATACAATATGTTAAATGGTTACATAGGTGCACTTCTATAACATGCTGAATTTAGTTTTGAATAAATATTCATAATATTTAAGGATTTATAAAAATAGTTTAATCAAATACGTTGTGGTGCGATGCCGTAAGGTACAGCAATTTAATTTAATTTAAATCAAATAAGAGATAAATATCACTACTGTTCCAACAGAGTACAGTGTCCCTTTTATAAGGCTTTATCTTTGAGACGGTGTATATCATTGTGAGAGTGTAAAGTACACTGCTTCAGGCTACTGTTTTTTTAAAAGCAGAGAAAAGTAGTACTAGCAACTATGTGTTTGTCATCTCGATGGTAAGCTTGCAAAGAAAAAGCACACTAGATGAACACACCAAAGGCTCAGAGTGCTGACAGGCAGGAGGTCTCACCTGTTCTGAATGAGGGCTATGACCTGCGAGTACGTCTTTCCCAGAACACTCTCTCCGTTCACTTTCACCAGCCGGTCCCCTGCAAGACAGATTATCACATATCATACAATTATATTCAGGACATTTTAAGAAGGGACTAAGGCTATCACAACTCTAAAATCAGGCGTGGTAAAGGGTATATTTCAAATCACTACAAAATCATTTTTCAATATTTTCTTTATTTAAAATGATGGCCAAGGTGTGTCTAACTTAAGCAAAACATGAATCCTTATATTTAGACTACGCATTCGTGCTGCAGGAGATATGACACTGACACATGATTTCAACCACCATAATGCAATCTATGAGTCCTGATGTCATGTTGAAAGCACTTCTGGGCTACACACATGGGGGTGTTAGCACATCTTCTATCTGAAGGGGAATTGCAGTAGACATGTTTTTTGGTAGTGAGGGAGTTAAGTGTTTACATTTGTACAGATGTTCTTGTTAAAAATGATTGAGGGAGGCTCAAACAACGGGCAGTGAGGAGACAAGGAGGAAACATGTACAGGGGGGGCAAGCAGTAGAGCAGGTTTTACAATTCCTCAATATTCATTGAATGAATAATTAAAGAAGATAATTTACTATTTTAAGATGACCAAATTGTGTCTTGTAATGTTATTTTTGTGGGAAAGCTTTACAAAGACATGTGGTGAGAATATATTTTTATTAGATGTATAACATTATTAATGTCCTACATCACAGGGCGGGAAAGAAATATATACATTCTAAAACCCATCTTTTTACCTCAGCCTAGGCCAATTCAAAGTTAGTGTTACAGTTTTCATTATTATAATAAAAAACAAGGATTATTGTAAGATTGGAAGTGTCTTTTAGTGAACTTCTAAACATTTATGAAATCAAGATATCTATCAAGTCATCAGTAGTTTGTCCCCAGATATGCAGTCAGTATGAATCGGTCGGCAGAGCTGTGGTATCTAAAACACAAAATGGCGCGATGTCAGCACAGCTCAGTGTGTCCTAAACTGAGGCCCTTGAAAAAGACGTTTGATAACTTCGTGTTCAAAGTCTGTGTGCATTCATGTTGACTTTCATGCAAGCTGAAACACATACAATGGCTCAGAGTGTATGAGTATGCATGTGACTTTCTGGATGTGACACCTTGTGTTAAAGCATGCACACTGGAACACTTCAATAGCCCCGTCACATCCAAATGGACTTGAACATTTGAGTTGTCATACTGGTATCTGAAATATATCAGCCAAAGACATAATGTCTAGTCAGGGAAAAATCAATTCTTTGTATGATCTAGTACTAAAGAGAAAATGTGGTTTTTATTCTTTGCTTCCTCCGTCCTTCTCTGAAACGGCTCATGTCTGCAGCATCACATGACCAACGCTCTCCCCCAAAAGATTTACAATGCAAATCAGGATGGTTCCTGCATCGTCCCTTTACCTGTGCACAAGCCCGCCAGGTGGGCCGGTCCTTTTTCTCTCACACTCTTCACAAATATGGTGTCCATCGGCTCCAGACGACCTTTCTGGTACCCTGCATGACAATACAAATACAACATACAATGAAGAAGAGGTAAAAAGATCATAGCTTGTGCTGAAATTGTAAAAATGTGTGTGAGATTTTTTGAAATAAAGCCGGAGGTTGGTCCTGGTATTTAAAGTTCGGACCTTTTTGATCAAAATGTGGAGTATTTGTGTTAATGACGTTCTTGGCCAGGCCTATAATTGTTCTTATATGAGTGTTTAAGTGCTTTGCATTTGGCTGCTTTAGATGCAGTGCTGCAAAATCTCCTGTAGGGGGCGCAAATAGGCTGCAGACTGCAGAGGTGACAGGAGGGATTAAGTATCTTTATCCCACTGTGCAAGATTATAATATTTTGCCTGATGAAAAAGAGAAGCACTTACCCTTTCCGTTACCGTTCTCTTCATCCTGCAAAGAACGGAAACAGACAACATTACTCCTCAAATTCTAAGTTAAATGTATTTTTTTGAGCACTTGTCTCTTCTACCTTAAAAAACAACAAATGAAGACCAAAGTGCTGAATAGAGTAATTTATAATACAATGAAATCATTCTTAAAAAGATGAGATTCATGGAAGTGCTTGTGCTCCAGATTTAAACAGTGAATTTCTTAAGGTTGTGACCTTAACATAACCACATTCATTCAGTTTCCCATTATAACCTGTGTATTTAGCAGTTTATGCAGTGTGTCCAATGGGTGACTTAAAGTAGTGAAAACTTCATATCAAATATCAACACCTCCCTAAAGTTTTGGCTAAAAGGAAGTGAGTATTAATCCGCCTCCACAAATAGGAATGACTTCCCGGGTCTCGAGCCAAATCTCCCGAGACAGACAGACCTGTTTGTTTTATGAGCTTTTAATGTTAGAGAGACTTTCAGGTTAGACCGTCTGCAGGCGCTTGTTGTGACGTTATGTTTCACACTCTGAAGCAACAGAGCTATCAGCAGTGAGGATGCTGGTGGGTGAGATCTGATAGCTGCAGTTTGTCTGATCACACACACACACACACACACACACACACACACACACACACACACACACACACACACACACACACACACACACACACACACACACACACACACACACACACACACACACACACACACACACACACACACACACACACACACACACACACACACACACACACACACACACACACACACACACACACACACACACACACACACACACACACACACACACACACACACACACACACACACCACACACACACACACACACACACACACACACACACACACACACACACACACACACACACACACACACACACACACACACACACACAGAGCTGAGTGGACAGTTTTGGGTTAGGGGCAGGGTGGACTGACTGGTGCCTGGCTTTATGCTACGCTGAGTAGGCTCATTCCTGGCTCTGCAGACAATGGTGGGGGGTTTAGAGGCAGAGAAAGGAGAGCTGCTGACCCCAGAATGGAGCTTCTAGCCGGGGATACTACTCAACTGGAGCGGCCCCGGTCTGAATGCATTCGAGACAGAGGAGGAATGGTGCGAGTTGGACACAAGACTCTGGGCATCTGGGTCAAATACTTCACACTGTCAGTCCACACCTGTACAGTCTGAAGCAGGAAGGGGGTATTCCCATATTTAGATTTTAGACCAAAACTGTAACCATGACACCATATAATATTATTGTGCTGTTGTGAGTCGTTTTTTCTATCTGTGTTGTTTGTGTCACTCGTCTTGTTGGTGTATTGCCATGGCCGGTTGTGTTGTTTTCCTGGCTTTAATCAGCTTTGGCTTTATACAGGAGTACACTACATTGGCTTACACATAAACAGATACATAATAAGTGGAGCATGTTAGATTGGATTATTAGGTCAGAAGGTCCTCTAGCTGTTTTAAAGACAGAAAGGAATCCTGCTGGGACCACACAGGAGGAGATAATATAATTAAGACTTTCAGGACCTGCAGACACCATGAAAGGAAATAAATGCCCCATTAGGTCATGCACCCGGTAGGCCTCCAATAATTAGACACTATGAGGGTAATTTGGGAGACTTCCACTGTCGCTCTTCAGATAAGAACGGATGGATCTATGGGTCTGATTGTCCCAAAACGCCATGTGACATTTGAGGCAGAGGAGACGAGGACAGAACCGGAGTGGGCCTATTGTGTGGCGCCGGCCTGGTACGGCCTGACTGCCAGGGAGTGGTACAAGGCTAAGACAACAGATCCCATTCAATCGGTGCTCCTATCTGCAGCTGCTGGATGGTGGGGTGGTAGAATAATAATAATAGAGGCCTTGTTTCAGCTGGCTCACCCCACCCCAGCCTCCTTATCCCTCAATTTCACATCTGGAGCCGTTTGCCCCCACACCTCAAAGAGCTAAATAACCACTCACTCACATAGAGGCTCATTACAAAACACCAGAACAATCCTGAATTCACCAAATACTTAAAACAAGGCCTGTGAAGTGATAGTGAAAAACAATTAGTAGTTTCATTCTCTTTGGCATGCTATGAAGGTGCTTTTTATATCCTTAAAATGTAAAATTACACTGGTCTCACCAATTAACAGACCATGTCTTTATTTTTTCTCCACACCATGTACCTCCAACCTTTAATAGGCTTTTAAAAGGGCTTAGTTTGTTCAATATGCTGTCACCAATCAGCCAGTAATCTCCTTTTGTATAAGAGTTTATTCTGCTCGGCTCAACCTCACTGATCCTTGACTCAAGTTAGATTGGCTTTATCTCCAAGCTCAATTTGGTTCTATCGCTGCTTCAGCAATTTAAACACAAGGCTTTCAAAAAACCCTTTAAATGCCAGCTAGGATAAAATGGAGACCAGGTGTGCTGTAAAAACAAACACGGAGGTTAAAAAGAGAACTTCAGGACACTTAAACTAAATTAAAAGACAGAGAAACACTAGACCGGTCCATAAGACTGTTTATATTCAACATAATTCAAGACCTTGATACTCTAATCTTTCTGCAGGTCTCACCTTGAGGTTGGTGTGCAGGGCGGACTCTGGAGGGTAAACGATGAAGTGGCGTAGCGTGAAGCCGAAACCCTGTGAGTTCTTATGGAGGACCAGCGTCCGGGGACCCTTCCAGCCCACGCCGACCCCCTCCCTTCCCGGCCGGGTAACCATCGGCGGTCGAGGGTTGTCACCGGCTGAGAGACCATCCCTCCGTCCCTTACCCTGTGAGCACAGACAGAGAGAGATTCAGGCTTAGATGAAAAGTTGTAAAATAGGTTATTCAAAGCAAGGAATATATGACGTTATAAAAGGGTAAAATAAGAGTACTGGCGATAATACATTGAGAAAATAATAAAGAAGTAAGGAACTTGGAGAGCTCAGAAATCGAAGGCCAATGCACAACATTGCAAATGAAAATGATGTCCTTTTGTTGTTCTGTTGTTCATGTTTTTATGTCTTCATGTGGAACCTATTGCTGCAGGTCTCCCTTGAAAAAGAGATCAATGATCTCAATGGGATTTCATCTGGATAAATAAAGGTTTTGAATTGAATTGAATTGAATTGAATGTGACAAAGGGCCTGTGTATATGGCCCGTGATGTAGATACAGTTAGACTTCTTCCTTATATCAAGTTTCAGGAAACACGTCCAGTGTTTTTTTTGCTGCAGACAAACAGACAAGCATACCATGCATACCGTAACCATGCTAACAAATCCTCAGAAAGTGTTCACATGGGATTTCTTTATTATAAACTACAAAGATAACATATATCAGTTTTTCTTTGAATCAACATGAGAATCTACTGTATTTTCCCATAATGACCACCAACACTGGAGAAGTATTGTACTTTTCCAGATGCAACACACTTTATGACTCCCTGGTGAGGCAACTCGAGGCAAACAGTGGGTTTTACATTAGCAGCTTCCTCATGGAGTCCTGCATCTTCCTCAGAACAAAAGTCCATAAACACACCTGGGGGGGGGGTCCGCTCTAAAGGAGGGCCACGTCTAGACAGCAGAAGGAGGGAACCCCAGTTCTGACCTTGCTCTTATCACAGGGAGAGAAGGTCCAGGGGGAATTTGAACTCTGAGAGGAGAATAAAGACAGACCACCCGCTCTCTAAATATCTCATTCCTGAGGCTGAGTAAATAAGCCCTGCTCGCTCAGCTGACAGACACACGTGAGAACTATCACCCCCATGCTGCTCTGACGACCCACATCTGTCAGTCAAACACAATCACCTGACCAAACAGGTGGGAGTGAGGAGAGGGAGCAGGTCTAGTTATCTTGTACTCCATGTTCACTGCCAAAATCTTTGATCATATATCATTATTCATTTAGGAGGCAGCTCATAATCATCCATGTCTCATCCCAAACCATCAATCAATCAACCTCTGCGCCGTGCTAACGCCTCAGTGTGCCATTGTGCTGTAAAAAGAGATGCAACTAAATTCCACACAAGCAACTTATTATTGCAACTGGGTCTTCAGAATCTTTTAAATGCATTCACACAGAAACATTTACAAAATCAGCATGTTAAAACCAGAACTAAGAAAGCTTCAGCAAGTGTTAAAACTTTTAACAGTATATTATTGTATTACCTTATTTTATAAGCCAATTGTCGATTGACAGAATATGAATCCACAACCATTTTAATTATACATTAATCATATAAGCAAAGTGCAAAATAATAACCCTTCTTAGTCTAATATAGTAAACTGAATATATTTGGGTTTTGGACTATCGATAGGTCGACTTGGGCACATTGAAATGGAAAGTTCTTTCAATATTTCTTCCATTTTTTGACTGAATGATTAGGAGATTATTCAAAATACAAAATCCTTTTCAGCTTATTTAATAATTAAAACAATCTTCCAACCAAAACGGATGCCTGCATGTTAAGTATAATTTCTAAGAATTAGCAAACAGTACCAAGGAGCAAAGTGACTGAAACTGCCAGAGCTGCACACTGTAGTATAACTGAATGGTATGTTCATAATAAGATTAGTAGAGTTCAAGATGCTACACAGAGGAATGGTAAATAATCCAAGACTGCAATAACAGCTTTATTTTAACTTCCTTTATTGTCCATTAGTACAAACTTTATATTGTAAATTTAGGGCTTACACCGCTTTTTATCAAACAAACCAATGGCTGCACTCACTCGTACACAGTGCCTTCTGTTTTGGTGAAACTCGCCAACTGCTCACAAGGAAATGGTTTAAATGGAGTCATACTTGATTTGACTTACCCTAGAAATACTATGATAATGATGAGTATGATGATGGATTCAAACATTGCTATGATCAGAAGCTAAATCTGAATTTATAGAAGCTAGAAAACACCAACTGGGTCTAAGAGGAATTTGTCAGACAGCGGTCTAGGTGCACCTCAGTTTGCATGTTTTATTGTTACAAGACAGCGTCATTTAGCTGAAAATAAAACAGAACGCTCCAGGGCTGTTATTTCAAAAGCAAATGAGGTGCAGGAGATAGGTGTGGACATGCCCATAGATGAGACAAAAGTCTGGTTCATGTGTTTCACTAAAAAGTCACACCTTAACTTTTAGTTCTCTAAATTCAGGTTCAATTGTGAGAATGTGTGTGTTTGTGTGTTTTAATGTTAGTGCGCCAGAGGTGTCTAGACTACAGGCAGCAACCCCCTCGAAATGCGCACCCCACGTTTCACTTCCCGTCCCCCTTCCACACACAATCACACACTGATATATAGCAAACACAGACACACAGACTTGACCTGACAGGCCTGTAGTGAGGCCACACAACAACAGGAAGTGGCAGGCTGTAGGCAGGAAGTGTGGTAGCGTTGTGGGGCGGGATAACCAGATGCTGCTATAAATAAAACTGCTCTGAGATCTCATGGATCACGGAGGCACTTCCACTCCTTCACTCCTCTCCTTCCACGTTTCCTTCAATCAGCTCTCCTCCTTTCCACCTCCTCTTCCTCTCTCACCACATGCTTTCGTGTGATGGAAATCCGGCTGTGCTGACATTCACCACAATTTCTTTTTCCTCCTCTACTTCAGACTTTCCATCCAATAACAAAATAAGTTCTGACTTTGAGATTTCCTAATGAAACATGTTTGCATTAAAGAGTATGTATTTGTTTTGTCCGTGGCGTACACTGAAGTATGTATGAAGTGTATATTTTGCAGATACATAAATCCCTGTGACGCTTAAGGCCTGACCTGCAGTCTGGCAGTCTAAACAATGTAAAGTAACCCCTGCTATGTTCTCAAACAAGCGAGCATTCAGGCCTTTTATGTGGCATGAGAGCAGCATAAAGAGGTGCGTGAGGAAGGAGGAATGCTTGAGGCGCCAAATAAGAATGATACAGAAAAAGAAAAGGCACAGAGTAAATAAAAAAAAATAGGAAATAAAAGAGCAAAGGAGGAAGAGACCGAGTGAATTCCTCAGAGGGAGCGGTTTGGCTTGGACAAGTCGGAGCACACACTGTAAGGGGGGGGGGGGGGGAGCGCAGAGAGAGTGAATGAGAGGAGAAGGATGAGGAGGACGGAGAGGAGGAGTATCGGGCCCCTGCGAGGGACAGGCTCCAGCACGCCGGTTTCGACCGCATGGCCCCTCCCGGCGCTGAGAATACCAAACCCTGTGATTACCCAAAACACACAAGGTCTGACTTGGGTCTCCGAGCCAGCGCTGCTTCCCACTCGGCTGCTCGGGACTGTAGGGGAAGTCTCTGCTCACTATTCTGCCTTATCTGCAGTCCAGCGTTTCCCCTGAAGCCAGAATAAAATCCTGTCCTAACTGTCACTTTGATAAGACTTCTTGACTTCTACAGGTTTCACCCAAAAAAGGCTCTGGCCTCTCCAGACACTCCGTTAACCAACAACAGACTGGGAAAAATGTTCCTGGGGTTTTTAAGTCTAAACTTCCTGCGCAGGCTAGACGCGGAAAAAAAGAGAAACCTTGCTCTTGTTGTTGCTGAGAAAAGAAGACATTTGGTATTTCCTCCTCTCCTACTGAGAATGATCTGTTCAAAAACGATTTTCGCCTGACAAGTCTTGCCTCTTGAAGCCAATTACAATGACACAGCAAACTCTTCAGATAATACAGAGCCTTTAGGGATCTTAATTACCACCTGAATGATGTCATTAAAACACTCAGAAAAAGCCGCCCAGAGAGACAATTGCATTTGAATATGCAGAGCAGCTTGTAATGCCACGCGACAGCTTCCTGCATTGAGTGTGTGTAAAGTAGTGTACACACACATGAGAGCACACACACACACACACACCACACAGAAGCAAGCTCTTCCCTGTGGATATTTCCCCTCCTGTTTTCAATTAGAGAGCATATCATTAAGATGCATGACTAAGTGTAAGCGGAGAGCAGAAGACCTCCTGCTGACAGGATTACAACACTTCTGTTTAGTTAGAAATGTAAATCTATAACATCTTGAGCCAACATTTAGAGTGAAGTGTTTTAAATAGTTTAAAAAATAAACAGCGACAGTTATAATCTTTCATAATCTGGATTTTCAGTATGAAAGAGGCTTTTCTAGGACATGATGATATAGTGAGTAATAATCATCAGTAACAGTGTACGTGCTGGGTTGTCACTCCTCTCCTCGCTCACTTTCCAAAGCAGTACGCAGGGCTGGGCTCCTGCTAAAACCCCAGCAGGGCAGAACAATAATGCTCTTTTTAAACAGCTGAGAGCTGCAACCTGTTTGAAAAGTGGAGCTTTACGCACGTTACAAATGCTGACGAGCCTTTAATCCTGATAGCCGTAGCTGTCTGCGGCCCCTGAGCCAGGCTGCCAAGAGAGAACAGGACAGGGTCGGGGATAATTCCTGGACTCACCGGCCACATCCAGGGTCTGTAGGTCAAAATGCATCCGATGCCTTGTGAATGCATGATGAGTCTATGAACATCCCGCTGTGCTGTTTACACTCCAACCTGCTTTATGAACCAAGGATTCAAACTAAATATGTGCAGTACACCCCTTTGAATTTACATAACAAGATATTTTATGAGCCTATGTCAATACGAATAAAGTATGTATGCTCAAAAAGAAGTTCCACCCTATTGTCAGTTCAACAAGGCGAACAGGTCGGTTAAACAGGGTTTGCAACTTGAAGAGCAAAACATATTGTACTTCTTTTGTTTAACAGACACCTGCATCACTGCCAATGATGCCTGGGAAATATTTTATTTATGTGTGGTGGTTGTTCTGGTTAAAATTCTAAACCCTGGAAGGGAAGGAGCTTCAGTTTTAGAATAACTTTTACAGGATGACTTGGTAGCTTGGTGGGCAGATGCATGTGGCATGTAGTAGTTAGTTGTGTGGCGTGACATGGCTTTAAATCTGGCCAGGGACTTTTCCTCATTCCCGCTTATACTGTCGGGAAAGACGGGAACATGCCACAAACAGAGTTAAATGAAATGATGATGCATTTAACAATATGGAACTTTTGATTCTTCACTTACAAATATCTGTCTTACGGTAACAAACACCTCTCTCCTTAAACACATTGCGTGTACAGTGAGTGTTTGTCCCAGCTGTGTCCGTACAGCCTCCCCCCCCCCCCCACCCCCAACACTCACATTCCTGTTTGTGGCATTTCTTAACTGTGTCATCGAGTCATCCGGGTGGGGGAGGGGATGGTAAAACCAGGGAAAAAGGGTACAAAAAAAAGAGGAGGTAATATTCCACATACATGCCCACACACACACGGAGATGAGATCATGTGGGTGCCCTGAATTCCGAGGGCATGGTGGGGGGTGGGGGATGTACAGCTTTCCACAACACTTCGCTAAAAGTGGCACTTAGAAGCCCCCCTTCATCTGTCTTTAAGCCACTAATTAGAAACCCCTCCAAGGAAGGAGAGGGTCAATATGCCACCAGGACAGAATCACACAGACGGAAGCACACGGCAGCTGTGGTAAAATAAGAGAGAAGTGCGGCAGAGAGATATAGATTGTTGTGTAGAGGAGGCTTAATCGACCTCAGTTACAGTGTGCGTACAATGTTTATCAATGCATTATTTATGGCATATATTTATTTGAAAGTGTGTTAGAAATAATGTAAGCTTCATAAGGAAACGGTCTTTACAGAAATAAAATGAAGAATAAAGTAATATTTTGCTTTTTGTATAAATATGTAACTGATTTGTCTTCATACGGGTGGCTGTTAGCCTTGTAATATGCATTGAGTCATTGTTGACACACCTGTGTTTACCACTACATCACAACAATTCATGCCAAACTAAAAATGAATCCGAATAAAAAATGTCACTTACCCACTACCGGTGGATTAACCACTCTAGTCGGTAAGTGACAGCTGTCGGAAATGTTAAAGTGATACGCGTTTTTAGATATATACAGTAATAATCTAACTATGCATTTTAATCAATAAAAACCACAAGTGACGCCACAAAGCTTTCTGAAAAGTAGGAAAAATCCACAGTGAGTAAAACAGAAACAGCCTGAAGGCAACACAACTTTGTGACACTGAAAGGTTAACGAACCTGTCGACAGCTGAGTGGTTAACACACTTCAAACAATGGCTACAGATACACAGATGTTGACAGGCGTGGCTGAGACCATCCCACAGAGCGGTTTCTTGAGAATATTCTGCTGATATCACTGTGTGTGTGCAATCTCATTTTTGGAGAACCACACAAATCAAAAACAAATCATTTGCATAATCATCTTGGCTGCTTACAAGGTCTTTTAATTTATGATGATTTGATGATTAATCGGTTAGTTGAGAGTTTCTTTCTTTATTGCACTGCATGAAGCCATTTCAAATGAATCTGCCTTATTGGCGTACATTTAAAAATGCAAAACAATGAATCTGAAAAATAACCAATCATTACCTACTTTGGCAATGCATACAGCAAGTCCATCTTTCAGTTATCCGATCGAAAGAAAAATAAACGTACTAAGTATTTTTTGATTAAATCCTATCAAGTTAAAGTAATTATTTGCGCAAAAATAGCAGAAAAATGCTGCTTTCATCCACTTAAGTCTGGAAATTGAGCATCTTTGGGTTTTGGACTGACAAACTGAAATGAAAGATATCACCTCGGATTTGAAAAACTGAGATGGCTATGTTTTCACAATTTTCAAAAAATGTCATAGATCAAACGATTAAGCCTGAAATCATCTCTAGTTGAAGTCCTATTTTCATTATTATTATGGCCTGCAAATAAACGAGTGAATCCACAGATCATTGAACTGCAGCGACAGACTCATGCTTTAAATCACAGACTCCGCGTCGGGCCACTAGAGGAAGTTGGGCTGAGCTCTCCTTACCCGGGGCTGATGAGAGCTCTGGATGGGCCCAGTGGGCTCAGTGGGCATGGCGGGCGGCGGCCCTGAGCCCGTGGCCCTGCGGAGCACGGCCACCCAGATGCAGCGGGGTTCAGGCGAGCTGCAGTCCACCCCCACCGGGTTCTGGAAGCTCCAGTCGGACCCGGCCGGCACAGCGCAAGGGAGCATAGCAGCGGGCATCGAGGCGCGCCGTTTTCTCAGATCCGCATCCCTCCCCGCCCACATGGGCTACACACACTCTCTACACACGCTCGTGGACAACCTCCAGATAAAGAGACAATCAAGCAAAAAGAGAAGACGGGGCGTTTTTTCGTGGAGCTTGCAAATCCTCCTCTGGGATCCTCCAGTCAATCAAGAGTCTGAACTTCTCGTCTCCCGGCTCCAATCCATCTCTGACACTGCCACTCCAGAACGTTTAATCCCACAGGTTCCACATCACAGACTCCTCCTGACCTCCGGGAATCAGCTCTCTGAGACTCTCACACACATTCGAACCCTCAGAGGAGACCGGAGGCAGCAGACGGCAGGCTCCTGGGCAACAGATGGAGGAGTGTGTGTGGCAGGGAGCAGAGGTAGGTCTGATTTCACTACACACACACACACACACACAGAACAACTGACAGCGTCCCTCCCGCTGGTGTCCGGTGATGTTCTGCATACAAAGCCACTCTGTCCACCCCCAAAACACACACTGCTGTCCCAGAGGGCTGGATCCTCTGTCTCTCCTCCCTCCCACTGCCTTCTCTCTTTCCTCTTTCTCTTTTCTTCCCTCCTTCTCTCAAGACCGACCCCTTCACCTAACTGTCATCTCTACCCAAAACTCTCCTTATCTCAGCGAGCATCAGCTATGTCATCCCTCGCTCTGTCTCTCCGTTTCTGTTTAGCTTTCTCTTTCTCCTTTGTTTTTGCTACTCAATCCCTATCCAAACAATCACTCCCTCCCTCTGAATGAACCGGTCCGACAGTCATCAGCAAACAAACAACTGTAATGTACAGTAAACTACTTTAATCCAAGAACACAGGTCATCACTGAGCGGATGGGGGCTCCAGATGGAGATCTCTCCGGCAGACTAAATCCACTCTAGATCTTTGTAGAGGAAGCCTGGTGGTCGCACGTGTGCAGCATGTGTGTGCGCGAGCGGCACAAACAAAAGTGACAAAGCTGTGATCCCGGCGCTAAACTCCACAAAAGCCGGCCCTGCCTTCGCTGTCTCCCCTCCACCCAGAGGGGAGACAAAAAAAAGAGAGAAAGAGGCCAATTTCCAGCACAAAGAGAAAAGAAAACATTTGCCTTGCTGCTGTATTCTCTCTCTTTTTGCCTAAGAGGAAAAAATGAGGGCAGACGATAATGAGAGAAGAAAATGGAAAAAAGAGGAGCGCTCTCAAAAATAAAACGGCTGCTACTGGATGTCAACATGACCTCTCTATCCAACTCCCTCACACACACACACACACACCACTAAAGCTGTCAGAAAGGTGACCTTGCCCACGCCACACAGTTCTCACCAAACAGCCAGGCGTCCAGTATCCATGCGAGAACGGCAGACAGGTGACCATGTTGATGAAGACTTTCCCCTCCAACGCTCATCGCTGTTAACATGCCACACATCCGTTACCAACGAGGTTAGACAGGTTTCACCTGCTGCACAGCGGGCAAGTTCCAACTTGACTGAAGCGAGCCGTCATCCGGCAGAGACTGTACCCGCTGGATATGCTGCACGTTGTGTTAAATACACTGCAGGTTGGAATAGTTGATGAGGTAATACATAAATAAATGTTAGAGCTAAAAACGGCAGGCTCCAGCGAGCTTAATTAAATCAAAAAGATCCATGAATCCAGGATTTCATCTTATAACTTGCATTGTTTTATTTTTGATCTTCCTTGCTTCAATCAAATAAATATTAATTTACAAGAGTCTAGAAGATAATAAAATGTCTTCTCGTTTTCTAGATACTCACAAGACGTTATTTTAAGCGTTATTGAGCCAAACATAAGCTGGAAAAGAAAGTGCCTGATAAAGAGCTGCCTGAATGCCTCTTGTTGTATTGCTTTGATCAATTCAAAAGTTGGTTTGACAGATAACTGACATTTTCATCTAAAGTTCAACATCAGCTAAAACCAGCCATTAAAAGCAACTGGTTATATCTGCCCAAATAGGGCTGTAGTATGAAAACCATCGTGGAACATCGTGATATTTCTCTGTTCGAAAGATACACAGCGTCACTTTAATCTTTTCTGTAATAATCACATATTAGGTTTAGGTGGATCTACACTCCCCATTAACTTGGGTTTGAATAGTAGCACACACTTTCACCAACACACACACACACACACATTCAGAATCCTCGTTTACAATGGCTGCTTGCCCCGTGCACGTACGCACACACGCCACATGTCCAACTGAGTCACAACTGGTTATAAATAAACTTGGCTATGTAATTAGGTTTCCTCATAAAGTCATGAGGCTGTGGGGGTTTCTCTGCTTTCTCTCTGGGTCAGAGCCGAGCTCCGTGCTCTTCTCTCTACCGGGCAGAACCACCCTGCAGGAGGAGGTCCGATTGTCCTCATGCAGGGAGAGACGCGAGATCAGAGGAAATCACAGACGGCTGCCAGTGAGAGGGGCAGCAGCAGTCAGATCATAGTGCATCTCTGGTGGAGAGCCAGACTAGGGTTTATTATTTGAAATCTCATCGGTGCTCCATTTCATAGTGGCAGCAAGGAGTTGGGATTTCATCATCACGTTTTTTTACACTAACAGATAGTTTTGGCAAGGAGGGAGCAGGGCCTAATTTGGAAACAAAGGGTCTGTTTCCATCCCTCTATTTCTCTTCTTCATGAACCATGGAGGCATTTACCAAAAGAGGAGGGCGAGAGTGAAGAGAGGGGTTGACAAAAGAGAAATGATCAAGAAGGCGTTTGGTTACAGTTTACATGGAGGACACACATGAGGAGTTGTGACAATAGCATCCCCTCCCAGCAGTGACCCACACCGTCTGCTGTTCGGCTGAAACACGCCCGAGCAGGCCGCACATCCATCACCTGCATGTGGGCCTGTCTGATGTACATCCCTGCAGCACGTAGTCTGTATTTGACGATTAGATTGCCGAGTAAACACGCCCTGCACCCTGGAGACGTCACAGACCTCATAGTAATTATTATTTTATCATGACCTAGCAGCCTAAAGCTCTTCAAGTCAGGAAATCAAGGGCCGACACGTGCTGCTAATCTCCGAGGAGAGATGCTTCGTTGCCTCCTGTCTCAGCCCCCCTCTGCTCTCTGACAACAAACACATCAGCGGAAAAATGAAAGGGGTGAGGAAGGAGGAGGGAGGAAGGAGGGGTGAGGAAGGAGGTAAAGCAGTTGTCGGTGTAACGGACAGATTAGTTTGGTGATATGTTTTAATCCCCTTACACTCACAACATAACTGCGGGCCAACAGATTAACACAGAGGCCTCCCTCCTTTTTTCCACTGCGGGTCGCTCACAAGACAAAACAAGGTTTCTCTCCTCTGAGGTGTGAGGAGGAGGAAAAGGCTGAGGCCTGATAGGAAGTACACAGGAAAGAGAAGAAGAGCCTTTAGTTGGCGTGTCAACAATATAGGCTGCAGACACAACGATGGGTTGTTTTCTCTAAACACAGGCTGCAACAAGTCAGAAAAAGTGCGGGTCAGTGAAGGACAGGCTGCGGTTGATGCTCACAGTGAAAATCCTAAAAAGGGACACATAAAACAAAGAAAGAGCTGAAAGACTACATTTATACTCCTATCTGAATCTATAAAAGTGGAGAAGCATTCTCAGCTCTCTGTGGGAATCATGTCCCCTACTGGTGAGAGAAACACTGATCACTCCTGACTCAACATGTGGCATGTGAGGTTTCATAAGCTTGATGCAGCAGCCACATAAACGATGTGTCCTCACATTGTTGCTATAAGTGAAATAGGTGAACCACAAAAATATGAGGCGGTTATAAAACACTATAAAAAAACATGTGCATTCAAACCTGCAAAAGGGTTCAAAGGATAACTCAAATTTAGTAATTAGATTTTTTTTTAAGGCATCGTTTGATTTAAAAAAAAGATTCTAAAGTACAGCTGCAACCATTATTTCTGATGACAGGCAGAAAATGCATTGGAAATAGAAAAAAAGGAGAATAATATTATTTGAAAAGCCATTTATTGATAGTAATTATTTTTAATTTTTAAATAGACAATAATAATCCAAATTTGGCAGAAATAGTTGGTTTTAGCTCGTCAAATATTTCCTGCTTTCCTCTGTTTTAAATCATATTAATTTGAATATCCTGGGGCTTCAGATTGACAAAACAAGACATCTAAAGACATCACTTAGGGCTTTAACAAACTTGGACGGACATTTTACTATTTTTGGACATTTTTAAACATCAAACAGTTGATAATTATTCCTAAACGTCACATAGATAATGGATAATCACTAATCCAAAATGTAAAAAGTTTTCAGATTTAGAATCAAGAAACAGAAGCATTGTATGAAGGAGGGATGGAGTCAGTCTCTCTGTCTAGACAGTTATTATCATTTGTACGAGTGGGTTCTACAAAAAAAGTGAAAAAATGGACACGGGTGTTTTTAAGCAGGTTATTTGAACTATAATCTCCTGTAAATCCCCCTGCCACAGAACCTATGAGGGTCTTTGGCTTGTCAGAGGTTAGTCAGCAGCCACTAGAGGGCAGCTACAACACACTGACAGCAGGAGGGTGGGGCGCAGAGACACATGGGACAAGGCAAAGGGTGGGGCGTAAACATGCAGCCTTGAATATCCTAAAGCCCTAGGATATTCAAAATGAGATGATATAAAACAGAGAAAAGCAGAAAATATTTGTGGAGCTTCGAAGTAATTTCTAACAAAAACCCGTCCAGTTTCATCTTTCCTGTGCATTCCCTTTTGTTTTGCTGCAGCGGCAAAGGAAAGTGTGTGCAGGGTGAGTCGACCTCTGAGCAGTTATCTGTGCTCTTTGGTCGGTTACTAATTGATAACATCAGTGGGGGGTGGGAGGCAGCGGCTGCAGATCAGAGAGGTCACACCTGCTGTGGGCTTTGACGTGGAAACAGTCTTGGGAAGTTCAGAGACGAGAGCAGGTGGACTAGCAGACAAAATGTGCAAGGGGTCAGATATCCCATCAACCCACAGCTGAGGGGAGCAGGGTGGTCCGCCCCTCCCTGACTGACCGGGACTGATTCAACAACAACAACAACAATGCACAGCTTACTGCTGCAGACCACAGGATTAAAGCGGTTGAAGAAGCTCATCTGACCTTGTGTTCCTCCTTGGGAAGCTAAAGCATTATGCATGCATTCTTCACATGAGCGTGTTAATGCCACGATGCCATGTGAGTCCTGTCAGCGTGGAAACCCAACATATCTGAAAATAACTCTTCATTGACCTTTACCTCACGTGTTTTTAATTTGTGGTGTAAATCAGTCAACTTTCACACTTGTATTATCAATCTGACAATTATTTTCTTGATTATTTAGTTTTAGATCCATGATATGTCAACAAATAGCAGATAGCTGTCAGGTCACAACCTTCCTCAACAAAAGGTGACCCTCTCTTGAGGAAAAGCCAAATATTTTCCTCACACAAAACAGCAAATATTCACATTTGAAAAGTTGAAAGCAGTGTTTGTCCAAATGTTGCAGTCTCCAGCTTCTCAAAAGTGAAGAATTGCTTTACACAGATTGTTTGTGGATTGTCGGGCAAACAGAAGTACCAATTTCTCTCGAGCGTATGTCATCAAATGTCTTGTTTTGTCTGACCAACAGCACAGATTACAGCAAATCATTACTTTGGAGAAGCTGAAACCAGAGATGTTGCCATACCATCAATTAATAACATTTATTAAATTATTTAGAAATACTGGTTATACTAGAAGTATTGGTTAGTTAATGTGCTGATCTGTTTCAAATATATATCTATAAAGTACAAATATAATCAGCCATAATTCAGTCATGACCACATCTTTTTGGATAAGCAAACTGCAAGAACAACCAAAAAAGCGTTTGTCATTCATAACACAAAACCTACGGCTTCCATCATACTAAATATGCCCCAAGGGAACGTGGAATATGCGAGAAAAGCATCGACGTCGGCAAAGAAAAGTCAGATAGAGAGTAGGAATGGGAGGGTGGGTTGGTAACAGATGTTGGAAAGTGAACACCAGGGGAAGAAATAAAAATGAGGGCAGAGAGTGATCTAAAGCAGAGGAGTGAAGAAGTTTGAAGGAGCAGATGGCGAAGAAAGAGAAATGACACATATTTACTCAGAGATACTCTAATTACCTCCTCATCGTCGCTGTATCATCAGAGCCCCTTCACTGACTTCATAAAGGCACTGTGACTGAGGCTTAAGGACATTAACACACATGTGTACCATGCGTGTCGGTCACATTCATGCAAATCATGGTATGATGATAAATGATTAAATGCTATTAGACTTGCATTCGTGTATGTGGGCATGTTTATGTTGGGGGAGGAAATGTAGCATAAGCCTTTGACCCTGTTTCATAAAGTGTAGCAACATTTTATATTCAAGAGAGACTTATCAGAACTGTTAGTATCAGTGTTGACACAGAGAACCACATCTGAATAACACACCCATTATGTTCCCCTGCAGTAAGTGGAGAGATGGTGCTCCACTTTAACATAATTAGCAGGGAGTGTCTATTTCAGGGGAGAGCTATGTTCAGGTCACATTAACAAGAAAACAACTCAAAGGAGAGAAACCTACTTGTTTTGTTCACCTTATTTTCTGTAGTTAGTTTTGGTTTTAAGCATTGCAAAAGAAAAGAAAATGTACATTTAAAATAAACAGCAACTTCTGTCCTGTTTGCATGAGAAATGACTAAATAAATTATTAAAATATTTTTTCTTTCCATCCACTAAAGATCTAATATTTTGGTATTTCTGTACTGCTGTACTTTTCACCCGAAAATGATCCTGATGCGGTATATCTGTCAAATATAATAACTCTAATCCAAACTATCTGCATGATTATTTGCTGCTAGGTAAGTGACCTTTATGTTAATAGGGCTAAGTGATCTTTTTTTTCGGGAGATTGGCCTTCTTACTACAAATACAGATTTTGGGTTGTCAGTCTGCACTTTGACACCCGCCGTCCACCTAATCACTGTCACCCATCACCTTCGTAATGACAGTTGCCATGGGAACCAACAAGGTGCCTCTGTTCGAGCATGAGAAAAAACCTGCAGGGTGACAAGTTTGACGCCAGAGACATTTACGCTCATTAAAGGTCCCATGTCATGCTTTTCCGGTTATTACCCGCCCCCTTGTGTGTTGTGAAGATTTGTATGCATGTAAACGGTCTGCAGAGTCAAAAACCCTCCACGTACACCCTGTAGGGAGTAAAACTCTAACACAGAAAAGACCTCCCCAAAACGCCTAGTTGGAGATTTCTCATGTTCTTCCTGGGCATCGTGACGTCTGGATACCCAGTAGCCACGCCCAGAGCTATGACGTGATACGGTCATGCGGTACCCGGAACCAAATGGACCAATCCGTGGAGCCGTTACGTTACGTCCGCGGAGCCGTTACGTTAAGCCCCTGCTGATTGGTCCAAATTGACCAATCCACGGACTTCCTCACACACACACACACACACTCAGTGCAGGCAGCTCAGCTGTTTTCTCCTCCCTGGCTGCAAGCTGATAACAGACAGTTGGGATCACGGCGAAATTCTCTCTGCAGACCCATTCTCACAGCGTTTATCAACCTTTTTCTTACTCAATATCAAGCCACACTTGTTGTTTTTACTTTGGCTGTGAGTTTGTGTGTGCTCAGGATGAGTTTGGCTGTGTTTCGCTGTGTATCGCTAAACAAGGAAACCACACCTCCACGGAGCTCAGCGCGATTCACAACGTCCCAACCAATCAGAGCACACTGTGCTCACAGGGAGGGTGGGGGCTGGAGCTATTGGAGCTCCAACGAGCCGTTATGTCCCGTCTACACGGCGGCGTGCGTTGGAGCTTGGCGGTGGGCGTGTGTGAAGCTTGGGGATTTCTCGCGAGCAACGCGACCAACAACCAATCACATGAATCTCCCGACCCCGACATACAAAGCAAAAAAGCCCGAAGTAAACTGGATGTAAACTCCCCAAACAGGCGAATACCTACCACTGTCTCTGCCACCTCCCTCCATGCCTGGCTCCTCCGGTTTGTATCCCGTTAGATAAAGAGGGTCTGGTCGTATAGGACCGGGTGATTCCCTACTGCTATTATTATTTTATCCTCCATTTTTTGGAATATGAGGAAATGACCTGCGGTATGGCTCTCCCAGCATACACGCGGTTTGATTGGCTAGCGCTTGTACCGTCAGATTTGCATAAGCGGGATTTGATTGGCTGACGCCTCCGTCGAAGCTTCAAAAGTTGAACATTGCTCAACTTTTGCAGCGAGCAACGCGTAGCTACGCTCCCACAATGCAGTTCGGCGAAGCGTGACGTCACCCCATTCAAAGTGAATGGACAGAAGCGTTGAAGAGTCAACGCACACCGCCGTGTGGACGGGCCGTTAAAGGCAGAGTGTGAAATTCGTAGTTTACAGAGATGCTGTATGAGAAACCAATGTGAGTTTGGAAAATTGCACAATATAAATCTATTCTAGTAGACCTCAACAATGGAATTATGATCAGTGGAAATGGCCATGACATGGGACCTTTAAAAGGTTGGAAATTGGTTTTCACAGTTGATTTTTCAGAGCGTGAAGGTTCAGAACTTAACCCTCCCACACCTTGACACATGTTTTATTTTGACTACTTCAATCTGGAAATCGGTAGCTAGTCAGTAAAACTGTATTATGAATTCGGCAACTTAACCAGTGAGCACTGCGAAAGTGAACATACTACTGATGGCGTTATTATCGTGCTGAAGTAGCATGAGAGCTTGCAGAACCAACCAATCTGTTCCAGTTAAAGGTGCAACATGTTTTCAAAGTGCGTTCTCACACTTAAAGAGCAACTTGCAGGTTGTTTTTTTTACTAGATTTATGCTTAACCTTGCCTGAAAATTACAATTAAAAAAGTTAATGCAGGATTTGATATGTTTCACGAGACATAAGGGCAGGAATTCAGAGGGGAAAGGAGCCGTTTTGAGCTCTGCTACTAAAAACTGCTTTTTTTTTACGTCATACGTCAAGCGCGTCATATTACGTCACATGGGGGAGCAACTTTCTCGGACTCCTTCTCTGCCCAATCCGTGGTAGTAGTTTGTAGTTGGTTTGAGCGGTTGTGATTTAGTGAGCTGGTATTTTTTCGGTAATTTTACATTGCATTTCACCATTTTTAATCATGGTGAGCTGGAGTTTGTGCAGGTTGCACAAACTCCAGCCTGTGTCAGGACATCGAGTCCACAGTTTCCCTAACAGGAAAAGGACCAGAGCTAGCTTTCGTTCCTGGGTGCGTTGTGCGAGGTGCATCCACCTCCCTGCAGCACATACTCTCCACAGCTGAGGCCTATCAAACAAAACGTTTCTCAGGAAACCGTATTACATCTCTCTCCCCCCCCCTTCGCTCCTCTCTCTCTCCCCTCCGGTACACAGCACCGTAAGACGTAGTGTGGAGTTGCATTAGGTAACGCGAGATACGGCTGATATAGTTTCTGTTATGGATCAGTATCAACAGTCCTGCCAGTAACGTTACTATATTATCAATACTACTTTAGTTATAGCCTGATATATGATAGCTAACTTTACAATGTTGTGATGTGACCAACGTTAGCTAACATTAACTGTAGCTAATGCCGGTCACTCACCAAGACAGCTGCCCTGTTCTCCACTGATTCTCCTCACACCGCAGCTCCATTTCTCTCCGATGGCCGTTATTTCTTCTAATCCTTGGCTGCTCCTGGTCTCTTGGCCGCCTAGCAGGCTCATAATTATAAGGTTGTGGTCCGTCATATGCATACGAATATACATTTTCAACCTCTTCTGTGTCAAAACTAGCATTGTGATCTATGTTTATTAATACGTTAGACCGGCCGCTCTCCCTCATGTGACGTCACACGTGGGTGGTCTTTTTTTATGCGGAAGTAAAAAAAATCGTACAAAAACGACGCCAGATGTCACTGTAGTGTATATTTATGTATATTCTTTTGAAAATCTAGTGTATACATCATTTTCCTAAACATTTATTCACTGGGGCCTCTAACCTGCAAGTTGCTCTTTAAGATAAAAAACATGGACACAGAGACGGACAAAAGCTTTCCGATTGCCACATCCTGCTGCTGTGTCAGTTGTGAGGCGGCGGCTGGGATTTTTCAGGTAAGCTCGCAGCTGTACTTTCTCTAGAGTTGATACATCTGTCTCTTGATGTGTGTAAACCATTTATACCATGAGGCCAATGACGACATCTGGCAAAAAGCTAACCCTGTTCCTCTTGCACTGTACCCCCCCCCCCCCTCTGTACTGACCACAACCGCTGGGAGCAATCAGAGCGTCACGTCTGAGCTCCGCTGCAATAAGAGCCCCCCCCCCCCCCCCCCCCTCTCATTTTTTCTTTGCTGGTTGTTTTCAGGAGCAGGCTTCAGCAGCAGAAAACCACAGAGCTCCAGCAGGCCTCTCGACTCGCTCCACCCCCCCTTGCCTGCGTCTGGGCCAAGGACAGAAGGAGCCCCCCTTTTTTTCTTGGCAGCTCCCCATCTACAAGCCCAGATATATTTAGCTCATATCTGCCTCTGTGTAATTAACAGAAAATTATAACTTTGGGACTGGAGGATGACGTCGTTGTTCTCCTTGGGTAAAGATGGGAGCTGCACCCGAAGCGTGTGTCTCGGGCCCAAAACCAGGCAGCGGTCCAACATTTGGGGCGTGGTGGAGGCGATGCTGAGCCAGGTTGGGAGGCTAACTCAGCGAGGGTGGTGGGGGAAAAAGCAGAGCAGGACTGCAGAATGGAGTCTGGGTGTTTATTAGAGCAAGCGAGATGGCCTGCCTGCCTCCAACAGCCCTGGAGTTTCCATTTGAGGTCATCTGGTTTTTACATTCCTGCCATGCACCGCCGCTCACACAACGCTGAGGAAGTTCTCCATCGTACAGTCCAGCAATTCTCAAAGTAGAGTCCGGGGGTGTAGAGGAGCCATTTAGGGAGCCCTTAGAGCAGCGAAGAGTCGTTTTAATTTAATAAAAAATACTTCTAATTGAGGTGCCCACATACAGGATGTGGTCTCCTATCCTATCTGTGGTTTAGACTGGATACTTGGTAGATTATTGATGTGAAAATATCTGAGGATTGCTTGTTTATACACGCTGCTTTTACTGAAGCATGGGCATACTCTTGACAGTTGGCCAAATCCACAATATAAAAGTTTAAGGATTCACTAAGATTAAGACTAAGATCTTCCTCTTAGACCGTCCCAAATTTGAATCCGTTTTCCCACCCTCATGACTGGCCTCGGGTTCCTTCTGACCTCTAAGTGCTGAGCACATGCTGCCAGTGGGCAAAAGATATTCAAGCAAACATAATCAATTGATATATGATTTTTTTTTTTAAACCGTCTCTCCTGTCAAATCAAATCAAAGTTAAATGTGATGCAAGAGGCCAAGGAAGACTTATGAGGCTTGATTATTCTGATATTAACATAGGCTTCTTTTCTCACACTGGGTGGACAGACAAACATGGAGATTAAATTCAAATGGTATTTACATCCTCCACCTCCCACTCTCTTCGGCATTTCCCAGTGGCACAAAGATGGTATACAGATACCGCCTGGCATGTTTTGAATACAGGAGAATTACCCTATCGTGTCATCTGCCTGCTTCTTCCTGTTGACTCTATGCAGACTGTAAAGCCTGGCAGCAGAGAAGGACATCTCTAGAGGAAAAAGATGCTGCTGGTGTCTGTGCGTTCAATGATATTAAACGTTTTGATGACATCCATATGCTGATGCTTCTGCATCTTTAGCATCTGTCACTCTGTGTTAGCCGCCTTTTAATGCAGGGTTGGTAACATCTCAGAGTCTAAAACTCACCCCGCAGAAATGAACTGTCCACTGTTGGTGTCATGACTTGTTCCACCCCAGAAAAAAAGGTTAGACCTCGAGGGGGACTGGGTCTCAGTTGTCTCTCTGTTTTGGCCGCCCAGTGGGAGGACAGCAGAGGACTGGGACTGTTGACACGAGTCACACACACACACATGGTTTCACTCTGTTATTCAGATGAAAGACTCACTGGCACTGCTTAAAACAAAGAGGAATGCTAACGGAAACATACCGTCCCATTAGTTTACATTCTGTAAACTGAGAAGAAAGCAGTGGATATACAAGAATCATACCGAAACAAACCTTTTATGGCACAACCGTACTATATGAAAAACTCCTGCTCTAAAGATGGCATTTAGACTCAGAAAACCATGATAAAAAAACAGGTAAAAATGAAAATGTCTACGGTGACATAATAAGATAAAACTTGACAGTAACAACTGCAATTCTAAACAGGAGTTTCCCGAAAGAAGATGACCAAAGAAGGTAACAGAGAGGGAGCAAAGCAGGACAGCAATTACTCAGAGTCACGGGGAAATGAAAAAACAAGATTCTAAGATTCACAGAAAGCTCGCAATTTGGAAATGTTAGGGTATAAAAAAGAGAAACCCCCAGCACCTACCCAGTTTTTAAAATCTGAATTAAAGAGGGGCTTACTGCCAAGTTTTAATCAAACAGGGAACCCTTTGATGCTGTGAAATGCAAATTGATTCCAAGCAAAGGATTGTAGCACATTTACATGTGTGAGTATCCTGGCGGAAACTAGGCATCAAAACCACTTTGTTTATTTTGTAAGCTTGATGCAGTATTTAAATGCAGAACTCAGCAGGAAAAACCTAGCATTGTGAAGGACATTCATTTCACATTCAATTTGAACATAACCTCGATACTTTACTTTTCACGTATGTTATGATAGTTCCGGACAGTGACAAAAAGACTGAAAGTCACTGTGCTTCATCAAGAAATCACAACAACACCACAATTGCTAAACTTGGCAGTTGATATATTAAACAATAGGATGTAACGTGTTAATTAATCAAATTAGAGGTGCTTTGGAGGGCCAAGTTAGCGTTTAAACTAATCATGTGTTGGCTCGAGCTTCATATTTAGCGTACAGATATGCACTTATATCTAGAGCTGGCAAAAAACTAGATAAAAGTTATCTCTCAAAACGTCAAACAATTCCTTCGAAACTGCAACTTGTGTACAATACTGAGGAGAGACCACATTCTGGACTGTTGGTACAAACAAAAACAAATCAAGCACAACAGTGTTATCTTTTAAGAGAGTCTCAGTGAGCATGTAAACAGACCAGCAGGCATCAGGAAAGCCTCAGTGCCCTATCTCTTCCCAGCATCCACAGCTCTCATTAGCTTCCCCATAATCTCTATCCCGTGATTTTGCCAGACTGTCAAAACAACCTCCCTCTCCTTCCCTCCGAGACTGTGGACAAACTGTTGCCCAGGTTCTTTAGGAAGTACAGACAGGGGTCAGTGTGTCAGCTCACTAACCCCGATGGAATGGCTCTGACGGACGTTAGCTGGCCGACGGCCACAAACAACCCCAGAGGAACCTCCCGGAAAGTTACGTACAGTGAGCAAACATCGCCAGAACTCATCTTCTGTTGATTAATGACTTCCTGAGCTGAGCTGCAGAATCAGAACATGCTGTGATTATTCTTGAACTAGTGGATTATACACTTTTCTAACTGCATAACTCTAATTTCATACTCGAAGATCAAGTAATATCTTCTTTAAAGGTCCCATCACGTGCTTTTCTGGTTATTACCTGTCCCCTTGTGTGTTATGTAGCTTTTTCTGAATGTAAACGGTCTGCAAAGTCACAAACCCTCAAAGTACACCCTGTAGCGAGTAAAACTCTAACACAGAAAAGACGTGTCTATGCTGCCCCAGAACTAGGGCTGTGCGATTATGGCAAAAATCATAATCACGATTATTTTGGTCAATAATTGATATCACGATTATTAAAAACGATTATCCATTTACTTTGAAAACATCCATATATTGAAAAAAAAAATGTGAACAGTATGTTTTTAACAGTTGATTACCCTGAACTTTAAGTATAATTCAACAGAAAAACCAAAAAAAAAAAAAAAAATTACATTTTTTATTTCTTTTTAATAATAAAAATAATAATCGTTTTATTTCGATTACATTGTTTTCGTAATCGTTGCAAGCCAAAACCGTAATAGAGATTAAAATACGATTAATTGCACAGCCCTACCCAGAACGCCTCTTTTTTTTCCCTTCCGGGGCAGGTTGACGTCACTCTGGACCAAATGGACCAATCCACAAACACACACACACTCACAGCCTGAGCTCCGCGGAGCTCAGGCTGTGAGTGTGCGGAGCTCCGCGGGAGTGAGTGAGTGTGCACAGCTCCGCACACAGCTCCGCTCAGACCCCACGCAGCAACTAGGAAACGACACCAGTAATCCAGCTCACACTGTCCGCTCCTCGAGCCTCAAAGGGCGGAGCAGCGAGCCCCGCAACGTCCCGCCAACACGGCACCCAGACCCCACGCAGCATTCTCATCTGTTTGTTATTACTGGTGTCATTTTCTGGTTGCTAACAAATGCCATTGTAAAACATAAACACTGATGTTCCGCTGTAACGGTGGTGGACTCATCAGAACAGAGTGGGCGAGCTGACCAATCAGAGCACAGTGGGCTCACAGGGAGGGGGGGCAGGAGCTCCAACAAGCCGTTTAGGACAGAGAGTGAATACACATACTATATAGAGATGCTGTATGAGAAACCCAATGTGATTTTGGAACATTGAACAATGTAAATCTATTCTAGTAGACCTCAACAATGGAATTATGATCAGTAGAAATGGCCAAGACATGGGACCTTTAAAGTAGTCCAAAGTACTGTATAGCATAATATTTAATAACACAACAAATATGTTTTATGAACATGAAACAAAATAATTGACCTTTATCACCCATCAGTTTAACATCCGAGATCAGCATGTCAGTAAACACACGCCTGTGCCACGACAGCAGGGAGAAATTTGGCAGCTGTCCTGCAAGAGGATTGTTCGTCTTCACTTTCCATTGCTTCATTGTGTTTCATGTCACACGGGCATCATTCTCCCCCCCTGACTCATCAGGATTCACTATATTTTGTTATCTTCTTCCCTTTTTTCCCTCCGTACCCCCTCCTTCTCTGTCTCTCACATTCCAGTGCAGTCCCTGCCGTTCGTAAAAAGCCTAAAAAGCTGATTGGAGTGAGACACAGTGCAGCATTCAGCTTTCTGCACACATTCTTATCGTCCGGGCCTCTTCGCAAAAATGTAAACACGATGAGAACTCTGAGAAAAAAATTCCACATTTGATATCTAGACGCGAGAAAGACAAAATAAGATGCAGGATTAGATCCTCTGAATGGAGATCAGTTAAACACCGGCCCCTGCTTAACCCTGTGGACCCTGACGCACACAGTGACAGGGTCCCCTCCTGCCTCTTTAGCCTATTTACTGGGGGCCAAGTGTGTGACGAGGGGGGCCCCTCACCTCTGAACCTTGACCCTGATTCAAACCCCTTCTGGCTGCCTTCAGGCCGATCACACAGACAGATACAGACTCAAGTCTGCATTTCAGAACAAGACCATACCTGCTCCTCACTCCTGCTTTGTGCAGAGCAACAACACAACACAAAGCCCCTCACATATCATATGTTCCTGTACAGGAACAACACACGTCGACAGCATCTCTGCAGGCACACATATACAAAGAGGCACTGACGCAGACCAGACCATCAACAGGCTGAATCTAATTAACCCTCATCTGTTTCTGAGAGAGGCTTTGTTTCACAACAAACCTCCCAGTGCCTGCGAGTCAGACGCCACATGAAACACATCCAGCCGAGATAGAGGACCAGTGCTGCCTGCACCACGAGAGGAGGACTGTGATCTGACACTTCTCTAGACAGGAACACTCAAAGTGCCGCTAATATGTTGAAAAGAAGGAAAACCGAGACATAAAAATAAATAAAAAGTATAGGGGAAAGGAAAATGCCAGTCACAACATTTACATTTGTATATCAATTACTCACCCTGTGTTGCTTAGAATGACTGCCTTCACAGTGAACTAAAACCTTACTACTACTATTGCCACATTAATCTCTGGCCTCCTTTTATTTTACATAAAATCAAAATGGTATTAGATCAGTAATGGGCATCAGCAGATAACGGTAAGTGAAGGTTTCATTAGAGGGTGGATTGGTGCCATTTCCATCAGAGTCCTTATCTCAGATAAAATCTCCTGTGTATCCTCCTCCATTCACCTTACATTTCACAGCTAAGAAAGCATGCATTCTCCTTTATTCAAGCACATTTTTGTTCCCTTCTAGAAACACAATGCATTTCTATCAACTGCACATTCCCAGTCACCTAAACAAAAAGTAATAAACGTCATCAACACAGAACACACCAACGGGACAGCTCCGTATGTGTACACATGCTGTGTAGCCAAGCTATTCCAAAACAGAACTTTAAATTCTAGGCAGTATCCCAAAGTTTGAAGCGATAACGAATATGCCGGGCTGCATTTTTAGGAAGTAAAAGCTTATGCACAAGAGATCTTAAACATTTCATGTTATTGAGTCTTACAGAGCCAGAGACCAACTAAAGAGAGATCAATAAAGAACCATTAGCAACAGAAACATGCCTGCTTTGCTTTGCAGAGCAGCATGCAGCAGCCGCTCCCCTCTTGCCACAGTAAACAAGGTCAATGATGACTGATGTCCTTCGCCCACTATTCACCCGCTGCACGCTGTTTGTACAGCATCAAGGACGACTTCATACAAACAATAAAGAGAGAAGGACAAATCAGACACTTCATGGAGCTGGTTCTTAGTTTGATCTCCAAAACAGAAAGCATCTTTGTGTTTTTGTAACTCTGACCCGTGAAGTGTGATGTAAACATACTGGAGTGCCCAAATCTGTGAACACCTGTGCTTGGCCGTGCGTGTGATATAAGTGTGTCAACACACACACACTCTCCAGGTTAATGATTGTGGATGTGAGGTTTGAGCGGTGGTGCAGCTGTCGTCTTGAGACCCGGAGTGGAGGAATGCAGCAGGGGTGACGGTGTCGAGGTGGAACGGTGTGAGAGACGTTTTAATTGCATTAACGGACTACTGCAGGGACTCTGTAACACATACACAAACTTTACTGTTGTGATTTCTGTGTTTGCGGTGGAGCGCCACCCAATGCACTCAATGCAAAAAGACAGTGTGTGCTCCAAATACCTGTCATGTTTTGGGAATGCTGCTCGTTTAACCCTGTGAAATAATCAATTGCGTGTGCTTATTGGGTTTTTCAGGGTTGTGAGCAATCCTGTCCCACAATGCAATGCAAACCGGGCTGGCTTTTTTTGGCTTGAGATTTGGCAAAAGTGTTAATTGAAAAAGTGAGTAACTTTAGTTGTTACACAACTTCTGCATCATATCTGTTAGAACACAATGGATTATAATAATGACTTTCTCACTAAATCAGAATCAAGTTGCTCATTGTGGTGTAAGAAAGGAGTAATTGTTCATGAATTACATTCTTGAATAAATTAAACAGGTTAAATTATGTTTTGTTTTTTGTACTGCCAATTGCCTTATAACTAGTCAGATTCACCCTGTACCACTCAGGTTCAGACCCCTCACTCACTTGCATACAGCATGGAGTCACATAAATTCCCAGCGTAGCAGTATTTTCTGAGCTATGTGCCAACCAGGCAGTGAAACCATCTGCTAATGATCACAGTAAGGTTCTCCTCTGCAGCATCATACAGCCACTTACAGTTAATGTTGCCTTTGAAAAGGAGCTGATCCTGGACCTGCTGACTTTGAGGGGCCCCTGGTCTCAGCTTTGAGAACTTTCTGAGGTGGTTGTCCTGAGATCAGCTGGCGCTCAGATCGGACGAAAAGCCTAAAACGAAACTAAAGCCTCTGTCTGAAGCTCGGATTTTTTACTGTAAGGAAGCTATTAGCAGGTTTAACCTCAGTGTATAGACACTCCTCAGTGCCTGAGAGAGAACATGTACAACATGTTTTTTCTTGCAACACCGTAAATGTATCAAAAATATAATTTACGGAGATGTCCTACTTTTTTCTCTGTTATCTATCATACTAAATATGGATACCTGAAGGTTTGGAATGATAAATACATTACTTTGTTTAGTTTTTTACTATTTAATCAAATGTTATTGACCAAAGGAATAATCCCGAAAACAGATAAGATAAGTAGATAATGGTAAAGGAGCAGTAGTCATCAATAGCGTGCAAGTCATGTTTGTTTGCACTCAGGGGACGGCAGGATGATGCTGCATTAGTCTGCAGAATATCAGAGGGAAATACATGCCACACAGACAAAAGAGGAGCTTAAATAACATCGACCGGCTTGCTCTCAATTTTTCATAAAAGCGCTCTCATGTTTCCCATCATCCATATACTCCAGCATCACGTGACACAATGCAGCAATAGACATAAAGCTGGTCCTGCCCTCTGCCCCGCCCTGCCTCTATTGATCTCACCCACAAATCCTGCACTGCTACATTAGCGCAGGCCTGCTAACAACATTGAACTACTCCCACTGGACATCATCATAACTGCTAGACACTCTCAGGCCTTCCTCTCTCTTCTGCTCAGATGCTGAACTAACACACAAAATGTATTTCATGCCTTATTTACAGTGTCATTTTGCATCTCTCTGGCTTTTTCGCTTATCTGCAGAACAATAAAACAGCCATCAAGAACTCCTCGGTGTGGCCAAAGACAAGCGAGACATCCAGAGAGAGGAAGCTACATGAAAGCTGGGTGTTGGCTGAGACATGAGGTCAAAGGTCAGGCATGAAAGAGAGATAAGCGAAGTGGGGTCAGCATAGAAGTTTGTGTAAAAAGAGATACTACTACAAGTAACAGTTTAGAGAGAGTCATACTAGTGGATTTGAGAAACTTTGAAATGCTGTTTAACGACTTTTTGTTCATTAAGGCAGTTTTTAACTACAAAACGATGTGTAAGTGCAAATGGAAAAGTGAATTTAACGAGTTTAAAGGAAATGTTACCAGAGGGGTTCAATTAAAGTGTGACCACTGAAGAGGAAGCTTTATACCTTACTGGAGGGGATATACACTCAACCACAACAGATGAAAAGGGAGCAACGGTAGTGGAAAACTGGGGAAAGAATCTACACATTTTCTAACTGTCAGTTTATATTGAAGAGTGACAATCGAGGACGACAGTGACTAAGTTGCTAGCGTTTCCATATATCAACTCTAATATCAGCAGATGGCCTTACATACATGTATCTCAGAGCAGGAGAATGTCTGCATTCACACACAAAATACTCATAGACAGTATACTCCGGGTGAAAGTACAGTGGAGATACTGGCAAAAGTAAAAGACCAAAGGAAATATCTCAGCAACTCCCTGACACAACCACATCACACATGGAGCCTCAGGGGTTACACACACACACACACTTCACTATAGCACATCAGTGCTTCAATACACATTCCTCAGGTCAGCGTATGTAGTATTTAATGTACCTGAATTGTTAAATCGACTTTTGGATAATCAGACACAATAAACATATGAAAACCAGGTTTATCCAACATCTTTGCTGAATATAAGCAGCTGTTAAGATGTGCAAAATCTTTTTGACTTAAATGGACCAAACCATTGTTGTATGCACAGTTTATGAAGGAGTTTCTTTCTTCTGTTGGCAGTGAAGCCTTGTGATGCTCATTGACTTAAAGGTCAAACTTCCCCATCTTTTCATCTTCTGTTATATCACCACTTAAGAAACATCCACCTTCCATGTGTAGTACTATTTCATGGCTGGTTTGTGTGAGTATAATAACAGCAAATAGGACAAAGAAGGAGTTGATCTTCATATAGAGCTTATTAACTGACTCATTTGACTTGATTACTAGAAATCAACTGATACAAACATATAGCCATCCCTGTTTGGGACGTTCGGGCTCTATTGACAGGCTGTCCGCCTCCATATGCAGCGAGGGGCGGACAAAGAGTGAAGCAACCCGGGCGTTAAATGTGACTCTAGGTCACTTTTGTCAAGCAGTCGCTAAATTCATTCGGTTGCGCACCATTTGCCGTCAACAATAGCGGACAAAAGCTGCAGAAAAACCCTGATCAAACACTTGGTTTCTGTACAGTATGTCACCGAGAGTGTGTGTACACAGTGGCTATGTAAACTAGTGTTAATCCTCTTAGGAAATCACGCTCTCTGACCACTTCAGCCTGTCCAAACACAAAAACGGCCAGGCATGGTAACTTATAATTATAAACATAAAAGCGGCGTCCGTATACTTACGTTGTTTTCAGAGTAGGGTGGTATTCCAACAAGGCAAAAGGCAACTCCATTCATTGGACAGCAGAGACTGTTTGGCTGCAACCAGGAGAGGCAGAGTTGTTGCTGCAAGAGCGGCAACACGAGCAGCTCTGATGGGAACACACTCGGGTCAAACACAAACGTATAGGTTCAACTCTTATCCGGCTTCCTTCCTCCCGAAAAAACCCCACTCTGTTCCCGTTGTTTGGGGCAGTTCAAAGCGCTCACCCCCTCCTCATCTTCTCCTTCTTCCGCCAGACCGCATCAGTTGAACATAAGTAAATCCCTCTGTGCCTGCCTGGAAACTCACTGCAGCAGCGTCAACACACATGGCGGACACCGGAAATCAAGAGGCGGTGCCTTCAGAGTAAAGGCGTGGGGGTTTGAATTTCAGGGGAAAAGTGTTTTACATTTCTGTGTGAAGGGGTGGAGTGGCGTAGTACAACCTTGTTATTATACATCCATGACCATGAGTACAACTACTTGTATTTAAAGGAGAGGTGTCATGCTTTTCCGGTTATTACCCGTCCCCTTGTGTGTTATGAAGGTTTTTATGCATGTAAACGGTGTGCAGAGTCAAAACCCTCAAAGTACACCCTGTAGCGAGTAAAACTCTAACACAGAAAATACCTCCCCAAAACGCCTCGTTGGAGATACGTCACTGTCCATTTGATTCTTCCGGTACCGCATGATGTCATGCGGTACCCGGAACAAAATGGACCAATCCGGAAGAGCTATGGCCACACCCAGCGGCGCTGGCCGCACCCTCTGCCAGCCTAACATTTACTGTTGGAAGCTCTGGTTCAGTTCACAATCGATCCAGTCATGCCAATGCCAAGGACCTGTTTCCTGAAATGTGAGGAGAAATCTGAGCTGTTTGTCCTACCGACGGAAGAACCACGACGAAGTCAGTGGTTGAAATGTCTGTTTAACACTGTTCCTTCAGAGGTTTGAAGAACGTTACTGTGTGCACGGCATTTCACAGACGAAAGCTTCCAAAACATTGCCCAGTTTGAGGCCGGATATGCACAGCATTTAAAACTGAAGGACGATGCTATTCCTAGTTTGTTTGGACCGTTTGGAGCAGGGGAAGATTCGGGTACACAACCTGTAAGTTTGCATTGTTATTTGTGTATTTATCAAACAAGGTATCTACCACGACTGTTTAAATGTGTAAACGTGTGTCGGACTGCTAAGCCATTGACACAGTGCTAACTGTGCTAACTAAGTTGCTAGCGTTTCCATATATCAACTCTAATATCAGCAGATGGCCTTACATACATGTATCTCATAGCAGGAGAATGTCTGCATTCACACACGAAATACTCATAGACAGTATACTCCGGGTGATTTACCGTACGGTCAGTCGCGAAACGTAATTACATTATAGCTGGCGTTCCTAGCGTGTATGCTACCGAGCTAAACAACGGAGCTAGACATGAGTTTGCTCGGGAAAACATTGTTGTTATGCCAGCTACAATGAATGTAGCAGACTACCCGTATAAGATTGCAATTGTAAACATGTTCTTGCTAGCCTAGACCAGCGCCATATAGAGAGATCTATCTATATGGCGCTGGCCTAGACTAGCTGTTGTTCATAGTAGATTGGCATATTACACTGAACAACTAGCAAACGTAGGTTAGCATATTAGCTGGCAAGCTAACTGTGTTGATTAGATAGATAGATTAGATAGATACACACTCCTACCACTACTGTTATCTTTCTTACAGTGCAGACGCTTTTCTGCTTGCTCTTGCCTCTGCTTACTTTTTATGCTGATTTTCCTATTCTTATTCTCTGAAAACTTCGAGCAGCGGCTCCTGGACATTAACTTATCACTGGGACAGTTATTCATCGTAAATAGACGGAGGGTTTCAGCCATATTTCAACATTTTTACGACGACCTCAGTCTTACAGTAGCGTGGCCTAGCAACAGCTAAAGCCTGGTAGGCTACTGCATGCTATTTAGCTTAAGCTAGTTGGTAGCAAAATGCCTCCGTTCTCTACAGATGACTTCCACAAACTTCAACAGAAGATGGCTGTGTTGGAAATGAAAATGCAACGGTTGGAAGTTAACGTGGAAGTGAATGGACTATGTTGTGGGAATAACACCACTTTACCAGTGTTGCAAGATAATGGAAAAGGGTATGCTAACTCACAGCTAGTTAGCAGCTACAAGGTTTCCAAGGAACAGGAGGGCTGTGTACTGGGTAATAAATCTACAAGTGGTAGTCCTCCCTGGAACTCTCTGGGTGCAAAGCCTAAGAGTAAATCATTTCCATGGGATTTGGGAGGACGAATAACAGGCAGAGCCCAGCGCTCTGAAATCTGTGATGCGACCGGCTGGCCTGCATTGTTATCACCCAGGAAGAGTGCCTCTTCAACCCCTATTCATACTAGGAAACAGCCGTGGACAGCTGCTAAAGGGAGAACTACAAACAATCCTCCTAAACCACCAAGTGTGCCAATCCAGAACAGATACGCTCCGCTGACCGAGAACCGGAGATCTCTTTCTGATGACCTGGATAACCCGTCCTCTTCACACAGCAGGGTAAGGACCAATAGCTACTCCAAAAGTAAAAGGCTAGAGGGAAAGCTAACGGCTGGGCCTGAAACTCTGATTGTGGGTGACTCTGCTGTAAGAGATGTAAAAGGTCTGTGTAGTAAGAACAACACCAAAGTACTCTGTTTTCCCAAGGATATGGTCTCCGACTTGGCTGAGAAGATCCTGCATATTGGGGCTGAACATCCGACTGTGAAGAATGTGGTACTACATATTGGAACAAATGATGTTGTGAAACAACAGTCAGAAGCGCTGAAAGAAGACTTTAAATGTCTGTTGGAAACTGTCAGCTCTCTAAATGCGGAGGTGTTCATCAGTGGCCCTCTACCGCCAGTCAGAAGAGGAGTGGAGAGATTCAGCAGACTGTTTGCATTGAACATGTGGCTTTCAGCTGCCTGCACTGACCATTCTGTCCATTTTATTGACAATTTTAACTTTTTCTGGGATCGCAGACATCTTTTTAAGGCAGATGGAGTTTGCCTGAACAAGTCAGGAGTGAAATTGTTTATCTCTAACATATTCAACTGCCTGCGTCAGCAATCTGTTCCCTCTGCCAAGGACAAGCGGCAAGAGGAATCAAAACAGGAGAAAGACACAACACATTGCGCAGAAAACCCTGAAGAAGTATCACTGCACCCGCCTGAGGAATGTTCTGATTATGGGAGACCTATGACACAAATGGAGGAGTCTCCACTACCCGTCACCCCCCCTGTCAACGCCTTGGAGGATACTCTTCATTCATCTCCCAGCTCTCTCTACTCTCCGCTCACCCTTTCACCCTCGCCCTCCCCCCTGGAGTTCGATGACCGCATGAAGGCGAGATGCAGGGTTGGCAGCATGTCCTTTACCCCCGCCCCTCAACGACGCCCACCAAAATCACCGAAGCAGAGACGCGCACCATCTCCCCCGTCTTCATCACTGTGCCTATGTCAACCACCTCCCATCCCTTCAAGAAAGCATCTGCAGTCTCCGAAGCCTGATAAGGATGTGTGTGTACAAAACGCAACAAACTTTTACTGATATGTGCTGGGTCCAGGCTCAAGGGCATATGGCACTCTCAACTCTTTCCAGCACATGCCGGGGCCCTGCCTGCCAGTAGCTTTGCCGATATCTGTGTTGATAGGTAATAGATTAAGAGCGGTAAATCAGCTTAGAAACAGGAAGTGCTCAAACGTTTGTGTGAGGTTACCAAATTTAGCAGTGATTCCATGTCAGCCACAGCTTGTCACAATTTTTTTTACTGATAGTGTATTTAACAAACTTAAACTAGCTTTATTAAATGTCAGGTCTTTGGCAGGAAAAACATTTTTAATCAATGATTTTATCACTGAGCACAATCTCGATTTTATGTTTTTAACGGAAACTTGGATTGAACAAAATAACAGTGCAGCTGTTCTTATCGAATCAACCCCTCCCAACTTTAGTTTTATGAGTCAGGAAAGAATGCATAAGAAAGGGGGTGGAGTTGCTATTTTGTTCAATGATTCCATTCAATGCAGGAAGACATCTTATAGGGACTTTGCTTCTTTTGAATATGTGGCCCTTCAGCTGAAATGCTCCTCTCGAGCTCTGTTCCTAAATATCTATAGACCACCCAAATACTGTGCAAGCTTTTTTGATGATTTTACTGAACTGCTGTCTATAGTGTGTATTGACTTTGACCGTTTAGTCATTGTTGGTGATTTTAACATCCATGTTGACAACCCCCAGGACAGAGGAGCTAAAGAACTGTTTTGTGTTCTTGATAACTATGGACTGACTCAGCATGTGGCGGAGCCCACGCACAATAAGGGGCACACTCTGGACTTAATTATCTCAAAGGGTCTGAATATCTCAAAGGTTGTGGTGACTGATGTTGCACTCTCTGATCATTCCTGTGTTTTCTTTGAGAGCTCTATTTCTGTTCACAAAAATGTTCAGAAAGAGGTAACCACAAAGCGATATTTAACTGAAAATACTAGGGAAATGTTTACTCATAATTTCTCATCCACACTTGCCCCTGCTAACATCTCAGTAAATGAGCTAGTAGATCATTTTAATTCAAAAATTAAAAATGTTATAGATACCATTGCTCCAACTAAGGTAAAGGAAGTGATTAGCAAGAAAATATCTCCATGGAGAAAGGCCATGACCGTGAGAACAGAAAAAAGAGAGTGTCGAAAAGCTGAACGTAGGTGGCGAAAAACAAATCTCCAGGTTCACTTTGAAATCTATAAAGAGAGACTTGGCCTTTATAATTTGGAATTGAAAAACGCACGACAGTCTTTCTTCTCTGACATCATTACCAAAAACAAAAACAACGCACGTGCCTTGTTTGCTACCGTCGACAGACTAACTAACCCCCCAGTGTCAGTAGCCTCTGAATTTCTATCCACCAGGGCGTGCAATGATTTTGCCTCCTTCTTCACTGACAAAATTCAGAAAATTAGACAAGCAGTCAGTGCCTCTACATCAGGTACAGCAAATGTTTTGTCCCTATGTCCACCTAATATCAATTTAAACACCATGACACAATTCCATCAGATTAATGGTAAAAACTTAGAGGACATTATTCAACTTCTGAAATCCTCCTCCTGCTGCCTTGATATTATTCCAACAGGATTTTTCAAAGATGTTTTTCCTTGCATGGCCTCAGATCTACTTCATATAGTAAACACATCTCTTCACTCAGGTATTTTTCCAGAGGCCCTGAAAACTGCAGTCATTAAACCGCTCTTAAAAAAGAATAATCTAGATGCCTCAGTAATGAACAATTACAGGCCAATATCAAACCTGCCATTTCTAGGTAAAATCATTGAAAAAGTAGTATTTCAACAGTTGAGTAACTTCTTGCATTTAAATAACTGTTTGGATGTGTTCCAGTCAGGATTTCGTCCAAACCACAGCACTGAGACTGCTCTTGTAAAGGTCTTCAATGACATCCACTTAAACACAGACAGTGGCAGAACTTCAGTGTTAGTATTATTAGATCTCAGTGCTGCATTTGACACTGTTGACCACAACATATTACTAGACCGACTAGAAAACTGGGTGGGACTTTCGGCAACAGTTCTAAATTGGTTTGAGTCCTACTTAAAGGACAGAAAAAAACTTTATTTCTATAGGTAAATACACATCTGAGTTGACAAATATGACATGTGGGGTACCTCAAGGCTCCATCTTGGGGCCTCTTCTCTTTAACATCTACATGCTACCACTGGCTCAGATAATGAAAAACAACAAAATAAGTTACCATAGCTATGCGGATGACACACAAATTTACGTAACAATTTCACCAGGAGATTATGCTCCAATTCAAACACTGAGTAAGTGCATTGAACAAATCAATGACTGGATGTGTCAGAACTTTCTCCAATTAAACAAAGATAAAACTGAGGTAATGGTTTTTGGAGCCAAGGCAGAACGTATAAAAGTTAGCGCTGAGCTTCAGTCTGCAATGTTCAAAACAACAGATAAAGCCAGAAATCTAGGTGTAGTCATGGACTCTGACCTGAGTTTCAACAGTCACATTAAAACAGTTACTAAATCAGCCTACTATCACCTAAAGAACATATCTAGGATTAAAGGACTAATGTCACAGCAGGATTTGGAAAAACTTGTCCATGCTTTTATCTTCAGTAGACTCGACTACTGCAATGGTGTCTTTACAGGCCTCACTAAAAAATCTATTAGAAAGCTGCAGCTGATTCAGAACGCCGCTGCTCGAGTCCTCACTAACACTAAGAAAGTGGATCACATCACTCCTGTTCTGAAGTCTTTACACTGGCTTCCTGTGTGTCAAAGAATAGATTTCAAAATATTGTTGCTGGTTTATAAAGCTTTGAATGGTTTAGGCCCAAAATACATGTCTGACCTACTGCTAAATTATGAACCATCCAGAACCCTCAGGTCTTCAGGGACTGGTCAGCTTTCTGTCCCCAGAGTCAGAACTAAACATGGTAAAGCAGCATTCAGTTATTATGCTCCGAATATCTGGAACAAACTCCCAGAAACCTGCAGGTCCGCTGCAACTCTTACTACTTTTAAATCCAGGCTGAAGACTTTTCTTTTTGCCGCTGCTTTTAATTGAACTATTCACATCTTAAACTGCACTGTAACTTTTAACTTTTATCCATGTATTTTTTCTTTTAATGTTTATTTTATTATCTTTCCTTTTTAATGACTGATTTTAAATGCCATTTTTAAAATGTCTTCCATTTTTGTAAAGCACTTTGAATTACCTTGTGTTGAAAGGTGCTATATAAATAAACTTGCCTTGCCTTGCCTTGCCTTACCACAACTACTACTAACGAATCTAAAACAACTAAGTTTCTCTAATATTTTGTGATTTGCATTTGATTTCGTCCAGCCAGATCAGGAAACTCCTGGCGTATCTGGCGGACAACACACACACGGGATGACCCACTCTGATGCCTCGTCCTAAAAAGCCCCGGCAGCCGCTTGCAAAGCTGCGATAGGCAAGATGCCGAAAACGCCTATAAGGGGAGGAATGGATGATATACAGTGTATATATGTATATTTACGCATGATCATTTTGTACATTTCTAAAAATAAAGTTTGATGGAAATACTTAGTAGGCCTATCCTTTCTTCCCTGAATTATTTGCTCCTATAACATATCATTCATATATAGCAAACCATGATTTGATTTCTCATCAAACAATAGTAGTTTATTACAGGTAAAAATAACTTACTCTTCTATAACAACAGTTGTAGGTACAGTTCGGTTAGTTAACGTATAAAATATACGGCTGTACCGAGGCCATTATAAGACTGTTGTTCCGCTGAGAGCGAGCCGAAAAATGCACTGTTAGACATGGGCGGAGCCTCTCTGGTGGTTGACTAATCAGAACAGAGTGGCCGAGCTGACCAATCGGAGCACACTAGGCTCACAGGGAGGGGGGGGCAAGAGCTCCAACGAGCCGTTTAGTGGAGAGAGTGAATACTGTTGAATACACATACTTTACAGAGATGCTGTATGCGAAACCAATGTGAGTTTGGAAAATTGCACAGTATAAATCTATTTTAGTATACCTCAACAATGGAATTATGATCAGTGGAAATGGCCATGACACCTCTCCTTTAAGTGCCATTTTAATCTCCTTGACCTTGTACTTAATTTGTTGAACTCTTTTAAAAATGACGGCTACTTTTATACTCCACTACATTTCAGAGGATATCCACTGTGTACTCCACCACATTTCTTTACTAGCCTACCTATAATTGTTTTGCAGATTAAGATGAATAATTCAGAAAGTAATGTGGATTATTACGAAGATACAACATGACAGCCTGGCACTATGAAGTTTTTAATTATTAATTAATAATAATTATTCAATTATCCAATATTTATTATTTTTGATTGGGATATTCTTTTGAATTGGTATTTTAGTTTGAATACTTTTAGTGTACTTTGATGACAGCACTTACTAATTACTTTTACTTTTTGTAGGGTAGGTAAGAATGGAGAAACCAGCTGAGTAAACTAGAATTTGAAAGTACACAACCGAAAAAAATCTGCCCCTTCCTTCAGAGCCCCTCCTCCAACACACACGGACGTGCACATGACCAATGAGGGCACGAGATAAGTTTGCGCACGAGATGGAAGGCTGACAGGCAGGTAGGCCATCCAATTATCTGCCACGGGCCAAGGCAGATCATTGGACTTGCTTTTTACAGCGCCACGGCTTCCACAGATGAAATATTTGTTCATCAGTATACGTTGGCTAATTCACAATACATGTGCTCCTTATCTTTGCAGATTAAGTCTAAGCCTTTATGGTGGATACCTTTACCGGAAGATATACATCTGTATTATCGTTAACTTGATACTGAACCGAGTCAAATTAAAAGAGGGTGCGTTGGGTAAATCTGTGCGCTCCGCCCTGTAAACCCACAGCGTGCGGCAGGCCCGGCTCCAGGATGAAATGACTGAGGGGGCTGTTAAAAAATCCGAGGGGGCGATTTTTTTTTCACAACAACGAAAAATACTGGCAATGTAATTAATTGACACACCAAGCTTTTTTCCTTCTCACTGCTCTACAATCTCTTTGCTTCTTTATTTTTATTCTGGATTTACCCCTCTCATTCTGTTCTTTTCCTCTGATCTTTAATAATAGATAGTACATTATTAGATGGCTGCACTTTGTTTAACAGACTAATATTGATTCCCTCAATTTATAAATGGACAGGCTCTGTAATTATACCATAATACCTTTTCTCCTCTATCCCTTAACTCGTCTTCCTATACAGATTTACTTACCTCTAGTCAGGCCAGGATTAAAGAAACATTAATCTGGTTGATTTTTTATTTTCAGGATTGAATGTTCAAATCAAGGCCTAAAACCTGGCATTTCATAAGAAAGTGACTAATATATAAACCAAATGTAATATTGGATCAAATACCACACCAAATGGACAAATGGAAGTCCCCTGGTTTGTCTCTAGAGTCTAACTGCCATGAGAAAAATCAAATCAATGTTCCAAAATCCGTCACTAGATGTCGCTCATTGTACCAATACGGTTGATATAATACATAACATATTATTATTCTAGTAAAAGGGCTCGCTTTGGCAAAAACCTGATCCATACAGGCATTGCAGCCCTAAATAATAACAAGTAACCATCATGTGTGGTGCTATCTGTAGTTGTCTGTCTTGTTTTTTGTTGATGTCATATTGTTTTCACAGTGCTGTGAATTTCCCCCTGGGGACAATTCAAATCAATGTTCCAAAATCCGTCACTAGATGTCGCTCATTGTACCAATACGGTTTATATAATACAGATTACCACAACAGTGCTGTGGAAATGAATTTCCCCCTGGGGACAATAAATCTAATCTAAACTAATTTAATATTCAATCCCACACTTAGCGATTGAGAACATAAATTCGTAATTTACCTCGTTTAAAGCACTTTTGTTGTAATACTATGAATTTAGTTGACACTACTAGCCGAGTTTCTTTTGTCCAATATTTCGCGGGCAGGTACATTGAATTAGAAGTAGAAGAAGAAGAGGTAGAAGAAGAAGTAGTAGAAGAAGAAATACGCCAACGCTACAAACAGGCACAACACTGTTACTCTGTTTTTACTGACATATAACATTTTATTTCACCTTGCTCTATGTTTTTTAACGCACATTCAAAAACGGGAACATTTTCAGGAGTTTCAACCGGGTACCGGCCACCGAAAACGGGGACTCTGCCGTTTTGGTCACCCATCCGACTGTGTTTACAGCTAAGCATACACGCTAACATTAAAGGTGGGGTAGGTAAGTTTGAGAAACCGGCTCGAGATACACTTTTTGTTATATTCCATGGAATGCTCTTAACATCCCGATAGCAATGAATATCTTAAGTGCTTTGACAAAAAATCCATAAAAAAAATTCATCTGTGGAAGCCGTAGTACTGTAAAAAGCACGGCCAATCATTTTAGCCGGCCCGGCTAAAATAACTGGATGGCCTACCTGCCTGTCAGCCTTCCATCTGTGCACAAACTTATCTCGTGCCCTCATTGGTCATGTGCGCGTTCATGTGTGTTGGAGGAGGGGCCCTGTAAGGAAGTGGCAGATTTTTTCCGGCTGTGTATTTTCAAATTCTAGTTTACTCAGCTGGTTTCTCCAAAATTACCTACCCCACCTTTAAGTCAAAGTACAAAAGTATTGGCCTCAACATATAGGCCTAGTTAAAGTAGCAAAAGTAAAAGTACTTATTATGCAGATTGGCCCATTTCAGAATAATATATGATATGTTTTGACTATAATTATCAAAGCATTCAAGTGTTTATCAAAGCTGGTAAAGGTGAAGCTAATTTTAATTACATCATGCAGTGTAGCTTGTGATTTTACTACGGGTCAAACTTAAGTCTTAAGTGTTGATTATATTTTCACGTCATTTAAACAAAATCTACAAAGTAATTAAAGGTATTAAATAAATGTAGTAGAGTAAAAGTACACCATTTACCTCTGAACTGTAGTGGAGTAGAAGTACAAAGTATAGCAAAAAATGTAAATACTCAGTAAAGTACAAGTCCATGAAAATTGTACTTAAGTACTGTACCTAAGTACAGTGCCTAAATACATGTACTTAGTTACACCACTGCCATTAAGTATATTTTTTCATTTACTATATCATAATGTATATGGTCACCATATTTTCATCTGAAAAGTAACAAAATTGTCAAATAGATGTCAGGTAAAAAGGAAAATATTTCACTCTGAAATTATGTGATGAAATGGAAATACTCAAGTTCATCAAAATTGTACTTAAAGGTAGGGTAAGAATGGAGAAACCAGCTTGAGTGCGCTAGAATTTGAAAGTATGCAGCCGAATAAAATCTGCCCCTTCCTTCAGACTTCCTTACAGAGCCCCTCCTCTAACACACACGAACGCACACATGACCAATGAGGCCACGAGATAAGTTGGTGCACGAGATGGAAGGCTGACAGGCAGGTAGGCCATCCAGTTATTTTAGCCGGGCCGGCTAAAATGATTGGTCGTGCTTTTTACAGCGCCACGGCTTCCACAGATGCATTTTTTTAATGTATTTATTGTCAAAGCATTTAATTTATTCATTGCTATCAGGATGTTAAGAGCATTCCATGGAATATAACAAAAAGTGTTTCTGAAGTGAATTACCTACCCTACCTTTAAGTAGAGAACTTGAGTAAATGTAGTTAGGTGACTTAAATATTGTGGAAACTCAAATGATTAAGATGTATTTATGTTTTAAAATGGAAATACAAGAGCAACATAGGCAAATAAATGATTAATCATTATGCATATAATAATCTCATAGCCTATTCATATACTTTATGATTGTCAATGGCAAAGTAAGGGGGAACTTACTCATCAATAGAACAGGAACTTCCAACTGCTGCCAAGACGTCACACTATTCATATTCTAGGGTTCAATCAGTTTTGTTTGATTTTGTTTTTGTTGATTATCTTTTTCTATAATTGATCTAAATCTTCAAAGTATAACTAAAAAAGTACAAAGGACAATTTGTTCCTCTGGGTTAACTTAACAAGCCTCTTTATTGCTACTGTCACCTTACGATTCATTGTATTGCATTGTGTTAAAAAAAAATGTAGAAGGAGGGAGGGACATATAGAAAATGGGTGGACCAAAGACACATGACGAAGACTAAAGTAGAAGTTCAACAAACAAGGATATTAGTTCTTATACCCATCTGACTCTGACGCAAACAGAAGCGGAAAGACACAGATAAAGTGCAGTGAAGACAGAGGACTTGCAGAAAGAGATCAGGATGAAGCGACACCATGAGAAGTTATCTATCTCTTTGGTGATCACTGTCCTCTGTTTGGGGAGCCTGCTGACAACTGCTTTCTGGATCATTGTGGACAACAGGTAAGCGTGTCATACTTGTTCCAACAACCTGGTATATGTTCCTCACAAGGCATAATTTGTTTTAGTTGTTAAGTGTTCTGATTTGGTGGAACCTCAAACATGTAAGTTAAGGTAAGTAAAATATATTGATTATGTCTAAGACAGAAATGTACATTCACACAAAGTAATAAGATTATTCATTCTGAAGACAACATGTGTTACTTTGTTATACCTACATTTCTTCTTTTGGACTGAGTTCATGTTTATTATTAGATCAAAGTAAAGTTTTTAATTATACATTAATATAATTTATTTAGTTAAAAGCAAAAACGTTTTATAATGAACATCATTTTTTTTTACCGTAAATAAATTACATTTACTACTATATCAAAGAAGAATCTTGACTTTTAAACTTAAAACGCTTCGTTACACTCAGTTAAAGACAGGAATATTCTCTTCAAAAGACCTTAACATTTATTGAGGTGTCTTTAAAATATGCATCACCTATTGAGGGACTGCGGATGGAAATGAGCTCAAAGCTAAATCTGGCACTGTTACGCTTGACACATTTTAATGTTTTAAGTGTTCATTACAGTGCATTATCCCTGCTAAATAAACGATAACAATTATGTTTTATTATAAAAAACACCTCCCAAAAAACTCCCAACATTTTAAAAATAAAATTAATGCAGTTATTTTCTTTTGCTGACTACGCATCCTCTGGAACTTTACATTAAACAAAGAACCCTTGCATTACACTGTATTTGAATACAAGCGTTAGAACAAAAAACATGCTGTATTCAAAAGTCTTTCATGTATCCAATACTTAAAGCTTGACACTCAGACTGCAAACTCTGCGTGTCATTTTCTTTGGTTCAATCGCCATGAACGTTTTCTGCAGTGCATCAAAGGTGTATTTGAGCTCACTGGGATAGCTCAAGTTTAGAGCAAAGATGAAGCCCAATAACATGGCACATGCATGTGCAACTGATGGCATCTTATTGAACACTTCCACACCTTCAACGATGAGTCCAATGTGCTGTGGTGGCAGGAGAGGATCATTGAATTAGAAGTAGAACAAGAAGAAGAAGGAGAAGAAGTAGAGGAAGAAGAAGTAGAGGTATGGAAGAAGAAGAAGAAGTAGAGGTAGAAGAAGAAGAAGTAGAGGTAGAAGACGAAGGCCGTGTCTCAATTCAGGGGCTGCACCCTTCGGAGTACGCAGCCTACGCGGTCCACGGAGGACCCAGCCCACGTAGACCGGGTAGGCTGGACCGAGCGGCCTACGAAATGAGACGGTCTAGCCCAGTGGTTCTCAACTGGTGGGTCGCGACCCAAAAGTGGGTCGCGGACCCGTTTCGAGTGGGTCGCGGATGTGTGAGTGAAGAAAAAAAAGTTGAAAAAAAAATTTGAATTTTTTTTTTTTTTTTTTTTGGGGAAAAACTCAAACTTTTATTTTGAAGGCCCGATTTTCTTCTCAGAGTGTACCAGAATGCGTAGTTTATGTTAGTATTTCTAAAAATCTCCTGGGGGAGAATCCCCCAGACCCCCCTGCTGGGGTTGGGTTTCAGCATGTGTGCCTTTTTATATAGTTCAGCTTTGATTCCATCATCACATTAAACCTTTTTTAAAAGCATACTTTAGTTCTGTGAAGGGATATAAGGGATATATGCACTGTACTTCACTTTTATTAATATTGTATGCTCAAAAGCGTATATATTACAGCACGATATTTTGTTGAATAGATTTGAGTGCTTCAAAATGTTGGGTCGCGATGTATTGACCAAGTAAAAAGTGGGTCCCGAGGCCTGACCAGTTGAGAACCACTGGTCTAGCCTACGGAGCGCTTCGTATTTATGTCACGTGATACGCGCTGTTCGGTTGCGTTGCTCCAGCAGCCTGCTAGCAAATTAGCTTACAAGCTAACTCAGCTGAAAAGGATCCAGAAACTTTACTACTTTTACATTTTTTGGAGATCACCGTCGGCGATGAATTAAAGAGGACCATGGCCAGGTAAATAAGATGAAGCTGTTCCTTTAGCCCCCAGTAATGTTACATTAGTAAGTTAACAAGTAAATTATATATAGCTGATGTAATTTAATCATATTATTTCATATTTAAAATAAGTCTTAATTTTTCTGTACTAATAAAACAATATGTTTTTTAAATGAACAAAAGCATGTTGTATAGATTGATTCTTAACAATATTAGTCTTCTAATCTTAATAGCTGTGATCATAACAGTTTATATTCTCCTTCTTCCCCTAAACCTGCCCAGATGATGTCCCACTGACCCCAGGTCAGCACCTCCAGGTCCAGCAGCACCGTGACCCCCCCGCTCTGCTGAAATACACAATTAAACATTTTCTATGACCTTTTTTTTGTATTAATAAAATTAAACTGAAGACAGTTTAATGACCTAGAGATATCCTATTATTCCACTGCTTATGTGTACATGTTGGAAATAATGGTTAAAACCTCAGTAAATGAAATAAACAATGTGTTTAACAATTACAATTTAATATTGTATTTTCATCTTATCACAAAGTAGAGGTAAGAATATATCCATCCTCTCTCTGCAGCTTCATGTCTTCTATTATTATAACTTTCATCATTGAGACAGAGGAAATCAATCATGTTATTTAACATCAGCAGTAAAACAAATATCAGCAAAAGTGTGTTTATGCAGTTGTTTATTTGTATTATATGTGCAGCAAGTATATAGAAGCAGTTGTTTGGGGAATCAGACAGACTCAAGCTGTAATCGTTACATATCTATTAAAAGAAAGGACACATGCAAAATCATATTCTGAAACTAAGACACAAGTCTGTAGGACGGCAGTAAGCAGAGGTCTGGGTGGAGGATGTTCCTGATCGCCGTTTTGCTTTCTTCAGCACCACGGGGGGTCCAGGTGGATGGCAGCTCTGTCCTGATGATCCGCTGGGGTTAGGGGTCCTTCTCCAGCACCACGGGGTCCAGGTGGATGGCAGCTCTGTCCTGATGATCCGCTGTGCACTTTTCAGATCAGGGGTCCTTCTCCAGCAGATCCATTTCTCCAGAATTTTACTAATTACAGAGAAAAACAAGAGAAAAATAAAAAAGTGAATTAATCATATTAAACACAGGGTTGTAGAAGTATTATTGCAAAATGTAACTCTAAGCATTTCAGACAAACAATCCCTAAAGGATCATTTAAAATTATGTACTATTCTGGTTTTTAAAAAACTAAAGAGATGAAGACAGTCACACGTGCATCCCTTTGACAGCACGGCACAAACTAACATCAAGCAAAAGGCTGCTGTCTATTTTTGATTGTCTTATTATTATGGGATTAGGATAAATTAAATAAACTTTAACCTTATAAAAGATGATCAAATCTGGTGGAAATATTTAAAATAGGCTTTTCTTTTAGCCCTACCTCAAAGCAGCATGAGCTGAACACAAAGGTTGTAATGTTGTCCCAAAGTTTAATAAACAGTAAAACATTGCTACATGTCAGAGAAATAAATAAAGCAAACAGCAGCTACACGTCAGGGTAGCCTTTTATAAATCCCACCGTACTGTAGGCTATACCGGTCTAAATGTCACTTTGGTCTATTTATGTAATATAAAGTATAACTTATCTATAACAGAGCCAAGATCTCTGTATGACTTTAGTAAACTTCTGAATTGAATTAAAAATAAGTGTAAACAACAGTGCAGTACGTCCAGCTAGATAGTTAGCGTCACATATTTATCCGTATTATTTAACGAAAATGTACGTTTTAATGCCCCTTGGGTTTGACGTGTGTGACGTTAGTTAATTTAAAGTAAGTTAAAACCCAATACTCACATTTATTAGTGATTCCTCCGCTTGCTGTTGCTTTTAAATCCACTCTGCTGGGGAGACCAGAAGCCATTTCATTTGAAAAAAACTCACTCTTCCCTGCGTGCATTGCACCCTGGGATATGGTAGGCCGCGGAGTGTACATCAGATGTATCCTTCAAATTGGGGAAAAGTAGGCTGCATTTGTGGGCCACATTCGAAGGAGTCTCGTCTTTTTTTTAAATTGGGACAGCCTTCTTTCGGCGGAAGTGACGTATGCGGTCTACGAATGCACCCTTCGAAGGATGAAACCCCTGAATTGAGACACGGCCGAAGAAGAAGGAGAAGAAGTAGAAGAAGAAGAAGTAGAGGTAGAAGAAGAAGAAGTAGAGGAAGAAGAAGAAGAAGTAGAGGTAGAAGAAGAGGAAGTAGAGGTAGAAGAAGAAGAAGTAGAGGTCGAAGAAGAAATACGCTAACGCTACAAACAGGCACAACATTAGGGGCGTTCACACCAAGTACTTTTCCCACAGTACACTCAAAAAACTAAAACGATGATGTACTCAATTTAATTGGTGAAACATTTTTACACTTAAAAATATTGAGTCAATCTTAAAGCTGTGAAATCATTTAAATTTACCTTATGAATTGAGTAAATGTAAGTAAAAAAATCAAGTGGGTCTAAATAACTACATTTAGTACCATAACATATACAATTGAGTAAATATAATTAAAATCCTAAGTCAATGCAATAGTAACCCTAAGCCAAAACCACTATTTCTTTTTAGTAGATATCACTTAAATGCTAGGTAGATGTAACTGAAAAGGAGACTATTATTTAACAAAACAAATGTGTGAAATTTACTCGATGTTTTTAACTACATTTAATTAAAACTGGACTATTAATTATATAAATATATGTGTTACATTTACTTATTTTTTTAACTGTATTTACCCTTTACTCCAGGAGTGCTTTACCTGAGGTCAATACATCTAATAAAACCAAAAGAGCAATTGTACACATTGACATTTTAATTACATATTTATTGTTCAAATTTGACCAGTATAACACATCACATTAAGTCTCAACCTGGTTTAGTTTGCATATTACATTTGTAACAATTAGGGGCTGTTCTTGACAAAATACATTTTTAGTCGACTAACACTCGTACACATTTGATGACTAATCGATTAAATCAACATATTCTTCACAAAGAATCACACAAAAACACCACTTTAAATCCTTGTGTTTACCAGAGATATCTATGAGGGTCCGTTAGGGACATTATCATATACACATGAAATGCGATTTCGATATGTTGTGTGAGAGGGATTTCAGTTGAAATGGAAGTCGTTTAAAAAAAAACAGCGAAGAAGCGCAAATTTTAAAAAAGCGAACACAATATTATGTCCGTTTGCGATTGTTCCATCATGTCTGCTCAGCAGCATGCACAAAGCTGAGGCAGCAGCGTTGTTAAATAATATCCTGGCCTCAACACCATGTATCGTCCCTCTTCCCGTCCCGCGGCAGGCAATGGCCCACTACAGCTCCCCTTAGGAGAGACTGTGCACCCCGCTGAGGCCAGGATATTATTTAACAACGCTGCTGCCTCAGTTAAGCTTTGTGCATGCTGCTGAGCAGACATGATGGAGCAATCGCAAACGGACATAATATTGCGTTTGCTTTTCTGAAATCGACTTCCTTTATCAACTGAGATGCCTTTCGTTTCAACTGAAATCCCTCTCACACAACATACTGAAATCGCATTTCATGTGTATATGATAGCGTTTCATTTGTGTATAAGAGATTGTTTCATATGTGTGTGAGAGCGTTTCACATGTGTATATGAGAGATTTTTACATATGTTTGTAAATGATTTTGGTTTCAGTTGTGTGTATGAGAGTGCTTCACATGTGTATGTGAATGGTATTTCTGAATAATGTCCCTAACGGCCACTCATAGATATACGTTTCTTACAAATAAGTCATTCACCATGAAAAAAAATACATTAAAATATTACTAATTGACTAAAGAAATCTTCATGGACCAAAACCACAAATAAAGTCAACTAATCGACTAAGAAGGGAGAGCCCTGGTAACAATGGCCAAGCTATAAAAACGATGAGCTGAATTGAGCTCTGCATATAACTAAGCGGTCCTTTTAAACACGGGTAACATGCAACAAGACCAATTGCAGCAGAGACATCTTAGCATCAATGGAAATCTCAAATTTGATTATTTAGCAATAAAACTTTTAGGCATTTTATCTAGCTTAACTTTCAACCAGGTATATTTTTGCCAATGAGCATGTGAACATTTCCATTGAGCTATGGGAGCAACGGGCTGAACTGAACTCTGCATATGACTGAAATGCACCAAGAACAGTGACACTTTACAACAATACCAGTCCAAAATGCAATTCAATCAATGGAACTCTCAACTCGTACCTTTTAGCATCTTGTTGAACAGTAGTCGGCAACTACATATGCAGGCAATTTTTCAGTCTCTGAACCTTGGTTGAAAGGTTGCCAGGATCCAGCTCCAACAGTAGTTTTTGGAATACCTCAAAACTATATTTGAGATTCTTGGGGTATCTCAGATCCAAGGCATAGGTTAGTCCCAACAGATAGCAGCAGGCTCTGCTAAGATCCCTAAGACTTCCGAGGACAGGGATGCCCTCAATCACAATCCCTACATCAGTAGGTTCATCGACTGACCCATCTTGGTTCTGCAGCAGGTACATCTTCATCACCTCCTCTGCCAACTCCTCTTGTACACTGACAGGTGCATCAGCAGCATCCTGCAGACATTGAAAAGATAACTGGTTAGTGCTTACTTTCAGCCTGCATGTTACAAGACACACAAAGAGCAATTCCTCACTGCTCACTCTATGTATGTTCATGGTCATCACAGTCATCCATGATTACATTATTTAAAACTTCAAAACTAACACTGTTAAAAATCCTGAAAACTATTGTACTAACTAGGGCTGCAGCTATAGAGTATTCTAACGATGAATTCATTAATCGGATAATACATTATTTTGCTTTATTAAAAGAGCAATAGTAAATATAGAAAAGAGAAAATAAGACCGGCCTCTCAAAATGAACAACAACAAAAATCCACATTGTTATTGTTTAAATTGCATACAATAATATGTCAAAACTAGACTCATTTAGTGCATTAAGTTTTAAAGAACCCATTTTCTGAAATGCAAAAACTAATAATTATTGTTTTTTTATTTCAAAGAACTCAAAAAAAAAAGGTATACGTCTTCTGGGCTACACATATAAGGGTACTATAATTGTAACTGATCACTGCACATCTGTATCGGCCTCGGTCTTACCTCTGTGCCACGCTGTCTGTCTGCTTGACTGAGTGCGTGTATGTCTGTCCCACTGCCCGATAATTTTTAGTAATCGAGTTACTTGAGGAATCATTTCAGCCATAGTACTAACCTCAAAGTCCTTGATCAAGGCACTCGCATCTTCTCCCAGATTCCAAAGGTACCGTGCTTCAATCGATAGTGCTTGAGAAGTGACCCTTTCGCTGAAGCCACACATGTGCAGAGCTTACATTGCCATCCCATAAGCTGCAACCTAAAAAAGTGAGGATAAATAGTGTTATCACATGGAGCGAACAGACTGGTTTAATGCTACTTCCATTTACCTACATACTTTTTGGACTAATATGTTTTATCATACAGAGCTTTAAAAATGACACCCAATTATATTTACTCATTGATGCTAATAATTACATCTACTCCAAACTATAGTTAATGGAACATCTACCGTAATTGCACAAACATTTGGAAAACAGTCAATAAAAACGATTGCAGTTGCAGTGTTCAGAGCCAGGATCCTCAATTGCAGGAGTAGTATATAATAATAATAATAATAATAATTAGTAACAGTTTGTATTATCAAGTCCTAGATATTTGTATATAGTCACTGTTTATGTTTCTAACAAGTGCTTCCTGGCCTTTGCACTCAAACATGGTCGAAATCAAGGTGCAACTCATTTAGCTTATTCACCGATTTCTTAAACTTGTATAAAGCAAACTAATATGTTGGCACCGTTGTTTCAGTGTTTAATAAAATAATGAAATTTACCTCCTCTGTTTTGTTATCTTCGTTCAACTTCTCTCCGTTAGCGCAGTCGGTGCTGTGAAACAAATATTGAAAATATTTAACATGCTTCACAAAATAATTCAACTTTACTTGCTCTAGCCATCATCAAGTGTTCCCTCATAAATATGACAACACATAAGTTGGGCAGGTAGGCCACTCCTCTTAAGAAAATGCAATGCCTTATTATAATAAAGATGAAACAGTTTCATAAGCATATAGGCAAGACTAGTAACAGCTGCTGGGCCGCGGATGCAGTAGGCAGACGTTATCTGAAATCACTCGCACGATACAGTAATCACCCAAATAAACTAATAGCCACCTTACACAAACAAGGTGCATTTATCTTTGTATTATCCATACTTTTATCGGCGCTTCTACAAAAATCAACAATATAAGTAATACATTTACACAAACAACTAATAGTAGATTAACTACATTATTCAAAAATGTACAGTAACTTTGGATAATAACACGGGAGAAATAAACAGGGTGCTCTCTTTTCCTCTCTCCCTCTCCTGACAGCCCGTCAGTTTAGTCTCATGCAGCTCGCTAATCCAGTAATGAGTGACCCAAAAGTAAAGAATAAACATATTTATAACTAGTTCGGTTACTTCCAGAGGTAGATAAGATTGCTAAATGTGTTAGGTCTAACTTGAAGCGTGTGCTCTGCTCACCGGTCCCCTCACAGCGGCAGAGCTGCAGGTGATCATGCAGAGCTGCGTGTCTCAGTTTGCAGAACCTGATCACTCTCCCGATTATACTTCACTCGTGTTTATGTCCATATCGATCAGATCTAGCTAGTTTTAGTTAATGATATGACTGCCTCCTTATCAGGGATACCTAAACGATAAGCGTTGCTTAGTAACCGGGTGTGGCGGCAAAGCCCCCTTCACAGCCTGTTCAAGGCGAGACTGTTGCTCCGTTATTCCGGCATGGCGGGACATGCAGACACACATATTCGCCGGCGCTGTTGTGTTACACGTCAGGCCGGCATGCTGTCTAATATCACACACTGGGGCAGCATTATGCTGGCATTGTCTGGTTAAGTATTAAAAAGTCGACGTAATGGCGGATCTTCTTTACTACAGCATTTCTGAATAACAGTGTAAAAGGGGCTTAAAACAAACAGCTAACTATGCTACATACAGACAGCTGGTTGATTAGGTACTTAAGACAACAACTGCGGACAAAGCAGGTGCTAATGTTTCTACTTTTTACTTGAGTAAAACGTTAGCTTCACTTCACCTGGTTGACTGTGTCCACCATGCGTGTGTAGAAGCGGACAGAGAACTAGCTAGACCTATGACAGCATGGCTGCAAGTGTGACAGTATTTAGATAATTACACACCATAAAGTTGTATATGCACAAAGTCAGGGTCAATATTTCATTAACTTTTGCTAGCTGGCTACTTACCAGGATTTGCAGGGAGTTTTCCTGGTGGTTCTCGTCGTGGTGTTTCCTTGCTTGTTGCGGTTGCCACATGTGGCGCAGATAGAAAAGTAGATTTCCCATGAGCACACTGCATTTGCGCGCGATTGTTAATGGGGTCCACTCATGACATTTTAGTGTAATTTACTCAATTTCTTAAGTTGTTGTTAAAGATGAAGAATATTGATTTGGAATGAGTAATAATTGCTGTTCCTGAAACTGATCAGTATAATTAGCCAATTCTCAAATATTTTGACTGAAATTTGCCAAAGATATTAAGGATATCTTAAAAATATAATTTGTTAGTCAAATACTCATTTATTTTCGTGTCATCAACTTAAATGATAGTAATAATTTAAGACAAAATTAACTGTTGGATTTGTAAGCATTTATTTTGGTATGTCCGACTCAAACAATTACTTTGGTGATATTTAGAGATTTTATTAAGGTAATATAGCTTTTTATTATTGTGATATCTACAAAGCCAATGATTTAGTTTTTTGAGTGATAGTTCATGAGAACTTTAGTTCATGAGAGCTCTTTAGTTCTGATGAACTAAAGCAGATCGCGTTCACACCAAAATGAGTTCCTGGGGGTGGATTAGGCAAATGAGCCGCTGACGTCACTTCTTCTTCTTCTGCTTTGGGTTTACTGGCAGGCCGCAAACAACTTCACGGCGAGTACAGTAGGTGGCGGTATGCACCTTAAAGTTGCAATTCGCCAAAAAACCGAGAGAAGAAGAAGAAAAAAAAATTCCGCTTCTGTTTACCTTCCGACCTCAGGCACGGTATGGAGTTGACGTTTTGGTGGTCGTGTTATACAGCTTCGTAACTGAGTTATTTAAGCCAATAACCACAAATACAAATAGACCATTCAAATGCAATAGAAATGCTGAGTCGGAGGCGAAGGCGGTTAATGGCGCGTTTCCACTACACAGCCTCGCTCGGCCCCGCTCGGTATGGCTGGGCCTCGTTAGGACTGGCTCACTTTATCGCGCATTTCCATTACAGTTTAGGAACTGGGGTAGTATCTATAGTAACGCAGTGTAGGCGGAGCCGTGACGTGATCTTCAGAGATCCCCAGAAAAACAACACAGCCGTTAGCTGTTAGCACTCAGAGCTCACAGCTCCTCATATATGTTCAGAAACTAGACAAAAGTTAAACAAGTACAAACCACAGACTGCCTGTGTCATGGTGAATACAGTCGCTGCTTTATTTATGTCTGTATAGGCCGTTGTTGTGAGTGTGGACGGTCGGAGCATATATTGCGTTAGCTTAGCCAATCTCCATTTAGAAAACAAGCATTTTAAAAGGTTTTTCCCCTGCCGTCTGTCTGCAGACTTGACAAAGCATTAATTCATGGTTTTTACTAACCGGTATCAGTATGTTGTTACTTCGGCATCATTTTGAAACGTGTATTACAATTAAATCACGGTCAAATATGTCCATCTTGTTGTAGTTGTAGCCCCTTTGCCAGCGATGCTCTCTCTAGTTTAGCATACTCAGCCCGACTCAGCCTCGTTGTCTCTGGCCCTAGACCCGCGATTTTATGAGGCCAGGAAAACTGTGAATTAGGACCCGCCGGCCGGTACTAGGCCAAGTGGAAACGCAACCAAAGACGGGCCGCTGACGTCACAACCCTCTTAAACCGTGCTCCGCGCTGTAGTGGAAATGCGCCATTAGAAGCCTTAATAAAAGGATTGGACCACGAAAAGCACACGCTATGGACATGTTTCGCCGTAGGAGAGCTGAGCATGATGATCGTTATCACGCCCAAAGAACAGCAATGGTACGTTCATTAAATTACATTAATACTATCTAATGTTGGATTTATGGAGTTATGTAGGGCTAATTTGTGTCTTTGTATGTGTTTCCAGATATGCGAATACTACGGAACGCGTCGTGTCCCGCGCTCTCTCTGGGTGAACAATAGAACATCGGCTTGGTGGGAGGTGGTGCCAACGTGCAGTGGATCAAAGATTTCCGAATGTCCAAGGGCTCTTTTCAACTCCACTGTATTCGCCTGGAAGCAACGTTGGGGGAGAGGCATCTGAACAGCATGGAAATTGTAAATTGACAATAAAGCTGATCTTTTGTAGTGCATTTGGTTCTCTTTTATTTACCAGTCAACAGACACAATTACAATAGTGCAGACACACCTTAGTGCAAAGATTAAATGTCAGTATCAAAACAGTACTCATACTGTATATTTGTATATTAATGAGTATATTATTATGTTAAATGTGTGTTAAAGACAATGGGATGAGGTTAAAAACTGTTGTATACCATCTTTACTGTGATAAATACATACATGTTAAGCATACACACCTGAAGAACTACGTTACACACACAGAGGTTAGTCTGTGCACTGCTGCTGGTTTAAACAAAGACAGTCATGATGCTAGTGCCGTGCATGTAGGTTCTCTTTTATTTATCAGCAGCAGATCAATAAGTGTCAGTAGTATCAACACAATATAATAACAGTGGCAATATATATATATATAATAACAATAGGTAGGCTCAGCAGCAGACACACCTTAGTGCAAAGTTAGGTGTCAGTATTAATAACAGTGGCATATATATATATATATATAATCACAATAATACAAAATTAACTGTCCCAGGTGTAGGCAATTTGGGGTGAAGTGTCTTGCCCAGGGACGCAACGACATCCTGACTGCAGTGGGGTTTGAACCTGTGCTCCCCTGATCCGAACACCAACGCACCAGACCACTGCACCACACGCCTCCCAACAAGTCATTGTACAGTTTATCAACGACAAGTTTTTCTTAATTTTTGTATTGAAGGCCTGTTGGATTTAATCAGCTCGCTTAGCACTGCCAGAAGCCCAGCCTGAAAGGTATTTTGTTGCTCCACCTCGATTCCTGGGCCTTGTGTGAATGCAGCAGCCGTTCGTCGTGCATCTCCTTGGCACGCAGGTCCTCATTCTCCTTGCTGACCATGGCACGGCGGTCCATCGCCATGATGGTGTCAAGGAAGCTGTCATCGCGCGCCCACTTTCCTAAGGTGAAATATGCAAGATACAAGATCAGTTTAATCGCAACAACGAGACAACATTGTCCAAATACCGGAAGGGGAGCAGCCCATAACAGAGAGCCCCCCCACGTCAGAGTCATCACTGTGGGCGATCTCCACCTCTGAGTCTGTCTCTGCAGGCACACAACAGGAGGAACACGGGGAACACCTTTGATTTGACTATTAACATTTTAAATGGTGAAGGCACTAGCAATTGGGGGATGGAGGGCTCTCAGGACATGATAGGGAGGCGTGTGGCGCAGTGGATAAGTGCATTGGTGTTCGGATCAGGGGAGCACAGGTTCAAACCCCACTGCAGTCAGCATGTCGTTGTGTCCCTGAGACACTTCACCCCAAAGTGCTCCTGTGGGGATTGCCCACAGTATTGAGTATGTAAGCTTTGGATAAAAGCGTCTAACAAGTGATATGTAATGATTCAAAAAGCTTTTGAATATTGAATAACAAACCAATGTGGTTTACTTGTTATCCACAGTTTAGCTGCTAAATGTTTTTTAGCAATGCTTTTCTTTGTGCTCCACATATCTAAATGTATAAAGTGTGTTTTCACCTCCGTTCCCTCCTGTTTGCTGCAGTATGGCAGCAGCGGTCAGGATGGGATCCTCTGTGATCAGATAGTAGTCCTGATGGTGTCCGCTGACCGGGCACAGGGTGTGGAGCTGAACGTGGAAACTGTGTTTCTCTGAGGGATCCTCCATGTAGTCTGAGAAGCCTTCTGAGGAAACAAGGTCAAACTATTTAGGATAATACTATGACAAGGAACAATGTTTAGGCAGTAAATAGAATTTCAATTACATTTCTACTTAAATGTGCAAAAATATTAGAACATCAGTCTTTGTGGCATGCAGGTAATCAACTGTTTAAGCTTTTACCATTAACATGTAGAATGAATGTTGCAAATTACTTGAAATTATAGCAACTACAATGTATTGTTAGAGGTAACAATACAGAGGTAGCATTATGTCCAGCTAGCATGCTAATTGCTAACGTTATATTATCGTTTTATCCCGGAGGGGAAAACTAGTTTCTAATCCTGAGAGAAACACCTCGCCTGAAACACACGATTAGTGCCATGAGTTAGTGAAGCAAATTACAGAACATTGCACACTTATTCACAAGTCAAAACGTGTTCATAGCGGGCACGGCTGAGAATAGCTAGCTAGCTAGATGTTGTTAGCCAGCTTGGACCTATGATAGCAAGTTCTAGCATGGCTAGCTCGATCTACTGAGCAAATAAAAGTACATCTAAGACCAGTATTGTGCAGATTAAAACAGTGCAGTGCATGTATTTTATTTTACCTTCGTAGTCGTCCCGACATGACAGGTCTGCTAATTTGCTGAGCGACGGAAACTGCATTCAGTAGAAGCTTCTGAATGCGGCGCTTCGCGTCCTCCGAGTAAAGCGCCGAGAAGCGCCGACACATCCTCATCACTCCACCGCTCCGATGATTTATTTAGTGTTGCTATAATAACTGCTTTCACAAAAGTAATCTCTTCGGGTGCGCTGGCCGAAGCGAGCAAATACAATGGCCGCTTCCAAAAAAAAATTCAGAGTCAAACGGGCGTGGTTTGCATTCCGCACAGCCAATCAGACGTACAAACTATTTTCTCCCACGACAGTCCCTGCTCTCTAGCAGGGACTGAAAAGCGGGTCGGACGAACTCATTTGAGCTACTTTAGTTCCTGGGGCTTTTTGGTGTGAACGCAAATATATCGTAGTTCTGATGAACTATTGTGGGAAAAGTACACCAAAGTACTCCGGTGTGAACGCACCTATTGTTACTCTGTTTTTACTGACATGCAACATTTTATTTCACATTGCTATGTTTTTTAACGCACATCCAAAAACGGGAACATTTTCGGGAGTTTCAACCGGGTACCGGCCACCGAAAAAGGGGACTTTGCCCGGAAAACGGGGACGTTTTGGTCACCCATCCGACTGTGTTTACAACTAAGCACACGCTAACATTAATTAAGACTACAAGCTCACTTGGGGTTGAGGCTTTTGTACACGTTGCTTGACTGCCTGCCCACATATCTGATCTAGACATAGTATCGTGTGTTGGGGAAAATAATTATTTAAAGTTATTTAATAATTGTGACATTTATTTAACTTTTCGATGGATGAATGATGCTCAAAGTGAGGGGGCAAATAAGACAACTGAGGGGGCAATGCCCCCTTTTGCCCCCTCGTGGCGCCGGGCCCGGCCCAATGTGATATCTTTTCATGGGGCCCAAAATCCCTGGCGGCGCCCCTGATTGTGTGAGTGTATGGCCAGAGGGCAGGACCTATAAACACATTTACTACCCAATAGCATTGTGAGGCTGAACAAAAGGACCTTTTGACTATGTAAATGTAGTCTTTTAAAAAAACAAAAACATTTACTGACTTTTTTGGATAGCTTAAAGTAATGTTGTAAAATTACAACCGGGGGCCTTACAGGGTTAAGGGCTATTGTTTATTGTTATTTACTTTAAAGGGGACCTATAATGCAAAATCAGAGGTGGGAGTAAGTCCTACATGTGCAAGTCATGAGCAAGTCTCAAGTCTTGACCTACAAGTATCTAGCAAGTCCCAAGTCACTGTGGTGAGAGTCAAGCAAGTCAAGTCAAGTCATTGCTCAGGTCAAGCAAGTCAAGTCAAGTCATACAAAATTCTGATGAATAAGCCCAGTTTCCGCATTTAAATCAGTTAAAAGACAGTGGTTATGAAAATGGATTTAACCCACACTATGATCTTCATTACATACACAGTTAATCATTTGAAATCGAATTTAGACCGATGACAATCATATTAGATTAATATTAACCCTAGAACTGCAGACAATAAAGCTAGGACTCAGTCAAAAAGTCTGTTCAAAAAGGCAGAATTCCAGGTAAGAAAATCATATATGGCATTTGCCATTACACATATTTAATTTAAATGTCTGTTAACACTAGAACCGCCAACAGCATCAGCACCTACATAGATATCATTTTCAAATCATTTAATTTGTTCCTCTTCATAATTTCCTTATAAACTAAGTCGGACGATTTAAAACTCACTTAATTGGGTTAATTTAGAAATTGCTTCAGTTTATCATCATAACAGATCAAAAAGTTCAGATTCATTTTACAATAAATCAAGGAATGATGCACTTCTACAAACAAAAACAACATAATTAAAACATTTAAACAAACTACTAAAAGTAGATGAACTACATTATTCAAAAGTTTACAGTAACTTCTGATAATAACACAGGGGAAATAAACGAGGCATCTCTTTTCCTCTCTCTCCCTCTCTCCCTCTCTCTCTCTCTCTCTCTCTCTCCCTCTCCTGACAGCCCGTCAGTATCAGGGTTAGTCAAAATGAATCCCTTGGCGGTTCTAGTGTTCATTTACCGTTTTGTCTTCTCTTTGCAATGCTTAATTGATTTGAAACCAAGTCGAACGTAGCTTAAAATTAACGTTAGCTTCCTAGCTAACACAACACATTCACGCACCTTACTCTGTGGGTTTTTTTGTAGTGACGAATGAAGTTGGATGTTGTGGTGGTCCTGTCACTGATCTTTATGCTGCAGACCCTGCATACCGCTGTTCTCTTCTTATTAGCGTCATCGACAACATAATCCTTGAATCCAAACTTCACTATTTTTGGAGTAACGCTAGCCGCTGCCATGTTAACTGACACACCTGCCGTCTAGTGGGTTGCCAGGTTTGGCAACTATAATCACCCAATCACGTTTTTCGAAAAAACTATACGTAATATCTCACTACAAAAACAAACGCAAATATTTAATTTTAAACAGTCAAGTCCTATCAAGTCATCTGTCTCAAGCTTAAGTCAAGTCTCAAGTCATGAATACCAAGTCAAAGTCAAGTCAAGTCTTTTATCAATGTTAGTCAAGCAAGTCTCAAGTCAAAAAATATGCGACTCGAGTCTGACTCGAGTCAAGTCATGTGACTCGAGTCCCCACCTCTGTGCAAAATGCACTTGTGTACGTCTTTTATACATGAATATGTGTCCCCGGTGTTCCAGGGAACTCACCAAGTGTCAGAAAACACAACCCTCTCTATTTTCCTCCATACCCAAATCTCTAAAAAAGGGGCTGCAACGGATCTGATAAAAACTGATCCAGATTTGAACACTGTCCTGACGTCAGGACAGTGGCGCTACGGCTATTGGGCCAACTCCACCAATCAGGAGGAGACAGCCACGGCCATTGCCGTTCGAAAGCGCTGGAGACCCTGTAGTACATATGCCAGGCCAGTAAATGGTGCTGTTCTCACTGAATCGTCAGTGTCAAATTGAGCAAAATGAGGCATGGCTAAAATGCATGATCTGTTTGGTATTTTGAAAAAATAAAGTATAAATATGCCTTATATAGGTATGGTCCTACACTATATTATTCAAATATAGCATGATAGGTCCACTTTAAGATGTTTATTCTTAACCAATAATTTTATTTAAAAACTCTTATTTAAATTATGTGTGTGTGTCTCTGTATTCCTGATGATACACTGAGAGAATGAGCTCATTGGGCTGCTGATCACCATAAGCTAAACAGTCTGTATATTGTACTACATTTGTATAATAATAAGCTTCGTTGATACTTTGCCTGCGGGAATAAGAAAAAAATAGTTAGATATACTGGATATTATTTGATCTATTCCACCACTAGCTTAATCCCAAATAATGTAGAGGTGTGTTGTAGGTGCCTTAAATAACCCCTTATTTTCTAATGAGATGTCTTTTTATGTTCATATAATAGTGATTTCAATGCCACCCCAAAATGATCACTGGTTCCATCCTGGCCACCCCACTGAAAATGTCCTGGCTCCGCCACTGTGTGTCAGATGTATCCTTCTGCGAATCCTGATAAACAAGAAATGAATTAGAACGTTATTCTGATGTCACCAATGCCTGATGTAGTACAAAGAATATCTTCACAAACAATTATCTCAGTCAAATCTCATTAAAAAACTTAAATTGAAGTTCTTTACTAACCACAAGTAAAGCATTTATACACATATTTGTAGCCATCTCCAAAATGTTAAAACTGCCATTGGGATTATTAGGTTAAGATTCACTGTCGGAGGACACTAGCCCTGGCCTTGATAAATGGGCGCGTTCCTAAAGGTTTTCTCCTCAACAGATATATATATATAGACTGTATATCAGTTTAAACATTTCACTTGTCAAACTCAAACAAGTTTGCCCCTTGTATGAGACATTTATAACCTGGTTGAACTAGCTTTAAAAACTAGCTAACACGTGGCTAAACTTGCTAACCAATAGCCCTATACAAAGACCTTATGTGAAGCCAACATTACATATGCAAAAATGTCAACGTTTCACTAGTCAAACAGAAACAACAAAGTTAGCCCTTTGCATGATACATTTATAAAAATGATCTGGTTAAGCAAGCCTTAAAAAAGTACCTAACACGCGGCTAAACTTTGCTTACACATAGCCAAATACTAAGACAGGCGGTAAATTAGTTAACTATCTTGACACTAAATGTACACTGAAAAAAACTAATTCACCTTTAAAACAACACCATTTCAAATCCTTACCTTATTTAAGTGTTCCTGGATCGGACCTTCTCACGGACAGCGCGGTGTAGTGGGTAGTGGGTTAATCTTGCAATGACCTTGCTTTGTCCACATCATGTGGTCATGTGACATTCTTTGAAGTGAAAAATCATGCTCAAAAAAGAAACCACGATCTCTAATTAGACCATTTAAAAATGTACTTTGATTAAATGACACAGTCGTTTAGTTTTTTTAGTGCAAGACAACATTCAATCACTCCAATGTCAATCAGTTGTTATTCTCAGTCTTTATTTTTTGTTGGATTGCTTTCTCTTTGATTTAAAATGAGTTTAGTTTATGTTTTTTTTGTAGTTTTAGGTAAACCACACCTGTCATCATAGAGCTCATTTTCCTTTTGGTGTGCACTATGTATACATGAATGTGCTGTGCTGTTTCTCTCTTGTTTGCTGCACAGCCATCTTGTACCAAGTGGACCACCTTCACCCAAGAAAATCCCCCCTTGGCCCTCTGACCTTTGCAAAGGATGCAGGTGAGAGCAAACACTGTCCATGCTTCTCCTTGAAGGGACCTTTCTGTTAATGCCTTCATCAGATCTAGTTATTACGAGGGGTCACACACCTGACTTTGTGTGTGTGTGTGTGTGTGTGTGTGTGTGTGTGTGTGTGTGTGTGTGTGTGTGTGTGTGTGTGTGTGTGTGTGTGTGTGTGTGACAGGGCGATCATTGAAAAAGTAAGAGAACGCTACTCAAAAACTTGGAAGAAGCAAGAACACAATTACAGAAACCTCAGGTAATTGTATTTGTTTACAGAATTGTAATTAATAGTCCATGCAGGCAAAGATTTGTTGTTTCTCAGCGGAAGAGTATAAATGCTAAACATTGCCACAGTTTGGGACTATTCAGTGAGTTGGTTTTAAAAGTAGTTAAAAGAAACGATCCATGAAGCAACGCCCAGGAGTGCCACATCATTCAACAATTTGCATCTGAATCCATTGGTTTTCTTATGTAATCAAAAATCTTAAAAATGTATAGCACGAGTCAGAGAGTTTGGTAAAACAGAGCAACTTCACCTGAAGATAACTTTAACTCACCTTGATGATTATGGAATTAAAATCCTTATAAGAAAGAAGATACGTTTTAAATATAATCTGAACTAATTGCCACTTACTGTGTTTGGCAACTTATAAAGCTTTCTGTTCAACAAAACTCCTGACTTGGATGTTTTTAACAAAGTCCTTGTGTTACCACAGCTCTCAGCTGAGAAGTCAGTGCCAGGGATTTGACAGGGCCATCATTACCCAGGCCAACACTCCAGTGGAATCAAATATTGTGTACGCTGCGGAAAACAAGAAGAGCCTCAAGGTGACTCCAGGAATTTTCAGCACCTTCATAAAGGTATGTCGTTTTTCATTCATGGATAGTATCACAGCATCTTCTGCTTGTTGTCTTTATTGTTCCTTAAATGGCTCAGAGATTATAAATGATGTGTTTAGTTACATGGTGACTGGTTGATACAAACGACCACCGATGACCACCCTTTTCAAAAACACACACACACTCACGCACACACACAGAATTATGATTTTCTATAAAAAAACTGAGATTTGAAGTGAGGACCTCTTAATCTGACCAATGCTAAAAAAACACTACAATCTTATTTCAATATACAGCATGACCTGCTTTTAATGATATATTTGCACATTTGTAAATGTGAAATAGTTCTAGTTTTTAGAAAATTGGTACTGACTCGGTTTTTGATTTTCATTCATTCTCAAATTTGTAACTGGCTTCACACCAGAAAAAAGAGCACCAGTTTACAAAGTTTGCATTTATTTTGATATCAACTGTCTGATCCATGGAGACAACAACTTTGTCAGGACTAACCGGAATAGTTCAGAAAAAAAAACAGTCACAGATCCAGAGTAAGCCCTAGATTCCACCGGGTCCGTCTGCATCGCGTTACGGCCGCGTTACAGCTGCGCCGCGGCGTTCCAAAGATCGCGTTATGCAGCGTCCACACGTGGCGTGCGTTGAAGCTTGCCGGCGGGCCTGTCTGAAGCTCGACCAACAACCAATCACATGAATCTCCCGCCCCAGACACACAAGCACGCGGTTTGATTGGCTAGAGCTTGTACTGGCATATGATTTGATTGGCTGACGCTTCCGTCGAAGCTTCAAAAGTTTAACATTGCTCAACCTTTGAAGCGAGCAACGCGAGCAAAGCGAAGCGACGCTCCCACAATGCAGTTCGGCAAAGCGTGACGTCACCCCATTCAAAGTGAATGGGCAGAAGCGGCTCAGAAGCGTCCCAGAAGCATCTCAGCGCTGGGCTCCGCTCAAAATAGGATGCAAGTCTATTTTCGACGCGACGCGAGGCATTGCAGAGGCGCCGGGCAGGAAGTGGACCGGTCAGAGCATCCAGTCAATCCCCAAAATAAACAAATTTTGCAGACCCTATCCCTCCGTAGTCTTTCAAGTAGGAGGAGAAATGCCAGCGTTCTCCTCCGGTTTACAGGCACTGTGTAAATTATATATATAGAATAATTATGATGATGAATGTATTTTTTTACCACTAAAATACAGCAACACATCTTTGATTCATGTCGTTTATAACTGGAATATTACAGTTATTATTAACTTTGTCTGTACAAAGTAGCCTGTCCAGGAAATATGCCCAAATCAACAAAAACTGCGAGCCGGCACGCAAGACGCTCCACTTCTGAAATGCTCCTGAAACGCGCCCGGTAGGGTATGACGCCGGGGGAGGCCGGACCAAAACCGCGGCGCAGCCGTGACGCGACGCAGACGGACCCGGTGGAATCGAGGGGTACGTTTCAGGTTTCAGGTTCCAGGAAACAGCCCACTGCTCCTGATACTGGGATGGTTTAAATACAGAGGCTACATTTCACTGTGTGAGATCAGCTGAGATGCCAAATCCGGCCAAGGGGCGTAAAGTTGGGGCCCCTTCCACACGTCCAAACCCCCTACTACCTGCGCCCTAGCTCAAACCGTAGCTTCAAACTCTCTTATTTTGATCTCAGATACACAATAGTCAGTCATTTTTGAGAATTGTGCGCTGTTTCAGTACGTTTAAAATCGTAAAAGAATGTAGGAAATCAATAACACAACTCAAACACCTCAATTGTACATTAAATAAATACTCACACACATGTTAACACATGTTGGTACTGTTGTAAGGGATTTGAACAAGATCCAGACAAAGATCCCCATGGCTCTTACTCATTCACAAACATGATATAATCATATGCATGTTATTGTTCTGTAATACATTTTTTCATTGGTTTTATTTCCAGGAGAATCCATTTCCAAAGAAAAAATGGGACACGTGTGCTGTTGTTGGGAACTCAGGGATTCTGACAAACAGCAGCTGTGGAGAGATGATTGATTCGGCTCAATTTGTTATCAGGTGAGAAAGCTGTCAAGATCAGAGGACTGAAAGGCTGATTGCGACATAAATCAACAGAATAATTCCAAATAATAATTTCTGACTCGTCTGTTATGCCTTTTCAGGTGCAACCTACCTTCTTTGGGAAAAGGCTATGAGAAACATGTGGGCACCAAGACTGACCTTGTGACAGCCAACCCAAGCATTTTGCTGAATGAGTGAGTAAATAAATGAGTCTCACTGCACCAATAGAGTGTTCCCTTGGTGTTGTTGCTTGACTGCTTGACATTTGTGTCTTTTTATTTTCAGGTATGGAGGACTAATGGGGCCACGCCGTCCATTTGTGGAGAGTCTACAGAGCTACGACAAATCCATGATGGTTCTTTCCCCCTTCTCCTATGCACACACCACTCTGGTGTGCCTGAGGGCAGTATACAGCATTAGGGACTTTGAAAGTCCCATTCAGCCCATGTTCTTCAACCCTGATTACTTCCGGAGTCTGGCCCTCTTCTGGCGCTCCAGAGGCCTACGCAGAGGCCTACTCAGCACCGGCTTAGTGATGGTTAACATAGCGCTGGAACACTGTGCCAACGTGCATCTGTACGGTTTCTGGCCCTTCAGTAATCATCCATTTGAACTCAATGCGGTGAATAACCACTACTATGATGATAAAAAAGCTATATGGGCTGTCCACTTCATGCCTGATGAGTTTGACCTCTTGTTGCGGCTGCACAGTCAAGGTGTGCTCAGGCTTCATCTGGGGAACTGTCGACCGGGTAAAAATTAGTTCCCAGGTCCAGAGATAGAGGAGACTGGGCATCTGGAGAATCGGGACATTTCCTGGTGGACTGAGGGTTGATTTCAGAATTTGTCTCTAAACTATGCCTTTTCAATCCAATCCACTCACTCGCCCCCCATATCAGCTCCTAGACCTAGACCCTCTGAGCAGAGGGCTAAACCAGAAAGTGCAATAGAATATATTGTCACTTACACCAATTAATACATTTGATAAATAATTATGATCGGGGGTATTAGAAATGCAACCTATCACTTTTAAATTATACGGATTTTATTGAAAAAACGAAATAACTAATCAAAGATTTTTTTCAAATTAATACTAATTCATCGGACCCTCACAACATCTGGGAAGCCTTTAAGTGTGTTTTTAGAGGACACGCTGTTAAGATGGGGTCATGGAAACAAAAACAATATTTGATAAAGGAGAAGAGTCTAATAGAGGAGGGGAATGAATTGACTAAAACGTTGGATGAAAAGCAATTGTTATGCATAGAAACAACTTATTTGATAAAAAATAAACAACTAGAATTGGAAAATGTATACTCTGCGTGTAAATGGTATAATTTATAGATCCCGTGCCACATGGATGGAAAAAGGGGAAAAGTGCACGGCTCATTTTTTAACACTCAACCAAAGAAATTCTGCCAAAAAAAACATTATGAGCTTGTATACTCCAAATGGTACTTTACTTACATCTCCACAGGAAATATTAGCCGAAGAGGTGGATTATTTTAAAACCTATTATGCTCTGGCTCCAGAGTCTCCTGTAGGATCCAATATTGAGTTATTTTTTCAAAATAATTATGATCAGATACTGTCAGTAGATCAGCAACTAAGTTGTGAAGGAAACATTTTAGAAGAAGAGTTACTGGATGCTATTAATTCCTTCGCTCCTGGTAAATCACCAGGGATTGACGGTATGCCTGTTGAAGTTTATAAAACACAGAAATTAGAAAACCTCTATTGGCATCTTTTAACTACTCCTTTACACAAGGAATATGATCAGACACACAGAAAGAGGGCATCATCATATTGTTACTGAAGCAAGACCCAGAGGGGCATTACAAGAATCCTGTTTATATGAAGCATTGGAGACCACTGATACTACTTTGTTGCGATACCCGCATTCTGTCCAAAAGTATTGCACCGAGAATCAAAATAGTAATTGGGAATATAATAAAACATGATCAAACAGGTTTTATAAAAGGCGTTTTATTGGAGATAATATTCACCATCTTCTTGATATGATAGATAATCACGAAGAGGTTGGAAAACCAGGGCTTTTATTTATTGCTGACTTTGAAAAAGCCTTTGATACAGTAAGATGTGATTTCATTCAAAAATCCCTCCAATTCTTTAATTTTGGGGAAACCATTATACCGTGGGTGAAGGTTTTATATAACCAACCTACCAGTGAAATAGTTAATAATGGATATTTATCAAAAAGCTTCAGCCTGTCCAGAGGCATACGTCAAGGGTGTCCACTGTCTCCATATCTGTTTCTATTATGCATTGAAATTCTTGCTATCAGAATTAGAAACAATTCATGTAGAACAGGCTTAAGATCAAATGGTATTGAAACAAAAGTAACATTATATGCAGATAACTTTCTTTCTACAGCCTAAAAAAAACTTCATTAGATGCCCTCATAGCTGATTTAAATAACTTTTCAAAATTAGCTGGCTAAGGCCTAATTTTGATAAATGCTGTATTATGGGAATAGGAACATTAAGAGGCACATATTTCGAGCTACAATGCTCAGCTGCAGTCAAATGGTGTAATGGTTCAGTGGATGTTCTGGGAATCCATATTCCAGAAAATCAAAAAGATCTTAAGGTACATTTTGAGCGAAAAATGCAGAAAACTGAGAAAATAATACAACCTTGGAAAGGGAAAACTCTCTCATTACAGGGAAAGGTTACATTAATTAATGCTCTTGTGATTCCCCAGTTTGTTTATCTCTTAATTGCACTTCCCTCCCCAGAGGCGTCCTTTTTTAAAAGCTTTGAACAACGAATGTTTAAGTTTATTTGGAATAATAAGCCTGACAAGATTAAAAGGCAATACATATATAATACACTTGAAAATGGTGGACTAAACTTAAAAAAATTGGCAGCAATGAATTCATCCTTAAAAGCATCTTGGATTAATAAGATTTACCATAATAGTCTTTGGAGAACAAGTCAGAACTTATTTTCGGCATTTATATTTTGACTGTAAACTGTTTCCTTTTTTCCAATTAAAATCTCACCACTTTGAATGTTTATTCAAAGAAATGAAGCTCAGCGCAAGTTCTTTCAGGAAGACTGGGTATATATACACTCACTCCGCAGCTGCTTATAATCAGCTCATTTCACCTATTACATTTCACCTAATTCTCCAGCAGCCAATCACCGTGCTGCAGCCAAACTTTAAAATGGTTCACCTCTCTCCTGCAGTCAGCTGTGATTTCAGGTGTTCATGCTGCCGCCCGCCTCCTCCCCATCCACCTCCTTTCCTCATATCCAGTGCCAGGAGAGCTAATCCAAAGACCTCATCACACCTCCTCTTCATCCCATCTCCTCATCAAATCCAGATCTTCAGCATCACCACCAGTGTCTAGACCCCGGGGGGTTACCTATATGCTCACGGCTGCATTTCCCCCTTTAGATATACGATTTCAGGATCGTGGTCTAATCGCCAAAGACTTAACATTTATCACATGACATGTATCAATAAATGTTCTTTAAACAAAACAAAGTCTCTCCTGATTGAAATATTAGTAGAAATCTCACCATTTGTTAAAGATGCATTGAAGGCTTGGTTGAGTTTCCAGTATTACCCCCCAGATACACCAGAAGAAATCCTAAATCAATTAATATGGTTTAACTCAGAAGTTTTAATAGATGGGAAACCACTATTATGGGAAAGTCTCCTGAGAAAAGGAATTATTTTTATGAATGATTTACTAGATAGCACAGGTAATTTAATGTTATATCAGTGTTTTTGCTGTATGTATGGTCAGATATGTGATTTCCTTCATTTTAACCAGCTGCTTTCAGCTATTCCAACTAACTGGAAACGTAAATTAAAAAAAGATGGAAAAAGAAGCAAACTGCCTGTTGCGTGTGGACGGAAGACTTTTTTGATAACGATTGCGGTCCGTTTGCGTTATCGTCCTCGTGTGGCTCCAGCCTAAGTTTCCTTTACGTCTTTCTTCTAATGATTGAAGACTGCAGCCTGCAGCTGATCATCTTGTTAAACAAATTTGGAGCCAAGAGAACAACCCAACCAGGACACTCGTTCTAGTTCAGCATCCTGACTTCACACCTTTGAAGTGTGATGGTTTGTTTACTTAGTTACTAGTCAATAGATGCTGGGCAAAGTCTCAGATCCTTTCCAGAATCAAATGTATAGATCATGATCATATTGTGCTAGCTTTTTAGATGTGTTACCCCTCCCTTAATGATGCAAGATACAAAAGGTAAACGAGATTGCAAAGCAATAGCCTATTATAATATTTATATTTCATGGCTTAAAATCTGCATCAACTCGCTCACATTATAAATTAATTTGGGTTAAAGCCTTTAACAATATTAATGTGAATAAAAACAGCAGTGATAATGATTTTGTTGCCTTGCGATGTCACATAGGGCTAGAGTGCTGGTAACGAGTGGGATTTTGGTTTGAATCCAGCATGAGAAGTTTTGTTATTTTTATGTTGATAGGTAGGCTACTGGATAATATTTTTGTTAGAAGATGCATTAGAATCTCCGCTGAAACCAAAATGAATAATCAAGCATTGGAACATTCTTAAGTCGGAATGTCCCCGTAACCCCGCTAATAGCATTTATGTCGCTATCGTTGGAAAACAAGAGTTAACAGTCCCATCTAATCTGGATAAGTGCTGCAAAGTGTAACGTTTTGATGAGAGGGATAAAGCTATGTACAGTAGGCCTTGTTTTTAAAATAAAACATGACTGCTGGGCTACAAAAGTGGTATCACAATTTAATCGGAGTAGATCACAGCTTCCCGCAGCTGAAAGACTAAACAACGTGTGCGTCACTAATATACTGTCTGAATGTGTGGACAGGCATCAACCCTATACAGTAGGCATCACATTAAGAATGATGAACAAACTGTAGTTTTAGTAGAAGGAAAAAGCAGTAATATACCAAAAAAGTACCTCAATTCAACTTAAGTTTAATACTTGTTTAATGTACTTCGAGATTAAAAAAAAACATTGAAAGAAGATCAAAAATGCGACGCTGGCTTCAGCCGCTGTGATGGCTCACAGCTGGAGGAGGCCCATGTGGCTGCTATTATTCCGAGTGAGGGGTGCAAGAATCAGAGAGCCACTTCAAAAGCCTGCCTGACTATGGGGAAACAGACCGGAGTCATAGGGGGAAAAGCAGCTTACGAGACCCTTCCCACGCCAAGAGCTGCAGCTGCCAACTCAGCCTCCACCTCAACATGTCTCCTGTCGGCCCCTTCTCTCTCCACGGCCTCCAGCCTGGGCCCGCTCTGAGACATATAATACTCCAGCCAAAGGCTTACAGAGGACACTCTCCGAAAGTCCTAGTCTTGACCATCACTCATCCCTAATTTGAGACGGATAATTACCATATGTGGGACTCAAATCCTCCCTCCATGTTACTGTTATAGTGCAGCCAGAGAAGTCTCTGTGTGAGCACACGGCTGTTTGGAAATCCACCGTGTCAGAGTGAGAGCCCGGAGAGGCTTAGCGGCAGTATTCTGGTCTTAAGGTGAGGGCAGATGGTCTCTAAGAAAAGGAAGGGTGATGAGGCAGGCAGTGGGGGTCCTGGAGCTGGCTTTTTTGGGGGGGGGGGGGGGGTCCAGGAGCGTGAGGGCTGTCACAGCTGGACTTTTTCTACATTTTATCTGACCTCAAGTCTTGATCTTTCTATCCTTCCACAGCACACATGTTTTTTTATTATATAATAAATCAGTGTGTGGCATGACACCTTTCTGTGGAAGGAAGGGTCCGATGTTAGTGAACCCCTCATGTGAGGAGCTTGGTCCACATCTTATCCCATATTGCATGCAGATACACACTCACGCTACGCATCAATTTGCATGTCTGGCGATCAAAATGGGCTTTCTATTATTGATGTCCTGCTGGTCTGCTGAGACTGCGAGGTGCAGAGAGGAGCTTGTGTGTGTCATTTGTGAGCAGGTGGGTAAGCAGATTTCAAAATGCTGATTTAGAAATGCAGAAAGAGCTGTAATCTATCCACATCTAGCCAAAAGAAGAGGCTTTTTTTTCTGACGTACTGCACTTGATGTCTTTCTTTTCCTCGTACTGCGTCTCTGGGTCAGCCTTATGGCGCAGTTCCACTACAGCGCGGAGCTCGCTTTAAGCGTGCCGTGTCGTGCCGTTCCCGTTTTTGGTTGCGCTTCCACTAGGCCTAGTTCCGGCCCGGCCCGGCCCGGGGCCACTTTTTCACGTCTTTTCTGGCCCGAGAAAATTGTGGTTCTATCGAGGCCAACAAACAGGGCTGAGTCGGGCTGAGTATGCTAAACTAGAGAGAGGAGCGCTGGCAAGGGGGCTACAACTACAACAAGATGGACATATTTGACCGTGATTTAATTGTAATACACGTTTCAAAATGATGCCGAAGTAACAACATACTGATACCGGTTAGTAAAAACCATGAATTAATGCTTTGTCAAGTCTGCAGACAGACGGCAGGCGAAAAACCTTTTAAAATGCGTGTTTTTCTAGATGGAGATTGGCTAAGCTAACGCAGTATATGCTCCGACCGTCCACACTCACAACAACGGCCTATACAGACATAAATAAAGCAGCGACTGTATTCACCATGACACAGGCAGTCTGTGGTGTGTACTTGTTTAACTTTTGTCGAGTTTCTGAACATATATAAGGAGCTGTGAGTGCTAACAGCTAACGGCTGTGTTGTGTTTCTGGAGTTCTCATTGAAGATGACGTCACGGCTCCGCCTACACTGCGTTACTATAGTAACTACCCCAGTTCCTAAACTGTAATGGAAGCGCAGCATGAAGTGAGTCGGCCCTGTTAAGGCCAAGCCGTACCGAGCCGTACCGAGTGTGGCCGAGGCCGACCGTGTAGTGGAAATGTGCCATTAGTCACTGACACACAGCCTCAGGCAGTGCGTGCGTCCCTGTGATTGACTGAGCCGGCCCCGATCTGAATGAGGCGACGGGCCCCGATCTCTCTCCCTTGAGGGCCAGCAGGAGACGGGCTGGGAGCATCCAGAGACTTCCCCTCGGCCATTACATAATCACTCACACAGCCCAGCGCCTTGTAGGCCAAACTACAAGTGCTACAACTAATCACTCCATTTATTCCAACTTAGCCCCATCTGAGCTTCTTTCTGCCCTCCCTCATTCTTTCATATCTCCTCTGTTTCAATCCGCTTCCCTCAAGTTATTGAGTCTCTCCATTCAGTAAATGTCCGTCACCCCCCTCTGCACACATACTTTAACTCTGAGGAGTGTAGTAGTGTTGCCAGATCTTTTCAACATCATGTACTTGAATCCTCTCTAGAGTGTGGCAACTACTTGATACAGTTGCATTTAATGAAGGATGGTTTTCCTACTGCCAAGAGCCAAAAAAGACACAATGTGCAAGAACTCTGTCTCTCTTTCTAGGTTGATTTAATATAATGAGTAACTTTATTTGCGTTCGAGGCCTCAGATGTTATAAGAAAATTGTCGCTGTCTGGGCCTGATAGTGTGAAATGTGTCCGGTTCGCACTCGGGAGCCATGGAAAATGTGGACTTTGAGCTTATAGGTTGGTATGTTGGCATATGCTCAAGCTTGTATGAACACATACATGACTGCACGCCTGTGATTACGATGTCGATGTGGGTGATGAGGGAGGGATATTTGGATATTTGTGTACTTGTGAATGAGATGTGTGAGTGTTTCTGCTGTTCTGGTTGTGTTTGGCTGCCTGTTGACACAGAGGCTCCTCTGGCACTCCTTTGAAGGGGGTTGCGGGAAGGTTGAGAGGGAGGTTAGGTTGAGGGTTAGAGCTGTAAATTCCCCCTTTCTCCGCGACAGGAGGAGTCCTCTTTGTCTGGCCGGACAACTGGCACGAGGGGAGGAAACAGCTGACTGGGCAGCACAGCCGGGTTTCCTCACTTTACTGCACAGGCATTGTGAAACTTGATCAAAATGTTTCGATTAGCCTGAAATGAATGAATATTAGACACATCATTTCTAATTGCTCTCTTCTCTCAATAAGAGATGATATTTCAGAGTCTGAGGAACTTTGATTACATGGCCACAAAATTCCACAAAATGTCAGTGATGCAGTGTTTCCACCAAACTCGTTGTGTGGCTAGGTGGAAACAACATTCATGTCTGGTTTGTGATCTTTTCCCTGCGATATGACTTCTGACTTCTGTAATCCATCAAAGTCTGCATTCATTATCCTGAGTGCTAACAAGGTTTAAGTTTAGCTTAATTGAAATAGTCTGCACTTCATAGCAAATGAAATGAGACTTGCAAAAGGTAACAGAACTCAAGCAGGCTTTAAGGTTCAAACGGAAACCAATAACCGTCTGGGTAACTAGTCAGACACATAGTTAAGCTAATTAAAAGCTGTAATGCAGATAAACATGATTTGAAGTAAACTGGTTAAAGCAGGCAAACTTAAAGGCTTCTCATCTGTAAAAGAAAGTGATGTTTTTCCTTTTGAATATGGGCAGAAAGGAACTTCAAATATACTGTCTAAAGATGACAATATTGCATTCTAACTATCGTCTCTCTTTACTTTGTTTTGTGTGTCATTTCTGTTCTTCTGCTGACCCACTGACCCCCTTGTCCCACACTACATTTCATTTTAATCCCCCTCCTCTCTTGCAGCTGCCTCGCTCATTCTTCTGCGGGCCGCCGGCAGTAACTCAGACAGAAAACAACTCTGAGCCTGTGGACATGACTGGCTGCTGCATGGCTGCAAGCACAGCTTTAAGTTGGAGAGTAGGGAGACCGTTCGTCTGGGTAAGATCCTGGAGAGAATTACTCATTGAGGCCAAGAACGCAGACACACACACACACACACACACACACACACACACACACACACACACACACACACACACACACACACACACACACACACACACACACACACACACACACACACACACACACACACACACACACACACACACACACACACACACACACACACACACACACACACACACACACACACACACACTCAAACCAAGGAGCTCTTGGTGGACATGCCTAACAACTGTCTAAACCCTAACTTTAGCCCTGTTTACACTGACACAAAAACATTAGTATCAACACCTTCTCAATGTTTACATTTTGCTACGTAAGTGAGACTATCGTCAAAACTGGCTCAAGGCAGTTTATGTCCTATCTACATGTACAAGCTGATACACTATCTTATTCCCAAACAAGAACTACTGAGGCTCCACTTCATGAGGTTTTCTTAACATGGCGAGAGCTGATTAGAGCAGCCATGTGGCAGTGTTAGAGATAAAGGAACAAAGGAAGGGAAATACCCCCTGTCTAAGAAGGAGCAGTGGATGTTCAGGTGTCACAAAATGACCACTGATTCAACTCTCCAAAGTCTCCGGTCTGTCTCCATCGATATTATTCATTTAAGTGAAACAACAAGTGAATCACATCCAGGGTATTCCACTGTTTCTATAAATGATAGCTGTTACTATAAATGCTTGACACACATTCATCTAAGGAAATTCCTGTAGGAGCCCCCCCCCCCCCCCACACACACACACTCACGTTTCTCTTCTTCTGAGAGACAGAGAGGGAAAATAAACAGTAGTTCCAGTAGCAGCGCTTCACGTTTCCTTCCTGCTGACCGCCACTTCATAGAATCTGAATGTGTTTGCCGCCTCTTTACTTTTCACAGATCCACTTCCTGCCTCTAGTCTAGCATCATTTCCTGGGGCATGGTAGGGAAGACAATGGAAATGTGCTCTAAGTATAAAATATGTCTTCGAGTCACAATCGGAAATGTGATCTAAGAGTCAGATTCGGGAATTTGATCTAAAATCAGCATCACATTAGTTTTTCAGCTGGTCACTGTTGAGTCAGGAACATATAAATAACTCATGGAATATTAGAATGACATATTATTGGATTAGGTGGCATGTTCCCCGAATATGCCAGCCTGAAAATAGACATACAATGGACAATTGAACGATTTTTTTGTTGGGAAAACCCTGCAACTTCATTTGATCGTACATCGTAAATCTTGTCAATGCAGGTTGTTTTTGAGGCTTTTTTATGCAGTTAAATCGATCATTTTGCTTCATGTTAGCAGTAACTTGAGGCGTTTCGGCTGTAATGGGCATTTTCCTATCATGTCCAACGGCAGATTTGCTCCATCAAATGAGTCTCCTGCTTGAATTGCACTGCATTGTTATTCGCACAGATCTACTGTATATGAAGTATTTATCAGTCAGATGTCATGCTGCCTTCTTGGCCAAGTCTCTCTCAAAAAGGAGGTTTGCATCTAAGTTAGACTTTCACTTGTTTGTACAAAAACCCAAACTGCAGTCTTAGGCTGATTCATTTTCTAGCTAGGTCATTAATTATTCATGCATCTTCTCCCTAAAAAAAAAAGATTACGGATCTAAATAAAAGATGGCCAACGTCAGATGTCCTGGGCGTTAGTGGTACAACAAAAGCTTTAGGCCACACCTCTCACAGTTTATATAGTAAACTAAATAATCCTGCATGTTCGTGAAGGATCATATCCTAATCCGGGCATTTTGCCAGCCTTAAAACTCAGAGATAAGTTGTCTAGACATGGCCTTAGAGCAGGGTGTTGTGTGTCCTTTTGGAAGGAAATGCTTTGACAGATTGACAGGAAAGGTCCCTGTTCTCATCCAACAAACCAGCAGTGCAAAAATACTAATGTCACACGTTTGAAAGGCTGTTGTACGTCTCTTGATTGTAATTCTAGTGTTAGATGTCACGCTTGAGTCTAAATCATAGACAGAGATAAGAACAGAGTGAAGAAAAAAAAACTGGCATTGCTCACCTCTATAAAGCCTTTACATATCACAGAAACCTTTTTTAACACAACACTGATCAAAACTATAATTTCATTATATTTTAATGAGTAAAAATGTTGCTACAGTATTGGATGAGGGTGAGAGGTCACCAAGAGGGGAGGATTTTGTATTTCCAATGTGGAATTAACATAAATGTGCAGTGTCATCAGCCAAACAAACAACTTATTCTATGTTATTCTGTTAAAAGAACACCATCTGTTACTTTGCAGAGATTTCCCTAAATAGATTATCCTCAATCTACAACTATAGAAATTGAGCTAAAGTAGCATTTGGAGGCCACAAGGGGGCTCTGTTCTGTACTGCAGGACAAGGCGGGGTCAGGGTGGAGGAGTTGTCCTCAGAGCTCTGCAGCAAGTTTTTCATTTTCTCTCCATCAGTGGGATTTAGCAGGATTTACGGCGATGATAGTGATGCAATGTGAGCACAAAATATGACAAAAATGTGGCTGACTGAGACATATTTAAAAGAACAGTTTGTTCTGGATGAGACACAAATTTAAAAGTGCCTTGACATGTTTTGTGATGCACACACAGGGTCGATTTAGTGATTGAATGATGGGGGAAACAGGGAGATGGTACACAGAGGAGTGTTGATATACCCAACATTGGATGGAATATCTTCAAATTCAACTCAGATGTAGCTTAAATAGGCATCTCGTGTTTTTGTCTTGGAATATAGGCCAAGAGGTCAGTGTCTCTGTAAGCATGCAGTTCATTACTGACATGCAGCTGTGGTGCCTACTAACAGTAGGGCATCTCCGTGGCCTGTTTGATTATCAAAGTAACGAAACAGCAGGCATCAGCTGCACAGCTGCTCATTCCAGACTGATATCCTCCCACAAAACCTGTACACTAAAGTCAAGACTGAAAGAAGTGGAAAAGAATGAGGTCGGAAAACTGATACCAAGACATAGAGACAGACAGCAGGGGGCATAAGTTGAAAAGAAAAACATGTCAAACTCAAATGCCAAACAGGCCCATTAGCTTAAATTGGACAAACTAAGTAGCAAACTGCCTCCTAATTGGATGCTACAGATAAATCCCATCCTTCTGTTTTTTTTTTTTTTAGCCCTGCTCATCCTGTGTCATCAGCCCGCAGATCCCCGACATGACATTAGCTGGACTGACACAAAGTGCTGCTGACAGGAAGGGCTTTAGCCACACAGGCTAACCTTTGACCCCTGTTGGAGAGAAACCCCCACCGCCCCCGCCATCTGCATTCATTCATTACTCGCCCCTCAAGTGCATTGAGGTTGAGGTCCGAAGTAGTCGTCCTGGGCTGAACAGGAGCTCTTTACGTCCTGGAGATGGGTGTCCTAGTTTTCTTTCACAGGACAATTTGCTCGTTGTCCGCCTGCAGGCATCTACCATTTAGTAATCGCCGGGCTGACAATCCAATTGAGCCTGAATTAAGAACATGAACCCTGTACTTACATCCTTCAGACACAAACACATCCTCATCTTAAACTTGACATGTTCTACTTGGGGGAAAGAAATCATAAAAAGTTCACAGCTACTTCTAAATATGTTTTTATATATAATTTGAAATGCAAAAACAGCACAAAATTGTATGTACATTTGCAAATATTTGGAATTCAGGACATTTCTCTCTCTTTTCCATATAAGGAAGAGAAAATGAAAGAGCAGTGTACGACTCCTTCTTTGTATATATACATTACATACAGACTGCATGCTTCATGCTACAGAGACCTTGTAATGGCTGCCAGGGTCAATCAACAACTCCCACCGCTCCATATGACAGCTGCATGTTTCGCTCACCACATGCAAATCCATCTTAAAAACTCTACTTTCCCCCTATAGCATTGTTCATTTTCATTGTATTTCCCCTCTTCCCTGCAGTGCAAAAACTGACAAGCAGGTCAGAGAAGCTGCAACACCCTCTGCATGGGTGAGAAGATTGATATTTATGCTTTTATATGGGTGTTTAATTTCAATTTAGATGCAAATATGCATACGAAATTCATTCTTTCAGAGTTTCTCAGTCTCTACCGCTCAGGACAAAAGAACAAGAAATTCCTAAGAGTCCTAAGATTGGATAGGCGTAGGCGGGGGGGCTTTGGGGTGCCATGGGTGGGGCGTCAGATTAGACCACCTGTTCCACCATGAGGCTTTTCCTTTATCCTTCCCTCTCTCACACTTGTTGTCTTTCACATTCCCTCTCACTATCTCGTTTGTAACTTAATAAGACCCTTTCTTGTCTCTCACACACACTTTCACTCTCATCAAATATCTCCCTCCACGGCTGCTTTGCACTGAGCTGCATTCCACTTCAGTCACATCTGTGGGAAACAGACAAAGCTATTTGCAAGATAACTCTGGCTGAGAGCCACGAGCACTCACACACACACTCTTGTATACACACACACTAAGTACAGTTAGACATATGCCGCCTTGCCGCCTAAACTGAGCCTCCAGGGAGTAGTGTACAGACAGCAGCATAAACACAGCAACCTGTCCACATCACTGAGGCTTGTCCAGCAGTATGAGGGATCCCCTCCAACACACTATACAGCAGGAGTTATAGGGTTAATTGAGGGTAATAAAGTAGTAGATTGCAGATAACATTATCCCTGCTCTTTTCTACCTTTGTGTTTAACGATCTGGCACTAACTTTTCTCCCGGACTCACAGGCTGTTTCAGCAAAGAGCAATGCTTGTTTCTGTCTGATGGATGTGGTCACGATGCTTCAGGGCTCAGAAGGCAGCAGCACCGCCAGGTCTGCCTTAATGACTATTGATTGGAAAGCACTAATGACCCAAAATGAGGTTCAATAAGTATGGCATTTGAATCACCCGCAGGCATTCCTTTTTGCAAAAAGAACTGTGTTGGTTGTGAGTGTGTATCATAAACAGACAGCACCACAAAGGATGAGTAAGGAAGAGACTTCAAGAGGAAAAGGTGTCCAACACTTGCCCTTGATTCCCTCTCACATACACTCAATGTATCCTGCCTTCTCCTGTTCCTCCCCGAGGCCCTGCCCTCATTATCACTGTGCTTCTGAACATGTGTGTGTCTGTCCTTGCATAGAACAGAATAATGAGGACAGAGAGAAACCCAGATACTGCGCGGTGATGTTCTCTAAAACCTTGCATTCTTTCCATGACTATAGTAAACACGATGACTCTGTTTACATTCACACAGCCGTGTTAGTGCATGTTTACGCTGCTAAATGACAGTAGATCCTTTAAACCTCTTCTCAGACTGTATACCCAGAATCATCTTGAAACACCAGGCTGAGAGAGGCCTAAAGCAGGAAACACAAGCAGCGATAAAGCACAAAACGACAATGATACACAGTCACGTGAAGAACAGGAAGTGCTATAATCATGTTTGTCTGTTACGTCACAATACGGCCCATATATTAAAATGACACCGGCCCAGCCTTAACACTGCACCAAGGCCATGCTGTGTCAGCATTTTGCAGCACTGCTTATAAATAGTTTTCTGTTTCCTGTGAGCTATTGTGCTGTAAGTTACACCATTATTGCAGAAATGTTAACTGATACTGAAAGTGTGTGTGCGTGTGCGTGTGCGTGTGCGTGTGTCACACTGAGGCCATGACCTATGTACTCGGACTCTGTGTGCTCTTTATTATTGCCTGAGGCTTCCCATTTAGGAAAATATGGTTAAAAGTTAGGAAGAAAAAAACAAAAACACGTATACACAGACACACAGTTTGATATAAGAAGGTCAATACCACTGATTGAAAACAAAAGCAATCAACAATCAAATGCTTTCGACCAAACACACCCAAATACACTGACACACAGTCTGACCAGCAGCAGGGATGACATCATCTCTGCTATTACTGGGGGCGCTAACGTCACCCCGACCTGAGTGGACACAGACAGGTTCCCCTTATGGACAACATGCATTATTCAGCCAAATGAAGGGTTGGGCTGGGTTGTCTCGCCCATACACCCCTCCTAATCTCCCCCCCCTCTCCTCGTCCTTAATCACAAACCTGATGCTCACAACACGCGAAGCAACAGAGGAGAAGGAGGGAGGTAAGGGGGGGGGATGAGGTAATCAATGAGCAGGACACACACTGGCAGTGCGTTGAGGGTGAGATACAAGGAAGGTGTATGCGTTCTCTCTTCCTTTAAAGCCATTCATCACACGCTCAACTACAAGCAGCTGGTCGCCTCAAGCATGGATATAACACCTGATAAAACCACAGGAGCCAAGAGCTTCCCCGGCTGTATTCAAAAACAATCCTGAAAAACTGTCTGAAGAACTGAAGGAGGTATATTCCTCGCTCTCACAGTAAGCTTGTGGATGACAGTCCCTGTAGAGACTGGTGACACGAGAACACAGTGTTACAAACCTTATCTGAGTCTTTATGAATGAATGAATGCAGAAACACACAGCTCTGGATGTGAACCCTGTTGCATGGCATCCCGGTCTCCCGCCTGTGTCCTGACTCCTGGCAAGGGAGCCAATTTCCGCATGACATGTTAAGACGGATCATGACCGGGGATGCCTGTTAACCCACAAAACTGAGCCACACCCCTCTTTTTATGCCGCTTTCTCTTTCCTCTCCCAAAGTGTTGATCTTATGCCCGGTGTCAGGGACAAGCCGGGGATGTTTTCAGCTGTGTCATCTCTCCAGAGGCCTGCCACTCGCCGGTGGCAACACCTCAACCGGCCCCCTCCCCCAGAGTAAAAGCTAGCTCGCAGTGGGGTGAAGGCAGCAAACATATCGCAGGATAAGCAGCATGCTGCGCTGTTTGTTTTTGCCTTGAGGGAATGGAAAGCGGGATGATGGATGTTATGCTCTGTGTGTTTTGTGTCAGCAAGCAAGGTGTGAATGTGAAGCACACTAAAGGTGGGTGTCCCCTTCACTTCCCCTTCAGTCCCTCCCTTACTCTCCTCCTCTCCATCCTCACCTGGTCCATGATTTCAGCAAGCCTCCTCCCTTCTCCTGTTCCCAGTCATGGCACGAGATCGCCGGCTGCCTGCCCCCGTTTCTTCTTCTTCTCCTCCTTCTTCTTGTCCTTGTTCAGTATTCCCAACAGCAATGCAACCCTGCTCTGCTCACACAGGCGAGGCAGCCGGGCAGCCTGCACCTCTCCTCAGAGGCATGGTCCTGTCCCTCCTTGTGTCTGAGTGTGACAGTCCGATACATCCAAGGGGAAACACTCCTCTCTAGTCCTTTTTCTGTCTTCTCTTCTTATCCTGCTGCTCAGGGTGGAGAATGGAGGGCAAACAGGGCGTGCATTGGATCTTCACTTCTCTCCTTGATAAGCACACAGAGGGAAGAGACTCCCGCTCTACGTTTTCCCTCACAAGCTCTTTCACTCGTTCCCTGTTTGAGCTGGCCTCTTGCCTCGCCTCCCCTCCCTCCCTTTCTATCTCCACTTCCCTCCTCTCTTTCCATCTCCCCTCCCCCTCCTGCTGCAGCCAAAAGAGAGCCAGAGTCAGCGAATGAGAGAGAGGCAGTGAGGGAGGGAGGAGGGCGGAGGGCTGAGATTGGCTGCCGCGGGGATCATGTGACTCCCAGTACAGGACTGAGGGACCCTCTACCAGCTGTCCAGCTCATGCTTCCCTGAAAACCTCTGTTGCCATTGACAACAGCTGCCGTGCAACACACCAACCACAGATCCTAAGACACAAAGCCATTGGCTGCCAGGATTTATGGCCCCCACCCCCTATTGTGGGGGGAGCATGTCGGGACGTGTAGTCCAATCTGCGTGGATGTGGTGTTTAAGAGCATACATCCCTGTGTCCCTGGGAGGAATGTTTTCCCCTGTGCTCGCCTCTCTGCTGAAATGTTTATGCATTAGTGTCACATTGGCTGAGCTCCAGTGTGAAAGAGATGGACAGCAGCTAGTTTATTTAGGATTGAAACTGTGGGATGAACTTTGTATAAAACGCAAATTATAAGAGGAAAGACCTCAAGGCCCGGGCATTCTTGGTCAGCCAGGAAAAAGACATCCTCTGTCGTTTTCCTCCAGGGCCACATGGAGGGAAACTCCCTGACCACAACAACAGGAACTCCACTGCTGAAGGCCATTGCTAAGCACATATAACCCCCCCCCCCCCCCCCCCCCCCCCAGTCCTACATCCCTCCCTCTATTTCTCTTTTCTTTCATTGCCTCCCTCTTTATTTGCTCTGTTTCTATCCTCTATGCCCCCCGCCACTCCCTCACCCTACATCTATTGTATCACACTCAATTCCTTGCTGCTCTATCCCCCATCAACTCCATCTCACTGGCATTCCAGCAAAGATTGCAAGAGGTTACAGGTGCCACAAAGGTGAGATGGTATGGCAGAATTTCAGCATGCGTCAAGAACACTTGCATTGTGCAGCATCAATTCAAAGGGAAATAAACACAATAGTTGTCTTAGGTTGTTAAATATCAATTGTTTGTAAGGTTCAGTGCAGTCCCGAAGTTGTTATCCAAAGATTATTTAATTATTTGTTTACAATTATTATTATTGTTATAGATTTAGGTATGTTTCAGTGACTGAATATACCTAACTCTATTTATTTCCAGGAAGATCCACTGATTTCTTTGTTTGGGATAGAAATTGGAAGCAGATCAGAAATGCAAGGCAACGGTTGCAGCAGGACCAGAGTGTCCTGAGGGTGGAATTTTTCTTTTAAAGTAATCATAAACAATTCAAAATATGCCGTATTACCGCATCTACCTAAAAATACTGCTCATGGGGGAAACCCAAGTCCCTGCAGCTTAAAAACAAAAGAGCACCTGTTCTGGCTTTTTTTTCTATTCAATGGACGCATAACATAGCACTGATCTAATACAGTGGCTAGGAACAGTGTGACAGGCCAGTGGGTGAATGGGGGGTCAGGAATGCAATGCAGCAAGGTCATGCAACATGTGGACAACCAAACAAAACCCTGGCCTACTTTCTTTAGTCCAGCTCAAATGCAGCTTCAGTTTTCTTGAACACCCTCAAATGTATAATTCTGCAGCGTTATTTGATATGATCGACCTAAAGAGTGTGTGTGTGTGTGTGTGTGTGTGTGTGTGTGTGTGTGTGTGTGTGTGTGTGTGTGTGTGTGTGTGTGTGTGTGTGTGTGTGTGTGCTCTGATAGAACAGCGGGTGTATTGTAAAACTGAGAGTAGTAGATTATACTATCAGCACCAGAGGAATTCCGATTATTTCCCACAGTGGGTCTGACTGCACACATGTGAGAGAAACTTAAGCTAAGTGGTTTTTGGAGGAAGGTGGCACATACACATAATGAGAATAGTTCAACATTTTTGGTAACATGATTTAGGGAGTTTGGTTAGATATAAGAAGGTCAATACCACTTTATGTATGTACGGTAGATATGAGGCTAAAGCTAGCAGCTGGTTAGCTTAGTTTAGCATAAAGACTGGAAACTAAGGGGGAGCAGCTAGCTTGGCTCTGCCCTGAGGTGACCAAATCCGCCTCACAGCAGCTCAAACAAGTACTATTTAACAAATGATTCCATGTTATATCTTGTTTGTTTAAAACGTAAGTGTAAACTGAAGCAAAGTTTATAATTGTGTGGGGTGTTCTTTGCAGGATTATATCCGTGAGACAGAGCTGTTTGCAGTCTTTAACTAAGCTAACCAGCTGCTACTGCAAAGTGGTATCAATCTTCTCCTCTAACTTGGCAAGAAAGTAAAATGTGTAACAATATAATTACGGAAAATTTGGTTTTCAGAATACGTATTGTTAAGGCATTTTTTTTAAAGGTTAGAAGTACAGTATGTTTGTATAAAATTCGCAAAAAATGTAAATAATGAAGCTGTACTGTCAATTTGGCGAGTCTTCAGAGAGCAAGAGGGGCAACCTGTCTCTAAGAAATGGTGATAAAATGATCTCCTTATCGAGCCAGAATAAAACTGACTTTAGGTTGAATAGTCTTTATGGGTATAAAAGAAAAAAGGGGAATGTAAGATGTATTGTAGTATACAAAATATATCTATTTAAAATACTATACAAAAAGAGTCATAAGAAATAGTTATTAAGCTAAATACATACAAAAACATTCATTCCAAGTGCTCCTATACTGTTAATAAACATAATAAACTCGTTTTTTTAACTAACTGTGATTGCGGAATTGAAATCGCACTGCTCTTATCCTGTCTTACTTCACCTGTTCTTACATCTGGAAAGAGACACGTTTATTTACTGTATGGACACAATGCCATCAGCTGATTCTCCACTGCCTACAATGGATAAACAGCACCATCTGCAGGACAGCATGTAGCTTTGAACCTGCTACAAGGGCTGCTCACACAACCACACCAGTGCGTTAATTTGACAGGAAATATTAAACAGATTACTTACATATTTAATATAATGCATTGTGTGTACTCCTTTACAAACATGCATCAGCCCTCGTTTGAAGAGATTATGTCCCAGGTAGTTATTTTTCTCATTTTCTTATAGAGGCAACCATCTGCTTTGTGCGAAAAATAGTCCTTAATTCATAGGTCTTTAATTTGGATATCACCAAATATACAGCACTACACAGGACATGATAACTACCATAAAAGACTTAAACATAAAGCTGCTGGAGCAGATTTTAGCCTTTAGAAATCAATTAATTTGTGGCTGTAAAGTGCAATAGAAATGATTTTGAACACAATAGTCTCGCTATCTATAAACACACAAGAGTAATTTCAAACGCAATATTTTCGCAGTCTCTATGATGTCATTTGATGAAAGCCATACTGGCCTCTTTCCCCACGTATTTGGTGTTGAAATCTGTAATGTCACTTCCAACATGGCAAAATGCCGGAAAAGTAAAACAAAAATATATATTTGCATTTATTAGTGGATCACACTGACTTTATGGCTCATTAAAGCATGAAAGGTGAGCAGTTCTTTGTGCAGCAAAATGTGTCCTTTGACAGAAATGATTGATTCATTTTGTTAGCAAAATAAAAAATATCTAATGAATTAAGCAGGAAGCAACAGGGTTTACTGAAATCATCTTTATTTGACATATCATGTTAAATACTTTCATCAAGTAAATCATTAGTGCTTCAGTAACTTAACATAATTTATATGTGAAACATAATGTATAAGAGGTGATAAAACTGATAAGCATACACAGTAGATGTATTTCTGAAATGACTCCATTGCTCCTCACGGATGTAATTTGCAGCCAAATGTACAGTATATACAAAAACAGTTACAAAACAGTTTGAGTAGTATAACTGGCACATTCCCTTTTAACCTGACGGGACATTTTGATTGTAGTGAGGAGCAGAACATATTGTAAACACATTTAAAGTAACACACTGATATCAAGGCTGAGCCAATAGGCAACTCAACAAGGCATAAGCTCTCCAACTGTTTGATGAAACAAGAGTTGGCAAAACAAAACAAAAATAAAGATAATATGATAATACTGAATGAAACATATTATAATTAGAGCCAACAGTTAGCTCACAGTGTTGTTAAAAAGGCAAATTCTACACCTGTATTACACTCAATCCAACAAACTGTCCTGCATCCATGTCTACGGATTCATTGGACGTGCAGAGGTAATATTTCTCCACCTTTAAAGAGAAACATGCACAACAGTAAGTATAAAAAATACACTGGTTGGACTGATTGCATCAAGGTAAATGGGAGCTCTTGTAGTGACATTTATTTGGAGGATCCTGACATAAAAAGGAGGTTAAAGGAGGAACAGGGTGGTGATGGTAGAGTGCAAATAGGAGACAGAGAAGGGAAAAAAAGAGCTTCCACTTCAGTCCATTATTTCTGCCCTCAGCTGGATTGCTCTTCCCTCCTACATGAGAGCTCCAATAGGGAGGCCATCATGGCTGGACCCTGGCTCTTCTCCCTGAAACAGATGACAGCTGATATCAGACATTTTTTATTTAGTTTATTATTGTTGATGAATAACATTGTTAGCCTTTTTTATTAAAATTGTGTGATAATTTCCAATATATTAAAGATACAGTAGGCTGCTATAGCTATCATATGCATGGATAACCATACATTCCCAAGGAATATCCTCCCTGTATTTTTTTCTGAAAGCACCACACCGTGTACGATTTTCGCTTGATATTATATGCATGATGTCACATTTGTTATATTCTATGAAACGCTGCCTTACCAGTGTCAATGATGAAGACCATGGATGCAGGAGAGGAAAAACACACATCCTGTGTTAGCCTGTGCACCGGCCGCCTGTGTGTCCGAGCAGGACGCTTCATCTTCTTCATCATCACAGCAGGTAGATAATGTAGGAAAGGAAGACGAGGCCCATGATGGCGAAAAACATCAACAACAAAATGTCCACCATGATTGAAATATTGTCAGAGATAGACGGTGGAGAAGACGCAATGACACGCAGCAAAACAGAAGCACTACCACCGCTGCAGGAGATCGGCTGTTTCCGGAACCGTTCGGGGATCTCGAGCCTCAGTCGACCCCTCCCCCCTCAGAGCAGGAAGCGAAGGTAGGGAGAAAGGGTTTTATTCACCCCGCGTTTGGGCTTTTAGGTAGATTTTTTCCACGAGATGTTATATACCCCAATTCAATTCACAATAAACATTAAACAATTCAACCGCAATGTTTGATATTGTCACCTGAAAGAGTCCTTTTTTAGGGCAATTCACAAACCAGAAAAAACAAGTATGACCTGACAGGCTAAACTCCGGTTTGATGTTTCCCATGAATGGAGGGGGATTTCTTGTTATACATGATATCTTTCTAATTTACTTTGTCGCCGTATATTATCTAATCAAAATGTAATATTTGTTCAATGTCCCGTTATTCTATTCATGTATGTATCCCCTTCTTTTGTTATTGAATCTTCGGGATCATTCTTTTGGCTCTTAAATTAATCTTGACCGAAGCCTATTTGAAAGTTTTTAGGGAGCGTTTTTTGGCACAATAAAAAAACTGACAATACAAATAAAAACTCCTGTTGCCAGTTTATTTGTAGACCCTTCTCTAAGCTATAGGCCTAAAACAAAGTAAAACAATAAATCCATAACTCCATGAACTGTTTTAAAAAGTTGCATCAATACCTCACTTAAAACATTTAAACCTTGATAAATGAATGATTCAATGAAGACTTTTGGCATTACAGTAGGCTGAATGAGTTTCAGATGGCTGTACCCAATACTGGAAACTCAGTGAAACGCATCACTCTTAGCTTTGCCAGGGCAAGTCTTACATAAAAATCAACTATTTTGCCCGGATTTATCTTTAAACAAAACTTATCCCTAATATTCTTTGTACTCTTCATCTTGGGACTGGAGGCTTACAAACAGCTTTGGTCCAAAGCAAGGCTTACTAGTGGGCAGCTGGCCAAAGAGCCATAGACTCCCAGGGGCCCAAAATGCTCCACGTTCACTGTATATTGTGTTTTTTTGTATTTATTATTTGATTAATTGTAAATTTGAGCACATTTGAATAATCACAATATCAAGTAAGGTGGCTCCTACTGCCTTATGACCTTATCTTTAGCTCTTGTCTTGTAGAGGGCCTCTTATTTTCTATATTGTGTTCATATTTCTTAATAAATGTGTCTTTAATCAGCATTATCACTAAAAGGTTAATAGACATAGAACAGGTTTTCAGAAGACTTTTGCATTTGTCCGACTATTCTTCTGTACAACAATAGACGTAGTATAAACGGTTTGAGAAAAAAATGACATTTTATTGAATCTGCAGAATCATAAGTACAATTTGAAGTGCTGTAACAGGGCAACAAGATGATATCAGGTCCTTAATTCTGACCATGTATCTAGAATGAGTTTTAAATACACGTGTATGTCAATGTGCATATGGTATCTTTATTTTTTTATTTAAAAAATAACAAAATTATACAAAAAACAAAACAATTTAAGATGGAATGCACAAAATGGTCTGAATGCTAAACCCGATTGTGGATTACATGATTTCACTCCGCAAAGTCTACAGTATATAACCAGTATCATAGAAGCGGGGAATGAATTATCAGAAGCGCAGGAGCCTACGATGAAGGCTGAAGTAAAGAGGGGTCTCAGCAGACAGATGGAAAGGGTACTAGACAGAAACTGAATGGAAACAGGGTTATGATATGAGGTTACAGTTCAGTAGATGAGTGATGCCAGAGCAGAAGAGCAGTATTTGGCGCAAGTGGTTACCCCTGACTAATATCCAGGTCAGACAAACAACTTGCCCTGCCTCACAGCCTGGGAGATACAGAGCATTGGATCAGCGCTCTGTCACACCCCCAGCCCCGCATTCTTACATCCCCAAATGCTCATATTTGACTTAACAAATCCATCCTTAACGACACTTACTCAACACTGGCCCGTCTCTGGCCACTTTTTCCACTTAATCCAGAAAACAAAGTGTCCAAATCCAAGCCCCTTGAGACAAAATAACGTTTTGATTGGATGTAATCCGCCGAGTAGCTTTGTTTTTAAATATATCTGAGCAAACATCATCATAAGCCAGGAACAGCAATAGTTTCACTTGAAGCCCAACCACCAACTCTTCAGTTTACTCAAGAGAAAAACACAACCATGAGCTCTAAAACAGCTTTTCAATCAAGCATCTGTTTTGCAAATAAACTTGTCCTGTTGTCAAGTGTAGGTCAATGCAAAATACAGGCATACATACAGTGTGTTCATTGTGTTTGGTGTGTTTGTCAGGTGTTCTTTTCTGATTTATTGTTCAGCACTGTCACAATTAATCACATTAGAAAGTTAGAATGTTATTAATGTTCAACACCAACTTGCACCAAACTGTATTTTTTCACATTACGTCCCCTCAGCCACATTCACAAAAAAATATGAACCACTCTAATCTGCAGGCAAGCTACTTCCCAGAGCACCATGACCTGTAAAAACATTTCCCTAACTTACCTTTATGATACATATACAATTGTACAATGCCATCTAGCTACATAGTGAGAGCCTTTTTTCTTTTAATAAAGCTGAACTTTTTTTCCGCCACCCCCAACCCACCTTAGAAACCGCCCTGATCGCTCATGTCTGTGACAGTCACAGTGCATCACAGGAGAAGAAAACAGCAAGAAAACGGGGAGAGATGTGTATGGTCAGGGGCCTGTGAGATTATTTACACCACTGAGTAATGGTCAATATCTGTTTTTAAATCATATAAAAAAGGTCCTCACAGAAACAAAGTATTTAGAGTGAAGGAATGATACAGCATTTCTGTGTAATAGCCAGCAACTTAAATGCTTGATTTTGTGTTTATGAACCAACATCCTTTAAATCTTTTTGACCAACACTGACCAAATGCTCGTAAATCTCGGCAGATTCAGTGATCAGATTTTGGGATTCACCTGGCAGGTGGACAGAACAAAACGTTGTGTCTGACATCATTGCTCAAACCCTGACAGGCGGGTGACAGGCCTGGCTTTAGGAAGTTTTAAAGACCAGGGCTGATTTTAAACGCCATTTGGTAACATGATTCTCTTTTTGAAACTCCAGAATATTAAAGAGCATAAACGAGAATCCACTTATCAGAGACAGGCATGAACATGCAAGCATTTGGATGATTCTTTATTCCGGCTGCTAGCACCGGTCTGACCTGAAACTGCAGGTTGAAAAATCCCAAAACTGATCTAATACTGCGACCACACAAGTCTGGCTTGGTTCATAAATCGAGTTGCAGGTTAATTAATTTGATACACTGACTTTTTTTTGAAAATAATTATTTTACAATAACAATAACAAGAAAGGCAAAAAGAAAGGCAAAAAGAAAGAACAGCATGAAAACAACATTTACCACAGCCAAGGATTCGACAATTTCTCTCACATTAAATGGAAAACAAAGGTTGGAATGTTCACTCACAAAAACAGTGGAATGATTGAAAAGGAAAAAAATCACAATATAGAGTTGTGCTTGGCCTTCTCTTTTATGAATGTGTTTTCTTGGTGATTTTGTAGCAAAAAAGGGGGAAGGACATGTTCCCATCTCCTTTTTCCTAACAGTATAACCTTGATCACCTTAACTTTGTGATTCACTCAGGACTGAAGGCATTCAGGCTGCAAAAAACAGGAATAAGGGTGCATCCACGCCGACTGAGGTGAAGTATTCAGTGTGGCTGCTAGAGATGGACTGATAATGTCCCCTAACTTGTCCCTGATCCCTCCTGTATCCGACGAGCCCGAGAAAGGCAACTACAGGAGGTGCTCTTCAGTTAGGCTACAATTCCAGTTGTACAACGATGCCCACAATGCAGTGCTGAACACGAGGGTGCCTACCCGAGCACACAACGGCGAGATGTGTGTCAATCGATAAATATATTAAAAACCTCTCTGTTAAGACTGATAACTGGCTGATTGGTGCACCAGCAACAGGGCTAGAGGTTAAAGGAATGTACACAAGTCAAACATATTCAAGCTTCTTTCTGATACACAGAGATTCTGCACTGTGTTTCCAGTCTGGCCAAGATCTAAAGATGCTAAATGAGAAAAAAAAAAAAAAAAAAACAAGCCTGTGATAATATGCCACACCCATCCACATTTATTAAACCTAATTTCTTTACAGAATAAACGTCTTCAGCTGTGGCGACTGTCTCTCGGGGGAAAAGGGGATATTTTACTGTTTCTTCCTCTTAAGTTTTGCATGATGTTGTGCTAGGATTAAGTGCTATAGCTAGGATGGAGCTGTGTGGCATGGCATGACCCCTGCCATACTGCAATGAACTGTGTGTTTTATCCTTAAGACTTTCATTTTTCCACTTGAGACAGCACTTGAGAGCGGAGCCAGGTTTGGGAAAAGACAAGAGAGGATGAGGAACATCCAAACAGAGACAGACTTCAGCACAGACAGACAGACAAAGAGGCAGGCAGACAGACAGAGAAGGACAGACAGACCAAAGGTAGAAGGTGTCTGTGGTGAAACAGTGAGAGTAGAGCAGGGACGCAGAAGGGGGGGTTGGGGGTTTCAGGGTCTCACAGGACAGATCAGGGAACAGGAGTAAAATCAAGAGGAAGCAGCGTTAAGATGAGATGGCACTGGGCTTTTCCTTTCCTTCTTTCCCTCCCTTTCTCTACCTCCTCCTTTTTCTCTCCCTCTTTTTCTCTCCCTTTCACTCAGACGGCCTCCACGTAGTTGGCGGGCAGCATGCCCTGCTGGCCGGTGCGCTCCACGCGGCCGTACATCCAGCCCTCGTCGATCTGCTGCACATCTATGATCACATCTCCGTCCACAAAGGAAACCTCGTCTTCATCAGCAGCAGCGTAATCGTACACTGCCCTGTATCGCTTCTGTGGAAAACAACAGGTACTTCAGTTAGTTCCCCACGACACAGGTATGGTCTGCTACGGCTAGAATCTTCTATGTAAGAGTGTTTTTTGTACCTTCAAAATATGGCTTACATACTTTTTAAGTGTTAATTGCCCAAAGAAATCCATTATGATTTGCTTAATAGTACAAAACAAGAAGGGATAGAAGGCTAAAACAATATTCGACAAGACAAGCTTAAGGATTAGATGATTATCCAAAACGTATCCCTGAATAAAGACAATTTAAAACACATCCAACTTTTTCTTGACAAACTAATTTGTTGATTTAATCGGAAGATCTGTAAACCTGCATTTTTCCAGAAAGAATCATGCAACAGTCTTGTGTTAACCAAATAAGTGCTCATTAGTTTAATAAGCATTGAAAAAGCAATAAAAAGTTGCCAACCGAGTAATTAGTTAATCGGTTCAGCTCTACTCATCAATGCAAATGATGAAGTGTTGGCGAGATTTCTTTCTGTTTAACATTTATTTACAACATTCTGTTCAGGTTTTGAATTCATCAAGGTGTCAGTTTGTAATTAGAGTTCACCGGAAGCAAAAGACGGGAGAACGATGGAGGACTTACCCCAGAGCTGGGCGGGGGGGCGGCGGCCGCCGGTTGCACGGGTTCAGGAGCCGGCTCATAGTGGAAGTTCTGAGAGGCTGCGGGCGGCTGGAAAGCTCCTGGTGAAGCACGAAGGAAAGTGGAGGGCAGATCAATAGCTGCACAGAAATCTGATGTACTGGGAACTACACCGTTTATTTTTCGTAGTAGAATAAGGATTTCTATTCATATGAAGCATAAGCATGTATTTAGTCCTGTCTGAGCACTGCATTGACTCTTCGACAGCCATTCAGTGACTCTGGGTATTCTTGTAACACATCCTACTAAACAATATCTCTCAAAATGAAGTGTATCATTCTAAATACAAACAGCAGGTACATTCAAATACTTGGCTGTAACCTTTCCACTGCCTTCCTTATACCTCAAGTAACACTCTAACAAAATATTCATAATTATGACTTAAAATATGCCAGTTTTCAGCAAACCATCTTTTTGGCTTGAGGGATAGCCTTAGATTAAACACTTATCGTCAGATTATGCTTCATTAGAATGACTTTCATGAGTTTTTAATAAAGCAATTTCTGCAGCAACGCAGATAGTGAACTCAGAGGAGGGAAGAGAACAAGTTACAACCAAGATCCTTAAGCGGTGTGACGAGGCAACACCCAGCCTGGGAGCTCACTCAGCCTGTGGCCGGGCTGGAGCCAAGCACAGACAAGGCAAGAGGCTTAAAGAAAAATGTAGATAGGCCTACTCGCTGTACTTTTCTCAGAACATGAAAGCACTCATTCGGCCCATTCCTCGAGGTTTGAAAACAGAGACCTCCTGATAGGCCTACATCAGAATCCATCTAGTATCTTGTATGAATTGTGTATAATGTAATGTTTATACAGAAAGTCCTGGTCATCTTTAAAATTCTGTTTTGTTTGGTTAGTGAAAGTTAAACATGCATGCTGATAAATGTTTTTTGGTATTTTTAAATATTAATAATGTGTGTGTTAGAAGGGATACCTGGGCTTGGGTTGCTCGGCTTCTGAAATGGAACCTCTCCTCCCATCTTCCTCTTCTCAAAATCCTCATGGTACTTAATCTGCAGGAGACAAACGGGTCACATATAAAGATGGAGAATACACAAATCTTCAAAGCTTCAAATCTACAGGTGAGGAGAATATCTTTCCAGGAAGCTTTTACAGTCTGCAGTTCATTGTTCATCCACCAGAGGTCTCCCACTTGCCCTCCAGCACCCATGTGTTTGTGGTGAAAGGTGGGGCGCCTTGCCCTACGTGTGCAAGCATAGCCTCGGAGTCGGAGAGCAGCTTGACACCGAGAGGAAATGACATCTCAGCGGCCGGAAGTATTGCGAGCTCAGAGTTTCATAGCAACCCTCGCTGACACATCAGGAAGAACAGGTGAAGTGAAAAAAGGGAAACGACTAGAAGCTTGAGGCTTGGGGTGAGAATGAGACTGCAAGAGGAAACGGTGAGAGGAGAAGAAGGAGGCGGGTCATATGACTAGGCATAGCAAGAAGCAACTATAATCATGTTCATTACTACCCTCTCAAGTGGAACTGTCCTTAGAGCTTCTTTTTTTTTTTTATCCTGAAGTTATTAACAGAAAAGCACCTGCACTACAGTTCCAGCTACAAAGTTCTTCATCAACCTACAACCTCTCCAACTGAGCTCCCAGAGTTACAACATGAAACACTGGTGAAACTGAAACAAAGTGACTGCTCTACTGCACTAAATAACCCGTCCCCCTTATTACCAGGCTGATAACAGACTGACTTACAGTGCCTCGGTCAAGATTTACAACCCTGATGCTGTCCACACATACAGCCGCGCTCAAAGAGCCCACTGTGCCGCCGGCGTTAGCGAGGAGTGTGAGGAGTGTGTTCTCAGAATGGATGACTGAGTGTTTGTGCAAGGACAGTAAAGCGAGGGACTGAGAGAACACAGTGACTGTCCTCAAGTGCAATATGCTAAGTGAGAGTGTGTGAGGGAGATTATTTTGGTTTGTTTTGAAGGCGCAGATCGAACAGATGGTGTGTGTGTGTTTGGTGTGTATATGTGTGTTTGGTGTGTTTACAGGAAGTGCCCAGGCTATTGATTGAACTAAACCCCCCATACTATTGTTCTTCTCAATCTTAGCTGTATGAACCAAATAAAAAGTAGTTGACCAGAAGTGAAAACCAGGCAAAAAAATAAACAAATGACATACAAGTTGGGACAAGTAAAAGTGAAAGGATTAACATTGCTGACATTCTGGTGACCGTCAAATATGCTTTTTTGGTTTTAGATAACAACTCAATCAGTCATCACATTTTAGTTATTTTCAGTATTACAGAATTAGTCACCAAGTCCGGTGTCCTTTTTGAGTCATCAGATCTGCATAAGATTTGATCTTATCATTATCTGGTGAAACACAGGTTGAATGATTATGAATGCAGTTTTGCTATTTCTAGAGAGTGCCTGTTTTAAAGTTAATGCACCGCCCAATTTGCAAACATATAGAAAGCTTTTTTTACATTGTAGAAGCACAATTGTCAGAATGAAAGATGGAGAGAGATGGACTGAGCTCTGCAGCAAAGAAAGATTATTGTAAAGTTTTTACTTTTAAACTACATTTTTCTATAATATGGCATGTTGATGTTGTCACAGTTGGTGTTTAGTGACGTCAGGGCCGTCTTGTTATTCTCTCATCTTAACCATGGGGACAAAAGGTTGTTGACCCTTTGAAATGATTACTGATAATCCATCATTCCATTTTTATGTCAAAAACTGAGTTTTCATATTAGCTGCTATGATAGCTACGAGAGTGTATGACAGCTTCCTGTTTTGGGTATTCTGGCTACGCATCACTCTCACTCCTTATTTGGTAACGTGTAGGTGGATTTAGGAACTTCCCCTCGATTCTATTGGCTCTGACGGTTAAAAAGAGATGTCAATCATCAAAATCGACCAAGGGGGGCCGGAGATATGGAAAATGCACCCAAATGACCCCAGAAGTGGGTTTTTCTTTCTAAACCTCTCTAAAAAGGTCAAATGTTACTTGTTTTGCATCAATCTTGATACAGGGTACTTATTATATGTTATAGTTTGGATTCCTAAAGCGTTTAGTCTACTATCCCATCATTCAAGGGTAGTTTTCACTATAAGTAATGTTTTTATTTTGGACGGACACTACTATGTTCAATCTGAATTTACTTTAAAATAAAAATAATCTATATTGATTCTGAATTTTCTACATCCAACTCACAGGTTTATCATTGCTTTGAGAAAAAAGATTATTAATGTACCCCTTTTAGAAGTGAAGTTATAGTAAATTGTTCTGGGCATGTTGATGTTGTCACAGTTGGTGTTCTGTGACGTCAGGGCCGTCTTGTGTATTCTCTCATCTTAACCATGGGGACAAAAGGTTGTTGACGACATAACTGTTCATAGTTGAGTTATCATAAGGAGCCCAGGTGTCGACCAAGAGTAAAGAATCATGAAAAAGACTTAACAAGAGAGGCAAGTTAGGACAAGTAAAGTGAAAAGCTTAACATTGCTGACATTCTGAAGAGTGATGTGCTGCATTTCTTTAAGTGTGCAGGAAAGAGAAAGAAAAGTGAGAAAGATGTAGCATTCATCTGGAGGGCTGGCTCAATGTTTGTCGTGATGCACTAACCGCAAGCAGAGGTTTTCGTTTATCAAGTCCGACTGCAAATGCATCACGATGCGCCTGATCCATCCCACAATAATGCCCTTCATCTTATCTTGATGTGGCATTTGTGCACACCGCCATAAATATTATATTCCATGCGATGCCTTCTCTGTCTTCATTTCCTTGTTTCTTAGACATGGTAAAGTCTTTCATCACATGAAAGCAGTGATTACCCATCACCCTCCACACTAATTATGCCATTAATAATAAGCTGGCTATGTCTAATGACGTACGCTTTGTGTCAGAGTCTGTTTAATGTGGGGGGAAAAGGCCTTTGCAGCTGACTTAAGCAGTCTGAAGGGAAAAAAAGTAAACACTGCATGCCTTTCTACATCACTGTTCTGTATTTACAGAGAAATGGCAAATCAATAACTGGAGCTGAGGGGGAGTGGAAGGGAGAGTGGAGGAGAATCATCTATGTGGAGAGCGATTTGAGGAGAATTCCATTACTATAAATGAGAAGCGGCGTGAGCAGAGGAAGCCTGACATTTACTGAGGTCACTGTGACCAAGTGGGAGGATGAAAGATACATGAAAAAAAGCAACATGAAAAATATTATGAAAATGATTATCTTTTTCTGCTCAAGCTCTCAGAGATGAGGTGAAACAGGTTCAGCCAATCTCAGAAAGCTAAATACATTTGTATTGAACTCATACAGACCAGTTGTTTTCCTCAGAACAAATGTTAAGGACCATTTTGCCAAAGAGATGACAAGTGATATAGAGAAACTAATAAACACACACCAATGTTTAGTCTTTGTCAAAATACCTAAAGATAAGAAGTTCTTCTGTTACGAATGAGGGTTCATTTACTTGATGAATGTGTTGCTGACACTTACATTGCTGATTTGGTTCTGCGTTTTCTTAATTCTCTGCAACTCTGGAGTGTCTGTGACCACGCTGAAACCTTTCCCTTTGTTCTTCTCAAAATCCTCCCTGTAGCGAACCTGCGGAACAAACAGCATTCATGTTAGAAACAAAACAAGTGTTTAAAAAACATGTGTGCAATATGTTAGCTGAAATAAATATGTACAGCCAGTTATAATGCGTTTGTGAGAGTCAACAAGGAAAATCCAACAAACGCGCGCAATGATTATTTATATATGCTCCGACCTAGATTCTTTCAACATATACAGATTAGAAATCATGTCTTACTGATATTTTTCTGCTTGTTTGAAATACATGTATTATTACGTAATGCTCTTCATAATATATAATGTAGTTAATAAAAGTATATACACAAATATATAAATATAAATAAATAATAAAGAAGAATAGTCCAGCTTATCAATCAACCTGAGTTTTAATTGGACACTATAAAGGATTATATTTAGCCGAATAAAGTTTTTTAAAAGGGAATAAATAAGCTGGAAGAAAAAAGTTTTACGGCTATCTTTTTTACAAGTTGAAACAATTACACCAACATGCTGAAACATCAACTCTAGTGAAAAGAAGCACGTTTCTCATTATGCAAGTATTTCCTTGACTGGGGTTTGCCATACAATTCCAGCCCATATTTAATGAAAAAAATACTTGTGCTACTATTAACATGTTGACCTTACAATCCCAATTTTCTTCAAAGACACAGAAGATGAACAATTCTTATAAAAAAACTATGACTGAAGTAGGAATTAGCAATGTATGTGTGCGTGAGTGTGTGTTATAAGATTGCAAGCAAAGTAAGGTTGGCCCAACATCTATTGCGTAGTCTTTTGTGGCAACGTTCACTTCCTGTTTGCTGTGAGGGCCTTACATACAGGACGTGGTACCAGCAACCATATATGGTCATATTGAGAGGTAGTGTGTAACAAACGCTGTCTATGTGTGTTTGTTCCCAACCTCCCCACCCTATCCTGACCTAAGGGCAGAGGAGGAAATGTCCAGCCCATGCAGCGAAAGATGAGTATCACAATGCACAAAGCCCCCCCCACCGCTGCCCTGTGGCTGATCTCCATATTCACACACTAGTTTACAAACCTGAAACAGGAAGTCAGGTGCAGGTTTTATTTTGAAAGAAAACAGCTACACACATTTCATCTCCCTGGCACGTGCTATGACATTTCAACATGACAAATCTTCTGATTCTACCTCCCCTCGCCAACTTAACCCTTACTCCCGCCTGCATGGTGACTGCACCAATTTCCTGCTCCCCTCCCAGAATGTAGTCTGCCTGCACAGAGCATTACCAGGAAACAAAGCTCCCTCCCTCCCTGTTTGCTTTCCCCTCCCTGCCGTCCACATAATGCCTGACACTGCTGAACAGACTGCTGACCAATCCTCCTCTCCTCTCCTCTCCTGACATGACAGGGCTGTGATTCACAGATAATGTGTGTGTTGGTGTGTGATACGTTCATATGTGCCGTCACGTGACGACCACTGAGAAATTGGGTTAAAACTATGGCTGATCCTTATTCCACGGGAAATTATACACGGCCCTCAAGCCTGCGCATAAAAGATAAGTCATGATGAAGATTAATGTGGCCATGACACATCTTTGTCCTTCATTCTCGCTCCGCTCTCATCAGTCAGCGTATGATCCTCCCCCTATTTGTATTTCTCAGTCTACCTCCTTTGTCTTTTTGAGGTCTATGCAACAGCTTCTTCTCCTCCAATCATGCCTCTGCTTCTTTCCCCACCCACATTGCCTTCTCTCGGTGCTCCGTTTTCATTCATTCATATTTTACTGCCTCAACAGCGACAGAATAGTCGATAGAGCTGGAGCTCTTCCTCATTATAATCAGTCTCTCTGCTTCTATTTGCATTCCTCTAGCTTTCCTTCCTCTAGGGATTTACTTTTATCTCTTCCTCTTTCACCCTGCACTCCTCCCTTTCTCTTTCTGTTGGTGCCTTCCTGTCTCTTCTTTTTTTTCTTTCGCTCATGTGGGCCTCATTGCTCTCCCTTCTCCTCCTCCCAAATTCGTTCTTTATTTCTCTCTGTCTTTCTCTCCGTGTTGTTTCTTTCCGTTTCCTCATGCAAAGTCTTGTAATGAGGTGTGACAAACCTCTACCCTGCTACCATAGCAATAGGGTTCCCCTAGCAACGCAGCGGCTGTATTGGTGAGGGGTTAGATGGCCACATTGCTCCACAAACACCTTCAACATCCTTACGCTGACACAAACACATTCAAGAAGAATAACCATAACACTATGGCACACAAGCATCATGGTTCAAGAGGCTTAAATCATCCAAACACAACTTAACTCAAAGAAACGTTAATAGTGTAACAAATTTGATTTGATTTTGAAAAACGCTTCTTCTATAGTTTACGGGACGTTTTCTAAAAATTTACTTTTCTTTAACCTGTTAAGCCCCATATTTGTTTTCACAAAACTGTGTCTCAGGGCTTCTTAACATTTAATAAACTATGAATGTGTCATACTCACTTAACGGGAAGAAACTCAGCTAACTGACAATACGAACCATTTTTACCGAAACAAGAAGCGTCTAAATTAGCCCTGAGCGAAAAAATGCTACCGCACTTAGCACATAACTCTAGGTATAAATACTTTATTACTTATCGGATCTGCACAAACAAGATATCAGCTAGCAAGCTGAGATTCCACAGATTCTAGAGGTATTAGTATCATCACTGAGCGATCAGAACTCGCGAATGAGAAGCAAACACAGACATCACAACACGTAGCTTTATGGAGCAAAAACGGGAGAAATGTCTTACCGTTTGCCGTTTCTGATCAAAAGTTGTGTTCAATAGCATTAAAACGAGAAAAACGCGGCTGAAGGTTAATCCATAGGTTAATCCAATGTGTCTGTGTCACTTTGAAATGATTACTGATAATCCATCATTCCATTTTTATGTCAAAAACTGAGTTTTTATATTAGCTGCTATGATAGCTACGAGAGTGTATGACAGCTTCCTGTTTTGGGTATTCTGGCTACGCATCACTCTCACTCCTTATTTGATAACGTGTGTGTGTATGTGGAACTTCCCCTCGATTCTATTGGCTCTAGCGGTTAAAAAGATATGTCAATCATCAAAATCGACCAAGGGGGACCATAGATATGGAAAATGCACCCAAATGACCCCAGAAGTGTTTGTTTTTTTCTAAACCTCTCTAAAAAGGTCAAATGTCACTTGTTTTGCATCAATCTTGATACAGGGTACTTATTATATGTTATAGTTTGGATTCCTAAAGCGTTTAGTCTACTATCCCATCATTCAAGGGTGGTTTTCACTATAAGTAATGTTTTTATTTTGGACGGACACTATACTATATTGATTCTGAATTTTCTACATCCAACTCACAGGTTTATCATTGCTTTGAGAAAAAGGATTATTAATGTACCCCTTTTATAAGTGAAGTTATAGTCATTTGTTCTGGGAATGTCATTTTCGAGCCTGTGACCTGGAAAACAGGCTCGGGGCTTAACAGGTTAAGGGTCTATTTGAAACAAGCAGCCCATTATTAATCAATTTCTGTATCCCCAAAATCATCTTTGAGCCGTTCTTATCAAGCGAGGACTCCGTTTACTTTAACTGTGTTATCTTTTTGAAGGGAACTTCTAGATTTTGTATCTTTTGAGACTAATCTACTCCTTTAATGCTGATGTTATTTTTAGTGACATCATAGTTTCCTGTCAACAAATACCACTGTGCTAACAGGACTGCTATAGAGAGTGCTTAGGTCTTGATTCATGATTACACAAATCCTTCATCAAACACAAACATCTTCTGTGTGTTGATAATCTCAGTGTTGGGCCTGTGACTACGATAAACCATTAGTATAATAACTGTCTCTTGGTGCATGCTCGAGTGTTTGTTGGGGGCTGTTAGGATGCTTGTAGAAAAACACCATCTGGCCCTCAATCCCTCAGTTATCCCCCTCCCCACATGACCACTGACCCAGCCCCAATATACACACACACACACACACACACACACACACACAGGTTCATCAGTAATGTTTGACACCGACACCCAGATAAGACGAGGGGATGTGCTTTCTTTGATAAGCCCTGCCTGTTCTTTGGGTAACACTCTCTTCTACGACATGCTGAGAAAACAAGCCTCTCCTTCAGCTTTCCCCAGAGGATGCTTCCAACATCCAGATTTATACATCAGTCCCTCAAGGAGCTTGCTGAGCTTTTGAGTGATTAATGAGGTCAAACATGACTGAATTTGAGGGGTCCTCTCTGCTGAATTGTGCTAAAACCAAGATTTGTGTGGATTTTTGCATTAAAATGCTGCATGTGGCTTCTTCTTCTGTGGTTACTTTAGTGATCACATTAGTAGATAAGTTCCTACAACACTAAAGGAACGCACCAGGGACATTCTGGCATGAAACAGAGAAGTGAAACCTCCCAACTGCCTTCAGTGTTGAAGCCTGGCTGCCACAACTTTGCCAGCTCTTATAACATCTTATACAGTTTATCTTTATCTAAAAAGATTGTTGAAAGTCTGTGAGTACAAATCTCTCTGACTCCATCAGAGCCATTTCTATCAAGGCAAGAACACATGACCCAGTTCAGATGGATATTTTGGTCTGATGAGATTTTTTTTACAAATTGGATAATATATATTTGGGTCTTTGTTATTAAAGCTTCTGGAGAGCCATAGCAGTGTTTTCTGTGGTTACAAAACAGACCGGGGACCTACGACTGGGGGCTATTTGAAGAAACATAGGTTTAGAGGTAATTTGGGAGGATCCATGATTGGTACACGTGGGTGGTCCTGCATTAGAATGCACATTAAAAAGGAAACGGATAAATGTAATAGTGCATCTGTACAGGGCCACAGCAAACATGGTATGGTATGAACAGCACAACATTTATTAAAGGCCATAATGTAGTTTGCAACCATCATAAAAAAACATCTGAATAACCGCCAGACAGTTTAACGCCGCTGAGAGCAGCAGAGTGAAACCCGAGGGCTGTAAGAGTACCGTTTAAACTAGGATTATTAAATTATCATTAATTATCCATTGTATATAAATGGCAAACCCCACCTTAAATTCTGTGCTTAGGCAGAATACTGAACTCAACTGAAAGGCAAGACTTCTGCCAGTTTATTCAAAGTAGAAATGTAAATGGGCTTGAAACTAGGAACATTTATGCTGCAACTCTTACGTAAGAAGTGTTCTTCTTTTTTTTTTAAACTGGCGATTAAAAGGAAATGGAAGTGACTGCATAACACATTTAAGCAATATCCTATTTGATATTTCCAATTCTAGTGTTTTTATTTAAAGACTGAACAGATAACACAGGAAGCTGGCTAGGGATCCAAAGCTACAGTAACTGAACCAACCTTATTGTATTAGGATTGCTCCTCGCTGGGGTTTTGTGTCACAAACATGAAGCCACATTTTATTCTTTCTTGGTAGAAATGTTTACCTATTTTTGTCTCCAAAACATCCTAATTATCCTATTATTACATGATCATTGTCCCTCCCTCTCACAAGTCTCGTGAATCAATTTCCTATTTGACTTCTTGGGTCCATCTTCCAACTGTGTGCAGGCACTTACTTAATTATAGTGATTGTTTTATCTGGAAGTTGGCTTTTAGAAAGTAATTACTCCCAGATAAATGTTTTGGGTTAACTTAAAAGGTAGGGTAGGTAAGAATGGAGAAACCAGCTCGAGCGCGCTAGAATTTGAAAGTACGCAGCCGAAAAAAATCTGCCCCTTCCTTCAGAGCCCCTCCTCCAACACACACGGACGCGCACATGACCAATGAGGGCACGAGATAAGTTTGTGCACAGATGGAAGGCTGATAGGCCATCCAGCCTACCTGCATTTAATGTATTCATTGCTATCGGGATGTTAAGAGCATTCCATGGAATATAACAAGTGTTTCTGAAGTGAATTACCTACCCTACCTTTAAGTCATGCAATTGGTGTTAAGCATGTCCTTCTATATCGTCCTTTATGGGAAACAACGGGTGTGTGTGTCTGTATCTGTTTCAAAGCCACGAGAGGCTACTAGCAGAGGGAGAAAGAAAGCTACCTGGCTCTGCATCTGGCTCTGCTGTTTGAGGCGGAGGTTCTCTGGAGTGTCAGCCACACAGGTGAAGTTTGACTTGGGGTAGTGTCTGAAAAATAAGCAGACAAAAAGGGAAAGAATGTCAGTACACAGTAAACACATACAGGCAGATGCCGGCTTTTTACCGAGACTCCCACTGTGACGCCCAAGCCTCTAAGAGAAAAAAACAGCATAACTCAAGCAGTGTGCAGTCTGTGGCCCCACAGTGAGGGTATTTGTTATTCAAGGTGGTCCTGAGGTTGAGTTAGGAGCCCCTGTAGACAAAAAGCATGTCAGTATAACATACAATGCTCTGTTAGTGGGAGCCAAGGTAGCCTGAGAAAGAGGAAGTGCAGGGAGGGGCAGGGTGGGGGGATGAGATGTTGCAGAGTTTTGGGAGCGAGCCATAGCAGGTGTGGAAAAGGCTTTCCGTGCTTACAAACAAACACACACACAAACACACACACTGGCATAGCCCTATGGGGGTTCACAGGAAGAGAAACAGCACGCAACAGACACAGCAACAGGGTCAAAGAGACAGTAGGCGAGCTGAATGACGTCATGGGCAGCCCCTTCCAGCAGAGCGTGTAAGCACGGCCTTTTTTCTGAATGGATTCTGGGAATGTTCTTGACAGTCACGGAACCATAACCACCCAAACCTTGTGTTACTTGGGAGGAAAAATTCTGCCTGAAAAACAAATGTATTATATACACACACACACACACGTAAGCAATCATGCACCACTGTACAAGAAGCATGCTTCCAAAAGCCATTCATTGCATGTTTAGATATCGATTGCCTTAAATGCTGTCAGTGGTTTGTCCGTGTAAGGCATAAGTCAGTGATTTAAAACACTGGAGGCTTCTGGGCACGAGTAGCCTTCAAGGCCACAAATAACACTGCCTGCCAGTTCAGAATGATCCTTAAGGCAGAAAGAAATGCATGGCTTAAATCCAGGAGAGGAATATTCCTCACAGCTCATATGGACTGCAGTTCCCAGCATGCCTCAGGGTGCTGTGTGACCTCAAAAATCCTCAACCACTCCCTGTTACAGTATGTAACCCATTTAGGCAATATGTTTACATGGTCAAAACACTGAATTAGCATTCATCCTGATGTGATTAAGGGATATAACAACTTTAACAAAGGGATTGTGGTTGTCATATTCTACTTAAAGTACTGTTAAAAAAAAAAGAGAGGAGCCACAACCTAAAAAACATTTCAAAGAGTAGGGAGAAGAACATAAATGCAGCTGGAGAAGATGATTGAAGTGTTCAAGCTCTGTGATATACAACAAACCCAAGCACTTGATCCCTGCTTTCATCCATACAGACGCATGCAGGTGTGTGCACGCTCACACTCGTCTTTCACAACTGCTAACACTCAAACGCTTATTTTCCTGAAAGGGAAGCTATCTGCAACATTGAGATGTGGTGGTTTGCTAGCTGTCGAGGCAGGGCAGGCTGGAGCAAGCTGATCAAATAATGCAAATGAAGCTACTCTTTTATTGTGGTGACATATCTAATCACAGAGGTGCTTCAAAGAACAGACACACCACTCTGTTTTATATGAACATCAAAGTCTTATCTGTCTTAAGGATATATTACATCATGCAAAACAAGGCTAGATGGCAAACAAATCTACACTTCATGAATGGTTATCTTTATGTGTGTTAGGCAGGTCAATTTCCCATGTTCCATTCATTAATGAGGGTGATTTGATTCTCAAGAACCAACTCTTTAAGTCTAAAGGCTTATCAATGCTCACTGGCCGTTTCTGAACACTATAGATGCATCTAATATATACATATTTGTGTCGAGACTCGAGAGCAACACGAAATTAATCTAAATGGTTCAAATTTAGCAAAAGTCTCTAAATGATTTCCATAAGTGTTGCTCCTTAAGTCTATTTTATCTCAATTATTTGGGTATGATCCCCCTTTTCAAAGCCAGTTACCTAATAATGATGTAAATATGTATCTGGGTTGGGTGTGTCTGGTTTGTGGTGGAAACACACTTCCTTTCACAGAGCATCACTGTGTCTAAAACCCCCACTTGTCTGAAGCAGAGGGGTGTGCGTTCAAGGTACACACCTTCGAAACCCGCATATATGTTAACAGCAATCCTGTCATCATCGATGTGTCCTTGGAAACCGTCATAGCACTTACGGGTCAGTAAATTGCTACACAAACAAACACACAACAGGGTTGAAGATTTACATTTAATGACTAAGTGGGATGGTGAAGTGTGTGTCTTGAGTGTTTGCAACGACCATGCCTGCGTTTTGGTTGAGGCAATGTGTGAGTCACAAGAACACTCATCTATCTGTCGGGTTGCATAACAAGGTAATAAGTTGCAGACGTGAGTGGGTGACACATGCACAAACTCAGTTAGCCCTGGGAACGCTAAAAGGGAGTGATCAAAATGGAGGGGTGAGTGGGGCACGCATGTGTAATCGCACACCACACAGACACACACAAACCGCCTACTTTGCAGGAGGAGAGGCCTGTTTGCATAGAGGGACCAGGAGATGTTGAGGCTGGCTTGACCATGTGAGACCTGGAAAGGTTGTAATGCATCATTCAGCGGGAACATTTCATCTACATGTCAAATCTGCACTAGGGCTGTGCAATTCATCGTATTTTAATCTCGATTACGATTTTGGCTTGCGACGATTACGAAAACAACGTAATCGAAATAAAAACGATTATTATTTTCATAAACTTTCTTTTTTTTTTTTTTTTTTTTTAAAAGTAATTGTTTTTTTTATTTTATTTCTTTATTTTATTGGTTTTTCAGTTGAATTATACTTCAAGTCCATCTTTTAATGGATGTTTTCAAAGTAAATGGATAATCGTTTTTAATAATCGTGATATCAATTATTGACCAAAATAATCGTGATTATGATTTTTGCCATAATCGCACAGCCCTAATCTGCACAGAAGTCTCGTAAAAAACCACACATCACAGCAGAGGAGCTGTAGTTGGTAGAGGCAGCGTTGAAAGCAACAGGCAGAACTGTCTGCTGTACAGTGACTGGCAATATCCATTATACAAAGAGGCTCATATATCTTTCAATGATGTAAAGCTCTTTCTCAGGCTAATTATATACATACAGCAGCACAGCCCAGGAAGCGCTGTCCGGTAATCTTGTAAAAGTGGCTTTAATCTTGACTAACTATTTATCAACAAATGATTCAAGACTGTGTTAAATGGAATAAAACCAGCAGGCATCGTCTGATTGATAACACTAACTCAAGACATTTGTGACAAGCTTTAATAACACCACATTGATGTTTAAATTAATTTCTGGACTATCAGTGATTAAGGTAGCGCCCGCCAATATCTCCCACGGTCTCCTTGGGAAATGAAGAATGTTATCTCTTCTCCTAAATCTCCCACAATCCCCGGTGTGACTTTAGGATCTAAACGGGGATGGGACAATCAGGGAAGAGGTGGGTGGGAATACAGTGAAAACAAACAACGCCTATATCAATTACTGAGGACAAATATAGAAGAGTAATGGTAAAGTAGCTATCCCACAGAATAATGACAGAGACCATAGCCTGAATTCCTCTCCTGAAGCGGGAGGCTCTTCCACTTATGATGTTTACTCCAACAAGGCTTGTTTTAAACAAACGGAAGGAGGCATAATAAACAGGCTCTGAAGGGCCTTGCTTCTGCTGGCGCGGGGAGCAAAGGAAGCATTGGAGGCAGGAAAGGGAGAAGAGGAAGAAACTGTAGTCTGTGGAAACAAAGGTGACAGTATGACGACACCTGCTGTAGAGGGAAACACCTTGAAGTGAAAGAACGGAGGTAGGAAGGTCACAGAGAGATTTCAGGCTAGAGATGGTTACTATTACAAATCATATTTAAAATACTTCATCATTTTATATTTTATTATAATTGCACATAGGTCATTGAGCTTTTATGCTTTATTTAGGTGAGGATGGGTGGAAAAACACTGAGAATTTGCTGTGGTAACACTCAAGTTTATCATTAACTGAAATGTCAAAGCGACTAAATAAACACCTGTAAGTGGTGAGCCAAGGGTGTAGGGCTTTTATTGTTAAAAGATTAAGGGCGCTTATTAGCGAATAGAATCACTCTACAATAATAAAGCACCGTTGGCCCTTTCCCAGGAGACAATTTCACATGTCAAAGTCAACTGCAACGGTGTAAATAATTAAAAATTGGTCAATTCAGCAAGATAAAAAGAATGTTGCATAGTATCTCTGCTACTTAACCAGGGACAACATTTATTTATTTAAAGTTACCTAAAACATTTAACTTTTCTGCAGAATTGGCACATATCATAAATCCCTGGTTTTAATCTGAAAGGATGCAAATTCCCAATAAAAAACAGCTGACCACATGCTAGCATACTTCGAGTTTCCACTAGGGCTGAGAATGCTAGCATGACGTCTTGATTTAATTTACTGCCAATAAAATGGCAGTTCAGGAGAAAAGGCAAAAGAGCTTGTCAGAACATGAACGCCTTTTTCTCTCTGCATTCTTCCAACACACACACACACACACACACACACACACACACACACACACACACACACACACACACACACACACACACACACACACACACACACACACACACACACACACACACACACACACACACACACACACACACACACACACACACACACACACACACACACACACACACACCACACACACACACACACACACACACACACACACACACACACACACACACACACACACACACACACACACACACACACACACACACACACACACACACACACACACACACACACACACACACACACACACACACACACACACACACACACACACACACACACACACACACACACACACACACACACACACACGTAATGGCAGAGGGGGATTCCATGGATTCCAGATGAGTCTTTAGTGTGAGTGCAGGGGCGTGAGTGGACATGCTAGTTTTCAGTGTTTCTGCCCGTGTCACTGTAGAGGAACTTAAGGAATTTCCTTTGTTGATACCCCCCCTTTCCCCACGGAGGAGGAGGGAGGTAGGCACTTTCCCACACCACATATAGGCCCTCTCTCTAAGGGGGGGGGCTGGAATAGTCACTGATAAACAGCAGAGGAGGGATAGAGGGGCCTTAGTTGGGTTGCAACATGATTACACACACACACACACATTTGGAGAGTCCTATTTCCATCTGAGGACAGATTAAACACTGCTGCGGCTTTGGGATGCATGATAAACCATTTGAGCGTGAAAACATGAGACATGCTCACTGACATACACAAAATGACAACTTGGGGACAACTTACGCATTGCAGTAAGGTCTCTTCTCGAAGCCTTTGTAATTCTTCATGTTTAGAGTCATTTTGCAGACCTCGCAGCTGAAGCATCCTTTATGCCAGTACTGTCAGAAACGAAGGAAAGAGAGATTTTAGACATTTATTTCACCTTCATTTGGATCCAAAAAAGGCCACACACACACACATAAGAACACCCATACAGCAAAGGAAAGCGAAGTGAGTGAGTGAGTGAGGCCAGAACTCTTTTCTATTCCCTTGAGGTTTCACAGGGACGTGAGCTTGATACAGAAGACAGAAAGAATAGTGACTGTTAAGACTGTGTGGAAAAGAGCTAAGCAAAGTGGAAACACAGTAGTTTGTGTATGCTGCCGTTGAACATCCGCTTTTGGTTGCTTGAATTGTTACTATTAATAAGTAGATTAGGTCACTGAGCTGGTGTTTGTGGTAAGGAGGTAGCTGTAAAGTTTGTGATTAACAAGTATGAATCTTTACTTCTATCATCTAATCTGGGGTTTATCCATTTTCACACTTTTTTTGTTGTTGCCTGAGCTCCATTGTATGTGTGAAAACAAACAGATTAGCAGAAGTTACTTTCGCTTGGTGATGCAGGGACTGTGCTAGCTCTGAATTTAGCACCTTTGGACTCTGTATGCTCATCTCTGCAGGCCTGCATTTCCCTGTAGCTGCTCTAACCATCTTCACGAGAAGCCATGCCTCTATCTCTCTCACTACCCTTTCTCCCTTCCTCCCACCCGCAGGCCCTCTCGCCTCCTTCCCTTTTCTCTCTTGGCACTGGGCTGCTCTGTGGCCTGAGGGTTCAAAGAGGGATTGAGGGAGGGAGGATCGGAGAAAGAAAAGTACTGGAAGGAGAGAGGAAACATGAAAGGAAGGAGCAAGAGGAAGGGAGGGGTGGGCAAAAGAGAGAAATTGCCAGAGAGTGGAGCAATGATCTGGCTGCTCCTGCTATCGTCAAGGGAAGGGAGAAAGGAGTGCAAAGACAACGAAAGAGAGAAAATGGGAGGGGAAACCAAGACAGAGTCCTTATTAACATGGCCTCAGGGTGCTCGGGCATTACGCTCATTCTTTCTCCCGCTCTTTATTAACTTCTACACCAATTGCTCACACACACAATTTTCCAAACAGCACAGACAATATGACTCAAAACAGAGAAACTGCACATCAAAGAACAAGCTCACTTTCTCAATGTTTCACTCACTAACTAACACATGCATGTTTGATTCTACACAGTGTTCCTGGGGTAAGACGCATCCATTTATGATAATACAAATTACAAACGTTTTCCCCGCATAGAGTGATAGACTGTAGTATGTTTTACAGCATGGATAAATCACCAGGATGTCGACGTTGACTGTGAAAGCTGCAGATGGACAGTAGACACAATCATGGTGGACTAGATATAAGTAAAAGTGGGGCTGCAAAATAAGTGACAGACAAGGGGATGTGTGGAAGGAAGATTTCATTTAATTAACACCTCAAAGTGTCATTTTTTGCAATATAAAGCCTTCAATCATGACCAATAAAGCTTCTCTTTTATTATAAAGCTGGTTTTATATTGTACCACGTATCAAGCTTAAGCATTATCTCAGTGTGTATAATGTCAATGTGTTTTTCAAGAGGAATTGCAAAGCTGCGAAACAGATATTCAGAATGGAATAAGGTAGTTAGCCTCAATGCGGTTAGACAACCCAAACATATGTCAACACTTGATTCCCTGGACATTGTCTGGAGTTCGTAGTAATCGGCTCAGGTAACAACAGGAAAACGTAATGTTTAACTCGTATGCTATAGCCAGATGGAACTATTTTTGATCCAGACTAGCTCAAACGTTTGTTGTACTTGTATGATCAAGAAGTGAGAATGCCAAAACACATGATTGCTTCCCCAAATCTGTAAGTGCGGTTGCAGCTGGTACTTGCTCCATTGTGAAGTCGCCTATATGGACACAATGATGGCAGCACTATTTATGGAAACATGACCAAACACAAAGCACAATGGGCATAACACTTTTTTCCTATGGCTTCAGGCTGGTTTTAAGAACAGTCTTGTCTGTTCTGTCTGGTTGTAACAGACCACCCAAGGTGGTGTTCAATGACAACAGGCAAGTGTTTGCGCGTTTGACTTGGGTGTTTGTTGCTGTGGGCCAGCAATATTGTTCTAATGCATACACAAGAGGAGCCTGGGTACTGTTCAGTGGAGCTGTGATCAACAGCCAAACACACTGGGCCAAGCCTTCAAATCCAAACTCCTTATCCCACTACAACCCATCGGGGCCTGAGGGAGTTGCAGATGGACACATCATGTTACTTTTTCCACTGCTCTCCCTCTCCATTGTTCTGGCCAGTACTGCAATGGCAAATCTCTACAAACAACAGCACAGTGCAGGCAGATTCCATTTCCTCCAGCTTCACGCTCATTTGCAGCTGTGGTCGCTGCCCTCTTTGCATGCAAACCGTCTGCTTCATCTACACAGCGTAATGTTCTCCACAGACTATTAGCCCCTTCTCAATGATGACCAGGGATAAGCTAACACAGTGTAATGCTAACAGGAGTAGTGTGGATGCAAATGCGTTTAGAAGAAATGTGAGCCTATCAGCTGAGTGAGCTTGGACTTTGGCACTCTTGTTGTTTCCCTAAATTAAATATTGACCTTAGGTTTACTCCAGTGACCAAGCCTGCTGAAGTCAACTGTTTAGCAAACTATTCCAACCTGCTAACCCACATTCTACCAGGACAACCCTCGTCATCTTCACATTGATAACACAGGCCCTCTCAGGTGAACAGATATCCGGCTAAATAGCCTTTTGGAAGAAGCAACAAGCTAAACACAGGTGCCAAAATGCACTCAGGCCACATGTGGTCACTACATCTGGTGGAGTGTGTTTATATTCAATTGTAAGTGCATTTTCACTGACAAATTAAAAAAGGATCTCCTGGTGAACTTAGTATTATTCAGTCAGTATTTAGCCACTTCTTTTTTTTGTATTCGGAGGGAGGTCAAATATAATCAGATTTTCACTACACAATTTTTCTTGCTTGAAGAATTTAAGACGACGATATTATTGAAGTGCCTATAGAAATGTTGAAATAATAATAATGCTGTCCGTCTAACTTATTTAGTCAATTCTGCCTTTTGTCTCTTTTTTTTTAGCAACTGGGGTACAATTGCGTGTGATAAAGACAAATAACAAATGATGTAAGAGGCTCTTCATGTCTTCCTATGTGTATCATTCAAATTAAATCATTATTTCATTTATTAAATATCAGAATCATCATCGAAACCAGTATACCGCAGCAATCCTTAGGACACGTTGTCACATTTAATACTAATCTAATGCCAAGCGTGAATCGCTAATTATCTCATCTGAACCTAGATACAATCTTAAAATACAGTATCAAGTAGGAATATGGTCTGGGACTTATACTGATGCCAAAGGGAGAGGAAGGGACAAGCAGCAATGTAGGGGCGGGAAACATCCCAAATGTGTGTTCCAGAGGCCATCCAGCACTTATCCTCCTCTAGATCCAGGAAAACCTGGCCCTTGGGTGCCGAGGCAGGATCTGGCATTCAGCTGGAAAATGAGGACACTGCAGAGTCCTCTAGAAATAAAACACCCATAAAAAAACAAAACAGCACTGTCTCCCTGCATCAGCGCAGCTCAAGGGCACATGTGTAGCCGCTTGTCTATACGTGTGTGAGTAATAACTGTGTGTGTACATGTGTGTAGTACTGTATGTAGGTTATGAGTCTCGCTGCATGATGCATGCATGTAAGCTGGGATGCAAGACTCCAGTCAAGAGCAGAAATGCTCAGTCAGCCTCATCGCTCCCTCTTGGTGAGAACCAAATACAAGTTAGCCCTGTGGCCATTTGTAGACACCATGTTTGTGTGCACACACATCAGACACACAGAGCTACAGTTAATAAGAGTCTGAAAATAAGCATAGTCTCACGCTAACTACTGACTGATAAAGGGACTGGTTTAAGGCATTCAAATGATGCAGGGTTGTTACCACTTCCTTTATCTGTGTTAGTGTCGAATCCAAACACGGTAGATTTCTTACCTCTTTTAGTGCACTAGCCACAGCAAAACAAAGCATTGTTTTGAAGAAGAAGGCGTACTGATTTGACCAGAAGCCCCCTTCCCAATATTGTTTTATTTTTAGATAAAAAAAGAATGGACTGAAGTTTTAGACTGTGTTAAGGGGATTTTCATGATCCAGTCATCTGTGAGTCACCAAATTAAGCATCAGAGGAACTTAGCGCCTTATAGCAGTGAAGGACATCCCTAGGGGTCCTTCATGAAAATGTTTAATAACTACTTTTTTCTAGATCAGTAGCAATTCCCTTCAATCACTTTGTTTCATGCTCTAAGAGGCTATTAGGCCCAATGCTCAAAGGAGGCTCTCATGGCTCTTGGACTCAGAAGTTTATTTTAAACCAAAGGTGGCTAGATACATACAAAAGATCAGCATACACACGCACAGTAAGGCATTACAGCAGCTTACTATGTGTATGTGTGAAAGTTTATTCTTGCGTAAGACAGTACATGCCTAAAGACAAAGTAGCCACATCTGGCTGGTGCTGCTAATAGAGGAAACTAACTCATTAAAGCATGCTGGTTCATTATTAGCCTACCTGATGCCATTCATTTCCACCCATGCCAAAGGCATGGTTGCTGGTATGCAGGCAGACAGTGATTTGAACAGACATACTAGGAAAGAGTGGAGTATGCACTTAACACACTTTCCAAACCACTCCAATCTGTGATGTGCATTTTAGTAAAATACACATCCTGCTGCCGTACAGACAAAACATTAGTAAAAGAAGAAAAATAACACATAAGCACAGTAAAGGTGAAATGTCAATCACTTCTGGTGTGTTATAAATTATCTGTATGAATTCATTTGAAAAAACATGGCATCATATTGCCATGTCGTTTGGCTAAATTATCACTTTCCGTTGGCCTTCTATGCATTTGCTTAAGGCAAAGCAACAGAGAGGCCAGATTGTTGGTCTGGGAAAGCAAACATGTCGACGAGTTCCTTTTTCTGATAAAAGGCACAAAGGAGAAGTACCTGGCTGCTCACTGTGGAGTCAACACGTCAGGTGATTTTAACAGTCATATGAGTTTGTGACTGTGAGTCATTGAAGGGAGGTGCCTGGTAGTGGCTGGATAAATTCCTCACCTCTTGAGGCTTAAGGACAACATGAATCAGCTCTAAACATAGGCAAGGCGGTAGACAAATTCCTCTAAAACCGGAGTCAGAGGAAATGAGTTTGAACTGGATCAGCAGAAGGCAAAACCCCATTTTACACAGGAATACTGGTTGTAAAATAGCTCTATTTGCACTATACTAAAATAGAAACAGAAAGGAATATATGAAGGACTCGTACGATGAGATAAAAACATTTGTGATTTCGAATAAGCCCATTTTAAGGATTTTATTTCACATGACTAAGCATGATGTAATCACTCGTGCTGTAAAGACTGTTCTGAGCTGCACAAATCTCATACTGTACTCTTCTGACCTTTAACCCTCTTGTGCAGCAATTTCCTGGGATTGAAAGGCAGCAACACAATTGGGGCACACATCTTAACCAGAAACCCCACATGGAAGCCAAATAACACAGCAACCAATTTGTTAGCTAAATAATAAAAATGAACCCGAGTCAATTGTAACTGTGAAAGCTAGAGTACAGAATGACCGTATGTGTCAGGTACATCAGAGTGTGAAGCGAATGGTGTATGAAATCTGATTTCTACACACACTTGTAGATAATGCCAGCTGTGTCTGAACATTCAAGATCATGTGAACCAAGAAGTGCAGTCCCTTTTATTGCTACCAGCTCAACTCAAAGACTAAATAAAAAAAACCTGCCTATTGAAATTGTTGGTTCAACATAAGTGAAGAAAACCAAGACAGCAGAATCATGAAAACAGTGATATTTCTTGTCTGTCTGCATTGTAAAAGCCTTCACCGCTGACATGCTGATATGAGGAAAATAACCTCCAGCTGGCTTTTGTCCATTCATCCATATTTCTTTTGACCTTCTCCTCCACTGACAAGCTGTTTTGTATTGTATCTTCTTATCTATGATACTTGGTGCCATGTGGGAGATATTTTGTTTTGTAAAAGCAGCGTCTGCAACAAGCAAACAGGTCTTGCCTCAGAATGAATCTTACCAATAGTGTGTCTAAACACTTATCAAGATGTTTTGACATTTAACATATTCAAAAGCCAAAACATGAATTCAAGAGCCAGAAGCAACTGTGTTTAGGCTTCATACTTGTTGAAGGATGAGCTTTCAGAAGAAGTCATTTCTCACATTATTTATAGATTTTGAAAACACTACGTTCACTTGAAATAGTAGCTGATTTACCCACTCTGGAATCAGTTTGACAGCACAGTTAAATATTAATAAATCTGTTTCTCTTCACCTGCAGGTAGGGACAGGCTCTGTGATTCACACATGCAAAAGGCAGACAGCTCGTAGAGATGGTGAGTACACAGACACTCGAGCAGAGTCGAGTGTTTCAGTGAGAGATCAGCTTTAAGCTTTAACCACTTTATCTTGAAAATACACACTTCCTGAGTGCAGGAAATGGCTGTTAATCTTGTGACACACATACAAATCATTGCAATCCTCCAGACAATGCACATTAACCTAAATATGACCATTTTTATTTCGAAGGGTTGCATTAAGGGCGCTGGTAAAAACAACTACTTTATCACTTCCTTGTAACAAGTTTGTATTGGCTGGAGTTCAAAAGCAACAAAAACTAACCAAACTGATATGAGCCTGATTTTTTATCCAAAAACTACAGCTTAAAACTCCTTACTATCAACAGTCTCTTAAGAAATAAAGGAAAGCCAAATAACAAGGCAAACAGCTCAACCAAAATTCACTTCCTGTCTTTACATGTGCTCTGCTGCCCGCTCCCTCTGCTGGGCCCAGCCCTGCTATAGTGGAATGCAGCTGACAGACAAACAAGCCTCTGTGGCTCAAACTCTCTGCCCCACAGAGGGGGATGTTATAGAAGAACACTGTCAGGTAAAGGTACCCATTCATCAGTAGCTCAGAATACCAATGGAGGAAGCGGCAGAACACTCAACTCCCCTTTGCCTTCACCTGAGCTAGCCTAGCACATGGAAAAATCCCCAGCCAATGTAGCCTTGTCTGCTTTTAACAGAAGGAGAAAGGTAGTGTCTGTATGTGTGCGCGCCACGGAGATGGCGAAGGGGTGATTTTGTTGGCATGTCTGAAGGGGTGAGCACTGATGCAGAATGGCAGCGAAGACAGACGGCAGGCTACTCTCCTGTATGGGTTCAGAGCAGCAGGGAGACGACACAGCAGGCCCCTGACAAGAGCACGCTTTATGGGAGTGTCTGTCTGCTGGAATGCACTCGACTTCAGGCCAGATACCAACGCACATTCAGGCTGTACTTGTGGCAATTTGGTTATCATAAATGCCAGTCTTCTAACATGCTAACATGACTTGTATTTGTTTCAAGTGTGAGAGGGATTCTGAGATAAATCAATTCCAGTCCAGAGCAATTTGGGAGAACATTACTCATGGTGCATTCAAGAACACATCTTTGCAGAGAGAAATATTGCATTCAATCAAGTAGTGATGTTACTTTAGATAATGTGCTTTGTGTGCTCTTTCTCCACCTTCCCTGTCAGATAAGCAAGTCTCAACAGGGATTGATTTTCAATAGCCATTCAGACGTCCATTAGACAAATTATCTACTTGCCCAAAGCACTGCTTTGGCCAAAATACATAAACATTACTCTTCATATGACAAACAATAGACCCCACCCAACTAGTAAAGTGAGTGTGTGTTACATGTATGTTGTTGCAAAGTTACAGTCTGAGTGCAACAGCATTCAGTAAATGCAGGACTTATTTCACATTTCCCTCCAATGACAAGCTGTGATGTATCAATGTTAACTGGAATTGTAGCTCACATGTGATCTAATGAGCTGGACATAGGAGTCCCTACGGGTAATATTGATGAGATTAACACCTTGGCTGAGATTAGGAATCTGCTTTTGACTGAAAAGTAATCGAGGCGGCTCCTCTAATGATCCCTGACTTGGATTAGCCGGTGAATTGGACACAGACATGTCTAAATCTGTCCATGCTGCCCACGACATTGGACTATTTCATTCCATCGAAAGTCATGAATCGTTAAGTATTTGTAAAGGTAAATCCTACAACTAGATGTGTTGAGGTTAGAAACGTTAGCTAAACATCAGTTTTCTTCTAAGCAGTGATTCCAGCCAGGCCCAAACCAGGCTGTCGGAAGCACCGTGAGACGCTGGTTTTAGGGCGAATCAATACCGTAGCCTTGAATCATTGTCGTGTTGAAAAAAATATATATATTCTGTTTTGTTAAAGTTGTCCATTATCAACACGATATTTTGCTTCTAGTCCGCGCTCGGGTCTTGTGACATCGCCTCCCAGACGTTAAGCTAGCCGTTAGCTTGTCTTGCTAGCGAAATACCTGTCCTGTTGGGGTGTTCGATTCATTCACAAAAATACGTGAAGGGTGTCATTTTAGCAGAGCAGAATGCGTGTAGAAAACGTACAAAAGAATGTAGGGGTGTAAGGAGTATTTTTAAACAAAGAGTAAGAAGTAAGGCGACATTTTCACGTTCTTACCTTGTCCAGACAATTCACTTTTTCCGTGGGGTATACGACTAGATTACATCTGCCACACAACGGATTCATGTTGGAGGAATGCTCTTCTAGCTAGTTAGCACGGAAACCGCCGACGATACTGCTTTTAGCTTTATGCTGTCGAGTCCTCACTTCAAAAACTAGATATAGTGCACGATAATGATCAGTAACAGACCAACACTAATCTAGTTGTATGTAGAAAATCCAGGAGGTTGTTGTTGTCGTTGTAGCCGCACAGCTGGCTGTCAGTCCACTAACCAGACACGGAAAGCGCACTCCCGCTTCCCCCTCTCTCTCTATTTCTCTCTCCCTCCCTCGGCGGCGCGTGTCCGAGCAGAAAGGGAAGAAGCAGTGTGGGAGGTTCAATGTTTTACTTGGAAGAAAGATTTTAATAATTTGGTCATTAATTCGGAGGAACTTCATCACCTATAAATCGTGCATATTCAACTGAAACTGAAATACCATCGCAACACAGTCCAAGTTCTGTGTTGTAATCCAGATCCACCCTTGTGCATGTTCAACACGACTGTCCTCTTCCCATCTGTGCTCGCATAGCAAACGCATGCGATCATCTTCATTGTTGCAGATTTTTGGGGCTTTACCAATACAGTGATCTCAAATCATATTTGTACACATATGCCACGTTCACTGCGTGTCCTAGTTGATGTCCATGTCATATATGTGGTTAGGAGGACACCTGCTGACAAAAAGGCTGTACTGTCTGTTTCCCTAAATATGCCTCATGCATGGTATTTTCTATAAGGATTTTCACCCTTTTTATGTACAGCATCAAGTACTCCAGAATCAAATATAAAATACTGCAGACATTAAAACTGGAGTATTTTTCAGGAACTGTGCAGTGTGTTCTTGCAAAACAAAGTTGAAGGTACTCAAAATTCCCCACCAAAAGCAACAGGAATTGAAACTGAAGCACACCCAGAGAGACATACATGTTTAATGAAATCGTTAAATAATTAAAAATCAGCTTTAATCTACAAAAACTGTTGCAAAAATGTTGTCCTGACATCTTAAAAAACAACAATATGAATGTAATACTTGAACTGGTTTTGCACAAATGTATATATTTGGATGTTTGTAGAAATAAGTTCAATTTGAATATTTTAGGTTCCATCCATGATTTCAACATGGCCCGGCTTGAACAATGCTGTCTTTATCATGACCTTCCCCTTCCACTTCTGTGTAACCAGGCTGTTGCTTCTGAAACTTCAAGGATGGCCAGTAGTTATTGCGTCGCTAAAAAAAAAAGAAACGTAAAAAATTATGTTTGGTGGATATGTGTAATTTAAGCACACATGGCTCCTGTCAGGGCAGGTGTCGGACACATTCAGTGCTCACCTGGATGAGGTAAAGTGGTGATGCAGCAGTTGAATGGTAGTTGATGTAAAGAGCTACCAGTACCATAGCCAACACTAAAACCAGTGCAGCTGCTATACCAGCTATCACTCCTGTGTTAGCCAACCTGTCCCTCTTGGTTGAAGAATCTGTCTTCACATCTGTAATAGAGATGAAACCCCATTATTATACCTCTTCAAAGGGCTCTATATTTTAGTTTTTTGTTCTCATTCTGTTTCTGAGAATAATAACTCACCGTTGCCAGTCTTAAATATATGACGTTTGGTCTCATCTGTGAGAAAACAGAAAGCCATCATTTCCATACTTATTTCATGGCTGAATCTATTCTTATTCAGCGACAAAATCTGGGGGAAAAATACTAAGAATAGCTCAGCCTTACCGTCACATTCACAGCCTTTTTGTAGAGGAGTCAGTGAGGTGACATTCTCGATCTCTGGTGTGATAGAGGAACCAGTGGAGCTGTCAACCCTGGAGTAATCCTCACAGGTTGCATTTTTGCTCTGCCCATATACAATAATGCAATATGTTTTATGCATGAGGCTTAAAAATGGCAAATAAGCAGATATTTATTCTTGTTGTCCACATTACCTCCTCTGAGCAGGCATAGTCCAACCATTCTTGTCTGTGTCTATCCATGCCATCTGAACACCTAAAACGCATCAGATGTATATTTATAAAGGTAAAACAGCACTATATGAATGTTTAGGCTATCGCAATGTACTGCTCACCTCTGGAGTACGTGGCACCAGCTACAACCAGAGGTTTGGTTATATGAGTGGCAGAGCTCACAGCTATCATGTTGTAGACAGGCTGAATAAAGAGAAGGAGGTTACATATTATAACATATCCAACATATTGAACAGAGACTTATATTTAATAATAATCACTTACTAGGCAGAGGAGTGAATTCAACAGCAGAGTAGCTGGTGATCTTTGTAGTGTCTATCTCGACCCGATGGTACTCATAAATTGTCCGTTGCTTGGCATCTAAATCGATAACAGGTTTGTTGTCAGGTTTTCACATACAGTACTATGTATCCAGAATATGTGGTTAATGTCTTTAATATAAGTAGACGTGCAATAATTAGTCAAAAAATGATAAGACAGTCTTAAAAAAAAATAGCAATCTGTTTTTATAATTGATTTATGTTGTAGTCAACAGATAAATAATGCTGATTCCACCCTCTGAAATCATTTCCTTCTAACATTTCTATATAAATAAACTTGCCTTGCCTTCTCTATCTGTTTTATATCATATTACAGTAAAAATATTTGGGTTTCAAAATGAAAAAATAAGTCCTTTAAAGACATCACCATGGACTTTGAGAAACAGGGATCGACATTTTCTTACTTTTTTGTATTAAAGACCAAACAATGGAGGAAATAATTCACAGAAGAATCACTAATGAAAACAATTGTTAGTTGCAGCAGTATAAAGAGTTTAAATGGACAGAGATAAAGTTCAACGTCAACTCTATTATCCTAATCTGGTTTGGTTCAATGGCAGGATAACACAAAACAATCATGAAAACAGATACAAATATGAATGTAACGTATTTGCATAAACTTTATTGCCGACCTGGTGATTGAGGAGAAACTGGCGTGACCATAAAAGCATCAGACAAACCGGCCTTTACTGGATGCTCAGCTGAACCGATCACATCTAAAGACAGAGGTATCTGACAGACAGACGAAAAAGGGAACCGCTTATGCATGCAGCAAAATGAAAGAGCACCATTTTAGAAAGCTACTGAGAGCAGAAAAGAGATGTGTCTCACTCACATCTCGGTAGCTGAATGTGATGGTTCCTGTTTTGTGAAGAGCAGCCTGAAACGTAAAATCTCCTTCTGACTCTTTTCCCAGGAGTCTGACCCGATCCCACTGGACCACAAACACCTCACCTGAAGACAGGGAACGTAAAAAATGTGTCAGATATGTTACTGGGCAATCATGATCAAATATGTGGTCGTATCTTACCATTGTCCAGGTATTGCACAGTAGATTCTTTAGCGTAGCTGGGGTCAAAATTTGCCATTAGAGGGGCGATGTACTGTGTGGCCGTGAGCATACGGTGAGTAATGTCCCCTGTGAAGATAAAGCCTGAACATGGCCGGACAAAGATGTAAGATTTTGAGTATGATCTGCAAAACACTTCTCTGCTCTGAACGCATGCAGGAAAGGTCACATCTGTTATAAAATGAAAAAAACAGTACCTCCAGTTGCTATGGTGATCTGCCTCAGGTAATGTCCGTAAAAAGGAAAGTCAAACGACAGGGCAACCCTCTGCAAAGAGAGTGGATAGAAGCAGTCAGAGATAAAATGAGGCATTGGGGGTATAGCTCAAACGTTTGCTAGCGTTTTAAAGTTGAAAGCATCCTAATAATTTTCTTCAAGGAGGAAAATAAGGAGAAAACCAAGTTTGTATTGCACTGAGATAGAATAAAGAGGCTGCAGGCGCTATGTTTTGTTTGATTTCCCTCATTGTATAGTAGAGCACCACTCATTTAATTACTCCACTAACACCTTTATGTAAAGAGTTTTGTTATATCCCTAAGAGTTATATTAATATATACCCACCATTTTTTTTATACTATCAATCCATTCAGAAACATCAACATTTAGTCAATACTCTCTATTTTTCAAATCAATTCAAATGCCTACGCACACAGGGGGGATTTACAGAAAACAATGAAGCAAGTTATCCAATGTTGCTGCTTTTATGTCATTGTTATCCGAAAACTGTCAACTTTCCTGCAGCCTTAAAAGCAAACACTCACCATCAACAACCATGTAACGCCAAATTGGCCTGACTGCAATTTTCAGGGTTAATACTGAACTGAATATCATTTGATAATGCGTGTTAGAACAATTGATATGAAATCTGACTGACTGAATGTATTTATCAAATACTCGGTTCATACTGAAAATGAGGGGGCACCCGGATTTGAACCAGGGACCTCTTGATCTGCAGTCAAATGCTCTACCACTGAGCTATACCCCCATGCTTCTTTGACACATTGTTATCACTGTTAGCATTTGTAAACGAACAGGCACTTGTTTGCGTTAGGAGGCTCTGACTCAGCTTTTAAAAGCAGACAGCTGTGACTAACACTCTCCTCAGCATAATATCTGATGTAACAACTGCAATGATCTTGTTAAAACATAGACACAACTTGGCTACGTAGGAGCAGGTCATTGAGGTAACAGAGTGTGAATTTCTCAAAACAGATATTCAAACTCTATTATGAGTGTCAATAATCAAAAGAGCAAAGGGAATACTGGCCCTGCTGTTACCATTGATACAAATGATAACCCTCGACTGCAGCTCTAGCTGTAATTTAATATAATAAAAACACATGACCAGTACCTTTTGTTTTCCAAAAAGGCAAGCACATTTTTCTTCTTAGCTTCAAATATGTATAAATCTAATGTAAAAACAGTTTACTCCTAAACTGTATAACCTGAACATGTTTTATTTAAAGCTCTTTCCAAATGGAGAATACATTTTTTCCATTACATATGTTTTAGCGTTTAGGAGTTTTCCTTTCCTGTTCTGGATCCACTACATCTTTTTATATTAAAGTGAGATGTATGTCTGGCTCAGGTGCCAGATGTTGGACAACGAGAGGTCAGAACTCGGTTGGTGCTGACAGCCTCTGGCAGGCCTGAAGCTCTCGGCAAGTAACGACATTTCCCTGGTCCATTAGCTCCCCTACCTTATATTTCAAACTGAACATCCTGACATACCCTAAAAATAAAGTATTGGGAGAAAATGTTGGGATTTTCTCATTTGAGAAATGTACAATCAGAAGCTGACTGTGTACTTGTTTTTGTGGTATCTGGATAAATCCCAATGTGTCTCCAGATTCTATGAATTGACCAGATGTATTGGTGTATTATAAATTTTGCACATAATTGGATGCCCCCTGCTTTTTCCACACTTGAAATGCAGCTGCACTTGTGCAGTAGATGCTGCATTATGTCACATGTAGGGGGCACCAGATTTAAACTTTAGATGTCTTGATCTTCAGTCACCACCACTCAGCCATATCCCTGTGACAGTTGTTAATTCGTGTCAGTCTGGAAAAGTACAATAAGGATATAAATGTTTGACAACTAACTGAACAACAGTAAGTAACTTTCTACCAATATGTCACAAGAACACAGGTCCTTTAAATACAGATGTATTGGTCTTGCACACATTTTGCATTTATGTGAAGGTCTTCTCTTTGAATGTGTTTATATGTCATTTATAAAACAATTTTGATTAATAATTTTAACTCATAGCAGGTCTTTAGCTCTGCAGTAGAGCATTTGACTGCATGTGGTCCCCATTAACGCTGGGTGCCCCGTTAACTGTGTGGGAAGAAATAGCTGTGGTATGACATTTCTAAAAGTGTGAACAAATAGAATTAAGGAGACAAACCTTTTCTTACTCTTAATATTGTACTGTTTAAGTAAAAAAACAAAAACGGATTGATTTTCATTCCAATTAAATGTACCATGCCACCAATGTTAGTTGAAAAGACTAACATTGTCATAGGGGGTTTATGCAAGTGAAAAAGCATTTGACTGCAGATGAAGAAATCCCCTAAAATCAGGGTTCCCATATATGTGTCATATCTAAAAAAATGGTCATATCTACAAAATGTGTCATACCTGTGTTACTTTTACCTTCATATGTTACGTTGATGAGAAGAAGCGAGAGATGCACAATTGTTTTTAAATGTGTTGTGTTATTTATAACCATTAATAACCATAGGTTATTACAAGCCTATCACTAAGCACCTCAGTTGTGTTGGTATAGCTCAGTGGCAGAGCATTCGACTGCAGATATAAAAGGCAAATTGCACAGAGGATATATTAATATGTATACTTTTCACCAATAACCTACAGAAAAAGTAAGAATATGCTTGTGTTTTTTGTCTGTTGTACTCACCACAGCCTGTTTGTATGCATTTGACAGAATGCCATGGACTCTTACTTGACCATGTCGGACGTCACTCATATCTACCCATAGTTCTTGTGAGCGCTGGTCTTCTGGGCCAAAGCTACGCCATGCGTAATATTTCCCAGAATCCTCCTTACACACAAGAAAAACACAGAGGATTAGAAGTTGTAATGTGTGACAATCAAGAGTTCACTCATATGCTGTCATAAACTCTATTTCCAAAACAGGGCAGTGTTTAACTCCAACCAAAACAAATAAAACATGTCAAAAAGCCAAACACATAATCTATGCCACAAACCATTACAGTCATAAAACACTGCGGTTCAGCTCTCACCACTACACGTGTCGTGTTGTCTGGCAGGATGTTGATGGTTAGCCCTCCACCCAGGACCGCCCTGCTTATCCTCATGTGGCCTGAAGATGACCGCTGCGCTCTGTGAGGATGATTGTCACCTCCAGTGGACTCTCTATGCTCTGAGATCACACTGTACCAATCATCTGTCCACAACAATGAATATCAGGTTAGTATGTTATGTCCGTTACCATAGATTGTGATGGTATAATCGCTTGCATCTTTCTTCCATGCCATATGATACATTTGAAATTCTAAGAAGAGAGGAGAAAGGAAAAAAGGAAAAGCCCACATGAGCCTATATTTTTTGGACTCTGGCAGCATTACTGTTGGGATACATTTCAGATGCCAGTTTTATTCAGTCTCTTAAAATAGTTTACTAGTTTAGGCTGAGGGATCAACCACTCAGCCAAATCAGATATTACAATGTGTTTTGATATATTCATTCTCGACCTTGTCAGTTAAAGCCACTGATAAACAAAGACAGAAACAATACAAATAACATTTTATGAGCTCGGAATGAACAGTCAAATCTTACAAACAATGTTAATCATATTTAGTAAGCACTGGGGTAGGTAACTTTTGTTTTAAAGTTCTTGGTGATTTAATTGATGGTTTGGATTTCTTCAAATCCATATTTTGAAAGCCGCATATTCCTAGTTGATGTTCTGAGTTTATTTTAGCATCACACTATGATTTTCAGAGTGTTGAAAATTCAAGACTGCTGGTAGGCCTACATCAAGGACCTATCCTGGTCCTTGTATAACCTCGGTCACTGATAGAGCTGTAGGCTACATTGCAAGGACTTTCTTTCTGCATCGAATTGTCTGCAGAAACCACGTAATTGGTCACTAAATCAGTTTAACCAGCTACTTTTTTGGATTATTGATATATTACATCTATTAACTTCAAAATATTTTCCTTGTTTCTTAATCATAAATTGCCTAAGTGCAGAGGTTGGATAAGTACTGAGTGGCAAAAAACTGAAATACTGGGGTAAAGTCCCTCAAAATTGTACACTGTACTGCCTAAGTGTTATATTGACTTGCAAAGTGTTGAGTTGAAGTATAGTAGCATGGCAATAATCAAACAAAGTATAAGTAGATGAAAATTGTTCTTATATAAATTACACAATATTTGAGTACATTTAAAATATATCCATCCATGGTCTTACTGGAGTATTATGGTGCTGCGAGTTTTTTAGGTAGACCACGGTAGCCGACAAATGACGTCACACATCGGCGAAGTCCCGCCCATCTACTTAATTACTTCCGAATTACACATATGATGTTTGTCAATCTAAAAAAATAATTTCCATGTAAAAAAAGTCATAGTTTGTCACAAAACTGTTGAAATATAAGACTATGAAAAATACGCAACTAGAAAGACTACAAATCCCAGAATCCCGGTCCCGCATGCTGGCTCTTACGGAACCGACTAACTCCCCTTTTGTGTATGTACAGCTCTCAACATGCCAAGAGTAGTGATTTTCACCTCTTTTAATACTTTTCGCCTCATTCTGAAAGAAAGAAGTGAAATGTGCCAACGTGACGGCCGTCTTGGTGTGTGGTGCGAGACGGGAGATGTAGTTCATTGAGCGGTTTCACACAAACAAAGTGTTACTTCACAGTTTTACGACACATTTTTATTTTTTTGACTTGCAAAATTATCTTTTAAATTGACAAACATCATATGTGTAATTCGTGGCACAATTCAAACGGGATCGAAAGATAATCTTTCTCTCTCCATTGATTTAATACATACTTTTCCGAAATAAGGTCCCATGGAGCTCAACCGGAAGGGGAGGGACTTCGCCTCTCTATATAAACCCCGAGAAAGCGTCGACATTTCGCGGGGTGTCTCATCTAACCCTAAATATGGGCGGCCTCCTGTACTTAACGTTTTCTGTTTTCTTGTCTGGCTTCCAGGGAACTACAGGAGGTGTTTGGTGCGGTGCTGGTAACGTTAAAGAACTAAAAAAGCCACGACAATCACTCCGTCGTGTTCAGTTTCCCTTCATAAACACCGTGAATCACCTGCCGTGGTCAGCTTGGCTGCCGCGAAGAGTTCGTCTCTGTTGCTCCGGTGATTTCATGTCGGGACATGCTAACTGAGCAGAATAAAACTGAGCAGGGTGACTCTACCAGGCCCTCAGTGGTCCAGTAGAAATCCCAGGCTCAAACACATGTAAACCCTGGATTTAAACGTGTCAATCCTCACTGTGGTTGTTGTTTTCTGTCGATATCAGGCTAACGCTAGCTTCTTATATCTACATCTAAAAGCTAGTTAGCATTAGCAGCACCGTAAGACCCGCCCCTTAGCTTCTCTCAAAGTGACATGAGGGAACATGAAGCACTAACTAAACATTTAGATTTAGACCTTATATATATATATATATATATAGTCTATGATTTAGACACGATGTGAAGAACTTTTGGCTTTTAACGTTAATATTGAAAACGTTCAAACGCATGTGTACCTTTCTTGCTACCAGGTGGTATTCCTCCATAATTATGTGATCCCATTTTTTTTTTTTAAACCGAACGCCTGCATTTATTTAAAAAAAAAGTGTTTTAAACAAGCATACATTAACATAACCATTGCCAGGTTTGTCTACTTAAAAAACGTCTTTGTCCAGCTCTCGTATTACACACACCAGATTCAAATCACTTTTAATTACATCCTCTCTCATACTCTGCCTAAGTTTATTTCAATTCACCAAAAACAATTGATTTCTGACTCTTGAGAGCAATACATTAGCTCAAGTCTCCAAAACAAAAACATTTTTTTGTGCTAAATTTGAAAATCAACATGGAACTTTTTGCAATTCACACATTTCTCAACAAACGTGACATAAGATCACTCGTTTGCCATTTCAAAATGCCATGCCCAATACCACCTGGCAAACACCTAATTGTTGAGTATCAATCAAGAAGACCTATGCTTCAGTCCAACCTTATTACTTCGCAGGACCCAAATCTCCGTTTTGATAGTAAAAACTATAACCCATGATTTATTATTTGGTCCCAAATGATATTGCTGTGTTTATGTATTATATTCTATTTAAAAGATGATTGGAGTTTTAAGTGCACAATGTAACTTTTTTAAATGCATGAATATGTTGATTTATTTTACAATGTGGAAATAAAGTTTCACCAGGGTGCAGTAACTGCTCATGTGTGTTGTGTTTGGTCAATGTACTCATATACTTTACTCTCACAATTTTATGTTAAAATGAAACCAAGACTATTGCTAGGAAGTTCAAATGTTTAGTGTTTTAGTTTGAGCACAGCAGTGTGTAAGTCCTTTAAATAGGATCAGATCGTTTAACTGTAAGCCATGCGTTGACAACATTGGATTTTTGGAATGAAGTGTTTCATTTTGCAAAATAACTGAGGTGTTCTTATGTCTGGGAAATGTGTATGTTTAAAAAAAGACAAAATGCTCAAGCAATCATAAAGAAACTAATGCTCTTGGTCTTGAAATAGTTCAGGTTATTTTAATTTTTATTATTTAATCTTCTTGTGAAATGACAGATAAAAGTCAGCTAGCACAGATTTCTGTTTAACATTTCATGCAAAAGAAAACACGAATCCAGAAAGAGTAAAGTCTTGTGCGTGAGTGCACATTCATTGAAGTGTGTTTAAGTTGGATCTTGAGGTTTTGTTGAACCGAGTATAAAATAATTATATGAGGGATGAGGGTGTAGCTCATGGGTGTGAAAAACATTAAATGACTATGAACTCCACCTCTAACCAAACCTACAATACAAGGTGTCTTGTGTTCTCAAAAGGGACATAAAGAGAAACCAAGTTTTTTTTTTTAGGTTAGGACCAGACTGACCTGCCATCTGAATTAGGCATTTGCTTTAAATTCAGCTATTTTACACATGTTGTCAAGCCTAAAAAGAAAACAGCAAACTCCCTCACATGCATACATACTTCCATCAACTCTTTCACTAGCCAATTTAACAGACTAGAACGTAATCCTAGTTTATTAAAAAAAACACAGTTCAAATCAGGAGGCCTAAGCTCAATTCAAGCATTTGTCTTATCATTGGCAAGAAAACACATTTACGAGTACACAATCTGACATATTTAGCTTTTAAACAACTCCTTATGGGTTCCAACAGCCTGCGCAGCTCCCATCCTGCCACTGCAATGTAATTTGAAGTTGGTTTGATGCCTGCATTTCTGAGTGTGGTAGGGAAACATAGGCCGGTTGGTCTCTAAACTATGTCGTTGTGCCAAACCCCCAGAGTTCAGACTGTGTGGGACTTCTGCTGGTGATGCCTGCTTTAAACATCACTCTGAATTCACACAATTAGAACACTGATGTCTTCCAGCCGTCAAAACTACAATGAGTCATTTAACAAGTGGCTGTAGTGACAAGTCTTTACCTCATAGGGAGCTTATTTTATTTATCCTTGTTTCTCTCCACCCTTTCATTCAATTAAGTGGTGCGTCAATGCATTTGTGGCAGCTCATATAATAAACCTAGATGTGTGATTGTTGAGGGCTGGGTCCGCCCTGTTATGGCATTTATATGAGGTAAGAGGATAAATGGTCTGCAGTGCAGCAGATAAACATTATTCTGGTTAATGAAAAGCTGGGAGGGGTGCAGACGCTGAACATAAAGCTGGGGCTTTAATATCTACTCAGGCCATCAGTCTCACAGGCAATAGTATTGCAATCCCTGGCAGATAATCAAAACAGTGAGATGGGAGTCATATCGTCTCTTCTGACCAAAACAAACTGATAAAATCTCACTCTGAACTCATCTCTTTCCATAAAAAATGATGTTACTGATGTGTATCTTATAACAAGTCACACAAAATGGCAGGCAACATTAACTGATGATATGAAACTCACCTTTCAAACTGACATTTGATTTTGACATAGGAGTGATCTTAATTCTTGATATTTAGATATTTAGTACATAAATAACAAAAGAAACCTAAGTGGTTTATAAATGTCAAGATGAACCTGGATTAGTTTCTTATATCTGCTCCTTTTTACTAGAGCAGGAGAAAAAGAGCAAAATAAAGTGTGGGTATGAATGTAAAGAGAAGCACAATATGGTTACAAAAGCTAAACCATGCCTCACTGTTACAGTGTAGAAATGGTTTTGGTCTGACTCAGAAAGTGAGAAAACTTTAATTGGCTAAATCTGCCCTTGGCCTAGTGGTTTGCAAAATTCAAATATTTGTTTCAGGGTGTAAACACTTTAAAAACGATTTGAGGCAGCACTGAAGCAAAGGATGACAAGTATAAAGACCCGGTGAGGTAAAACAGGAAATGCTTTTTGTCAAATGTAATGAAAGGGCAGATGATCTGGACAGGAAACTGACCTCTGCCCATTCCTTTAGGATCTAAACCACGACATTTAGCTGCCTTTTTCTGTGAGCGGTCAGGACAGAGCGGTCTGAGAGAACACACCCTTCCTGAGCAGAGGCTCAGCATCACCCGCAATAAACATGCATAGTTCATTTCAGGCATGTGGTTGAATTGCAGATGTGCAATTCTCAAATGTAATCTCAGTGAATATCTTTTAAATCCGTTCTTAAACCTTTCTTTTATGAATGTTTCATTATGTTTTTGGTTCTAGGGGGGGAATGCCCTGGCCTTTTATATATATATTGAACCTCAATTTATCCGCTTGGGTGTTTGTAGTGTCTCAGTTGGTTGTATATAATTATATTGTGTTTCTTTTCGTGTTTTCTGCAATGTATTTCTTTCTGAATACACTTTTAAACTTATTATTTCTAAGTAACATACTAGAAACACTCACAATGGCATTATTTATTTGAGAGGAGAATAAATGAATAAGGAAACTTAAAAAGGACCAATTTAAATGATGTTGTCCCTAACAAACTGCAACAACTAAACTGTATGGACATCCCATTTCGGTCAACTTTTGTTAAGAGAACCTGAGCACACTGATTGCTTCACATGTCTTTTGTTATGGTGAAACAATATCTCTACATGGATAAGCAGAACATTATCATTTCAAATTGTTGTGTCCGATAAGACAAATAAAACAAATGGAGACTGAGTTCAGGCCAAAACCATTTCCCATACAAACACTGTTCCAAAGTAAAACATGATTCAAAGAGCAAGTTGCTCGGCTGTTGGCACATAAATCGTTTTGTTCTTGCCACTTTCTTTTTCCTTAAACACAAGAATGTTTTGATTATCACAAGCTAAATTGCCTTTGACTTTTATAAAAATAAAGATTACATTTAAGATCCACAGACCACAACATCCTATCTCCACTCCAGTCTTACAATACAATACGTTTAACTTTGTTTCTCATTTTTCAAGTTTAGCTCCAACTTGTCTGGATCAGCTTCAGGCTATTTGTTAAGCAAACCTTTCAGCAGGACAAGAGATGAGAGGCCAAACACTGAGGTCATTGGCGGGTACACAATTTATCTTTTGCTTGGGGCTTGGTGTTATTACAGACTGGTTCAGATGGTGTAGATGGCCCCCTCGGGAACAGAGTCATTTTTTAAAACTAGGCAGTAAATAATGTTGAGTGAAGAGGCAATTAAGAGCAAATTAGGCAAAGGAAAGGAGGATATTTTAGGTCAATACAGAACAGCTGACCCCTTATCCTGCAAGCATATATCTGACCACTTCCTGTCGTATCGTGTTTTCATCTGCAACACATTTCACTCTGCAGAACAATACGAGGAGAGTGACCAGTCAAATTCCTCAAAACTAGAAATAAATTAATATGAATGTCCAAAGCAAACTCACTTCCTGCATAACACTCTGCACCCCTCAACTACCTTTATATATAGATATATATTTCAAAAAACAAAGATGGTAACTGATAAATCTACTCTCCGACAGCTTGAAAAGCCTCCAGACATTTTATGCCAGAGTCTAGGAGGGTCCGGGAGTCAAGAAGAAAAACAGACTCAATATCTAATTTTAAACCTGAGACGAGCTGTTTGTGGGTTATTTTTTATTGTATACTTTATTGTAAACTGGGTCATTCATTCTTGTGAGTAAAATAAAAAGGGCATGGCATGCATGTTTGCTGTTCCACAAAGACTCCTACTCCTCTGCGGTCTACAGTGAGTTAAAATAGCACAACATTATTATACAAAATGATAAATAAGAATGTTAACTAACTAATTAGGTAAAATTAAATGTATGCAGTGTTTATTTGCAATTCTTTAAAATATGAAGTACCAATTAAGCACAAGAGAAAGAAAACTGTTAGGCACACTTACACCTGTAAACCTAAGCATCGCTGTGACTTGACGCTGTGACTTGACGCTGTGACTTGACGCCGTGACGACCAGACAGTCGGAAAGGTGGAGATATTAAAGCAATGATGATGGAGGCTCACCTGTTTGCTGTTGAACTCTTCCCAGCTCTGCTTGGGAGAGACAGAGAAGTAGCATCACCAAACTGAAACACATGTTGGCCAGAAAAAGACAGAACAACAGAATAACAGCTCCTCTTTTCTTCTCCCTCCTCTTCTTCTCTTTGCAAAAACAACTTTTCTCTGAATCTTTCGTCCTCCCTCCAAATCTCCCTCTCTCTCCTCACACCACCCCTGTTTCCTCCTCCTCAATGCTGTCGTGGTAATTGTAAACACACGAGGATCAGCTGATGAGGCTTTGCATCATAAAAGAGAAAGTATTTCATCTGAACACTTTAAAGGCCTGGATAGCAAGTTTTAATTTATATTTGATAAAAATTATGCTTTACTCTCTTTGGGATTCAAAAATGTACTGGAGTTTGACTGTCAGCAGTGGGAATGGCGCCTCCTTCTGTCCAAACCGGCTCTGAGGATTGAGCAATCTGACATCTGAGATTAGACATGGTTATCATCATGATACACAACAAAACAAAAATGCTAGTTATAATATTATACATTCCATGTCAAGTCTGTAAATGACTCCTTAATACATTGTCTTGACTTTAACAACAATATTCTGTGACCAAAATGAACAGAAACGTCTCTTTGCTGCAGTTTAATTTCCAGAAGTAAAGTACATTTAGTTTAAAATGGCATGTATGTTACAAGCGCTGTTGCACCACTCAACCACAGCTTTCATAATTTGTATCTGTTTCGAGAGCAAATACAGAGTCCTTGGCAAAGAAAATGGCAGCTGACTGTTTATTGGATTCACAGCTGGAAAGTCCATCAGTGCCTAATCTCATAATATCATACGCACAGTGTACAATGTGCAGCAGCAGGTGTCATTTTTATTAGGTCATGGCTTTAAACAAACAAAGAAATACACAGAGGTTGGAATAACTTTCAATTTAGATTTACTTACTCAGCATAGCATCACTTGTTCGTTCATGTGCTGATAGGGATAATCCAAATAAAAGCCAAAATGTGGAAAAACAGATAATAATGTATCACTCTGAGATTGTGATTGTATTACCTGCAGTAGATGGCGGTCTATTTAGGCCCACCTAAAATATGTCACTATCAGTTTGAACTCTATGCTACATTAAGATTATCCTACATTTTCTTGCAGTCAGATCACCCTTTCCATGTGGTAACTTAAGCCTTTATGCGTTAGGATTTGTTGTTCAACCACTGTAAAACTGTGTGTTAACATGCAATACTACTTTGTTTCAAGTTCTTGAAAAAAGGTTGCAGACAGTGATTTGAATGACATAAACTGATTACTGCACTGCTGGTAATGGTGGATTTAATTTTTGTTTTTATATAGCCAATTGCTGGGCTGCTTAATCTATATTAACATATATTTAAAATGTGTATTTAATCTGCAGTAGACTTACTAGTAATTTAAATTCCCAAGTGGAGTGAAGCAAAACGTTCATTATCTACCTCTGAGATGTAGGCCTAGTAAAAGTTGGCTTACAAAGTAGCTTAACATTGAAATACTAAATTAGACCTTATGTTCAAGTAGCCTACCTACAAGTACTGCACAATTGTACTTATGTATTCTACAGCAGGAAAGCTTCTAGTTACTTAATTTATTTAAATGTAGCCTACTTTTTACATGACAGCACTAGTTTGAATGTTTAGTTAGCCTTTGATTATTTTGTGTCAACATATAGGCTAGGCTAGATTGGTTTTGACCACTTTCTTAGTCAACAAGTTGTTTTGTAGGCTACCGACCTTTTAGTTGCAAATGTTGTTCATGTTTAGAACATCATGTAGGGTTACCCTATCTTGACTATTAAGACTAGGCCTAATTGTAATCATTCAAACGAAAAGTCTGAATTACTCAAGGTGTAATTTACTCAATCCACTGTTTACCCTTCCTAAATACCTATTTAACCCGAAATACGATCTGTAACTAAGCATAACCAAGTCCATTTAGTTTCTCAACCTGACTAAACCTTAATCATAGCGTTGTCTCATTAAAAGGTATTTATTGTTTTCTGTGAAATTACTACGTTGTGGACGGGACAGTCAATTACGTCATTCCGATGGCATCTGAGCAGGAAACACTTCTATTGTGCTTTGTCCTCCATAGATAGGCTACATACCAAACGACGTATTTGTCGTTCAATTTGGTGGATTCTTTGATCTCCGACAAGAAGTCAGCATCTCGGAACATCGCCACAAATCTTGGCTCAGTTCTCCCCCATGTGGTCAGACAGGTTTGTACCTTTAACAAATACAATTTAAAGACTACGACACGAATGTCAATACAAATCAGTTCGTTAAAGTAAACATAATATGAACGATCACGATTTATACGGAGTCATATTTATTTCAGATGTCAATAGTGTTTAAATAACAAACACACCACATCTACTGAGCACAAGGGGGTATAGCTCAGTGGTAGAGCATTTGACTGCAGATCAAGAGGTCCCCGGTTCAAATCCGGATGCCCCCTCTTTTGTCAATTTTTTTTTCTCCTCATCTACTTTCGAAAGAAAAAAGGCTACCATTTCTTAAAGACTAATTATTCATTCTTTAAGATTACCTATAGTTGTGTAGCACAAACAAAAATAATATGCAGATGATACTGTTATTTATTGTTCATCCTCTTCTATAAAGCAAAGTCTTGATTTCCTCCAGTCTGCCTTTGATGTTATTCAATCCCATTTATCTCAACACAAGTTAGTATTAAATGCAGACAAATCCAAACTCATGATATTCTCAAATGGCATAAAGTTAACTTCTATTCTCCCCAAGATTTGTACTGCTCAAGGGACTGACATTGAAAGAGTCACTACATACAAATATCTAGGTTTTATTATTGATCAGAACTTATCTTTCAAGTCACAAACTGAAAATGTTGTTTCAAAGCAAAACATTAAATTCTGTTTCTTTAACAGAGAAAAATCCTGTGTCTCCTTTCAGACAAGGAAATATTTGATCTCTGCAACGTTTTTACCGGTTTTGGATTATGGTGATCTGCTTTACATGAATGCCTCTGACCAGTGCCTAAAGAGCTTGGATATTGTGTACCATTGTGCATTACGTTTTGTTACTGGATGTGGATATCGTGTACACCACTGCACTTTGTATGCTGCTGCTAATTGGCCATCTTTGTCTTCACGCAGACTTTCCCATTTGTTGGGTTTTATATAAATCTCTGCTTGGGCTGGTTCCCTCTTATATGTGTAAAAAACAAAGTCTATATGGCCTGCGCTCCCAAGATTTTATTCAGATGTTGGTTCCTAAAGTGAGAACAGAACTGGGTAAAAAAGCTTTTAAATATGCTGCCCCTTCTGCATGGAATAATATACAGAAGGAGTTGAAACTCTCAGATTTGATCACTATGGGGGAGTTTAAGTCCATCTAAAGGACAGAGAACAAGAATCCATTGGTCGATGTGATCTCGTATATCCCATAATTGAAGTTGTTTTACATTTTGCCAGTTTTTAATGATTTATAATAGTTTCTTTTAATTGCATATCGACTGGCTAATGTGCCATTTAATTTGTGTTTTACGACCACTGTATTCGTCTGCCTGTATTGTCTGTGTTTTATCTGTTGTAACTTTGTTCATCCTGCCCTTCTTGGCCAGGTCGCTCTTGAAAAAGAGATTGTTATCTCAATGAGACTTTTTACTTAAATAAAGGATATATATAATAGAGCTTATATGCTACAGTAGACCAGAGTCTAGTATCACAGCTGCAAGATAGAAAACACATCCACTGCATATTTGTAATACTGTTTATTCAAAAAAGGCAATTACACAATACAGTATACATACTTGAAAAATACGACTCATAGTACTTAGCAGCCAGCTCATTTTCCTATTCAGGAATTTGCTGTAATATACAGTTCAAGAGCTTTGTTTTCTTGAAATAATTTACTAAACATGTTTATGTCTTGACAAAATACTTCTGTTGTTCAATGGCGTTTGATAACAATGTATACATTAGGGGCAGACTTGTATCCTAATATTGCAGGCTTTCTTTGGCCACAGGAGGTACGGTATGTGCTGTAAAGTTTCACCACAGTTATTGTGTAAAAGTCTTCCATTGGAAGAGGCTTAATACTAGGCAGCTGTTTTGTAACTAGTGTAGGTACTATTTAGGTTGAAAAAGGAGTAGTTCATGTTAACTAACAGAGAAAGTAATTGGTGACGAGAATCAAAGGTCAAGATGAGATCATGGTTGTCTCACTTAAGGCTTAATGTGTTGGCACGAGAGGAATAAAAGGGCACTGGATTAGCTTGATGACATTAAAATATGGGATAAACCGGACTACAACCTCTGTGTAGGTTGTCACATATTTGGTAAAACTTGTTTAGTTCCAGTAATGAATACATTATTGATACTTTAATGATTATACTTTTAAAAATAACCCCAGTGAAATGAAAGAAGCCCATTGTGACAGAAACGAGGAATGTGATATATCTGGTCAGGGAGCCTCTCTATGTGGGTCCCTTTAGGACATTAACACTCCCTAGTAGTTCTCATCTACGTCACCACAACTGAGAACAACTTGGAGTTCAGCAATGAAGATTTATGGACCAAATATCTGGGACCGCTTTAACCCTGAGGTCTTTAGATCAAGCCTGGAGACTGTGCTGTGTTTCGCTGCCTTTTGTTCAATGTGATAACTTCACACTGCACTGTTACATTTACAGTTGTATTCTGTTCCTGTTTTTAGTTTGTTTTATTTTGTATCCTCTTGGCCCTTTAATGACGGCTTTTAATTGTATTGAAATGTATTTTGTGGTATGTTTCTTATGCACTTTGTCTTAATGCTTTGAAGTTTTATGTAAAGCACTTTGAATTGCTTTGTGTCTTAAATGTGTTCCATAAATAAATCTGCCTTTTATTGCCTCAAGATGGATATTAAAATATATCCAAGCACTTCTTTAACAGTACAAAAACAGTACACATTTATAGATAATGGTGAACATTAACCGACTCTAGGATCACCCAGGGTTCTCCTTTGCTCCTCCACCCTCAAGCCTTGGTTGTAAAGGTGTGGCGCGGCGCAGCAGGCTCTATCACAGATGCCGTGTTCAGAGGACTTTGCCCCAAAAACAGTCAATATACAGATACTGAGGCCTCTGCAGGGCCTTTCTATGTTGGCTCAGATTGAGGACGTTTCATCCATTGGAGTGCGTTCTTCTAGTTTGCAACAACCCGAGACTTCATCCAGTCCAGACTGGCAGGTAGACTGGGAGAGAACGGAGAGAAAGAAAGCATTTTGAGTGACGGAAATATTTAATACAGAATGAAATGTTTCTAAACACATGTTGTTGTTCAGACTAACTCTAGCTAAGCAAGCTTTTTTATGTTTGAAATAATCTATCTGTAAACAATTGATATACAATTTGTGTTTGTTTGCATGTATGTTCCATTTGTGTCATCACTTTTTTCTGCTGTGTTTATTTTGTTAACTGTTTTTTTCTCTGCAACTTCTACATTTATTTCAATATTTATACATTTTTACAAGTCTCAGTTTTACAATGTCTTACTGTCTTATTATTCTGTGTTCTTGAAAAGTTACATTCCAATGGGTTATTCCTGAGAAAAGCATTTCCAGGAACAATGAAAGCAGAAAGGAGGAGAAAGTGTGAGGTACGTTAGGCAGACTCACCCTTCCCCTGTGAGGGCGCAGCAGGCTTGAACATGCCAGGGGTGTGATGAGATGGAGTCGAGTGTGAGGCACTGCGAGATCTCTGCTGCCGTCATCGAGCCCTTCACGTCCTGTTTGTTGGCCAAAATAAGAAGAGCTGCATTTTGTAGTTCCTAAAAAAAAAAGCAGAAGGGTTACCAATGTTGCTTTCTGTATTTGTATCTAAAGAGCTGAAGTGTTTCCAATGGAAACTCCAAATATGACCCAACGTCAACTTTTGAGAACAGAGAACATAAACGTCAGCGGAAAATTCAGACACATGTCAACACGCTGACTCACAAAGTCTGAGCCAAAACTTCCTCATCACGTTGTGTCACGGCTTTAATTAGTTACTGTAAAAGCAGGTGGGTATCTCTGACATCTAGACAGAATAACAAAAGGGTTTTACGTCAAGTATTAACCCTGCTGCTGTCACGGAATGTACTTCAGTACAATTTGAGGTACTTGTATACGTTAGTTATAGTTATTTAAGTTCCTGCTCCTTTCTGCTTTATGATAATTAACTGCATTTCAAACTTCCTGCTCTGCCACATAACATTGATTGTCTAAGTTTCCTTGTGGATTGAGATTGTCAATGCAAATAAGTAATACAAAAATGAATTAGGATGTAGCATTATACATTAAGATAAGATAACATGTGATCATCAGTGGTTGGAAATTCACAAGCCGCATGTAAAATAATTTAAATTAGACCCACATATCATTCAACCTTTGTTTTAAATTAGAATATCATTGAACACATCATTAAAAATATATCTGACTAAATTAATAAAGGAAAAAAACTAGGCATCAAGGAACAAAAATAACAAACTAAAAGGAAAATGATAATAAAAGAGCCAAATTAGCAAAGAAATAAAACCTTAAATAAAAATGAGAACATTAAAATGCATCCATATTATCCAATCCAGTAACATACATTATCCTGACTCTAATAGCCATTCTGCATAAGTAGTACTTTACAACATATAATATGATGTCAAGACTTTTTGTACTAGTTAACATGTTGAATGCAGAACCAAAAGTACCTCTGCACCTCTGTGCTGCTGTAATCTAATCTAATGTAAAGACTGATTTGTGGTAACATCTGGACCATAATGATTGTTACTCATGAAATAACAAACATCTGTCAACACAGCTTGATTTGTACCTCATGTGCAAGCATTTGGTGCAGTTCCTCTTTGGTGAGTGTGAGACGTTCACGGTCGGTGCTGTCCACAACCAGAATGACAATCTGAAAGAGAAGTTATTAAATCAGATTTAAGCAACACAGTCACATAAACCTCATATTATCAGAGCTTGTATTATCAGGAGGGGGGAACAAGAAACCTTCTGCAGACATATGTAATATATTATAGGTGATTATGTAATGGTGATAAGTAACTTTTTCTGTACTTTGACAAATGTTTTTTTATTATTGTGTTCTACATTGCAGGAGAACGCTTATGTGTATTGTGTTATGTTGTTGACTGGTTTTAAATATTTTCATTATTTAAGGGCCACCGTTAGAAATAAGATGAGGCATTAAGGGGTTTATCCCCAAATTAAATAAAAAAATATAGGTTAATGGGCAAAAGCTACATCAACACAAGCCAATAAATGCTTTCCTTTTCTGACTTGGATATCTGATATCATACCAAGTCAATGATCAATTCTTGTTCAAAAGCAAGATTCAATGTGTTTTTAGGGGGGGGGGGGACGTTGGATAAATGCCTCAGCAACATGTCATGTTTCTGACCTTTATGATTTATTTGTTACTGTAAATTGTGATTCAGTGCCTTTATCTGTGCTGCTGTAGACAGGAAGTGATCCGTACCTCTGTGTTGCCGTAGTACGAGTACCAGCTGGCTCGAAGGTTGTCCTGTCCTCCGATATCCCAGACCAAGAAGTGTGTTTTACGTACGGTGATCTCCTCAACATTGCTGCCGATGGTTGGTGATGTGTGCACAGCTTCTTTTGTCAGACTGTTTGTGCAGAGAAAAAAACCACATTATAAATACAGATATTCAGCATATATTATGGTTATATGACACTATTTAAGTCGAAAAATTGTGCTAAATCACTTACAACTGATAAAGGATGGTTGTCTTCCCAGCATTGTCCAAACCCACAATGATTACTTTGTGCTCTGAGGGAAGAAAAGTAGATTATATGTACCCAGTGCAAACATGTTTTCATTCTCATTAGAACACACTTCTAATCTTGAGTTGCATAGTTCATTTCAGAGCAAAACAAGAGAAAAAGTACACACAGATAAGATAAAGGACAGACAGACGTCTGTTATTCAAAGTAAAGTTGTTACATCACTGCATGGCAACAATACCAGGTATGTGCTGTGTATCAACTGCTGACAGAGTTACTTTTACTGTAAGTCACTCTGAATAAAAGAACATTCATATGTTTAGTGATAAAAGAGAAGAAACGTTAACCAGTGACCAGTGCTGAACGACATCTTGGCCTAAATAAATTGGATAGGATTATGAATTATGAAAATCGTATTAATATAGATATCTCTGTTATGTTGCAACCCGTAAAAGTGTAGCTTATTTTAATTACCTTATAGACTCAAAGGTAGCTTTTTCTATAAAAACACATCATCATAATTAAGAGTTGAATCATGTATATTAAAAGGTAACGTTACTGTACTGACTTTCCACCAATGATTGTGTTATTGTGATAGGCAACATGAAAACAATAGTTATTTATAGTTATTTAGTCAATTTTCAACATATTATTTCAGGATATGCTATACTTAAACAATTGGAGAGCGTTTTAAAAGTAACAACACTTGACACCAAATATCGTTTGAAATGAACTTTATCTTACCTGTGTCACCGAAGACAGACAGCATCTTGGTCAGAATAAATCCCATATTCAACAAGTGTGAGATGTGAGCAACGAACACAATAAGATCCAGTAAACCCGACCTGATGGAGACACACTTCAGTGTAAACTGCTGACTAGCAAACTAACCTGAATTCCTTTATGTGATATCGCTTTCTACTGCTCCATTGCGTGAGTGGGTGGCGCCTAGAAACCCTCTTAAAAATGTGACTCACGGACGAAGGGCATAGTAATGGTGCGTTCATGTGCCGTTGGAAATGTCTGAATTACCACAAATATTATTGGCTTTACATTACAACTTGATTATTTTGTAGGCTATACCTAGCCAAAGCTGATAGAGTAAATAAAGCAATAAATATTGATTGAAACAATACAACATTTTGGTTAAAAATAAAGGTGGTATTCACACCAGTTGGTCAGCCTATGTAATTAATTATATTTTATATGATCAAATAAGGATTAATGTAGACGTCGTATATGAAATATAGGATATTGAAAATAAAATAAATACATATTATTTTATAAATAGCGTAGTTGTTTCTTTTTTTACTCACTTAGCTTCAAGGCGTGACATACACATGTTGCTTAGATTTAAAACCTCACATCTCTTTTAAATTATATGACAGCTCAACATAATTTCAAACCATTAAATAGGCTTTAAGTGTAAATTATTATCAGTTTAGAATGAAAAATATGTTTCTAAAGTCTCTTCAACAGTATCACAGCGTCACCGGTTCGTAGCTACTGAACATTTAAAACATATTTTTTCCAACAACATCCATACAGTAGATCCAGTCCTCCAGGTTTATTTGACTAATAGCCTTTAAGGTGTTTCATATTTTTAAACTCAAAGAAAATGTATCAACAATCCTACTTTACCATTGTAGCTCATAAGTAAGAGTTTATTCAGGAACACGTGAAGGCAACATAGACACCGACGACAGGAGTGGACTGATGACGCAACTAATGACACACATGGACTGTCCATATATGGAGTAGAAGGAAAACTAGGTTCCTTCCTCTGTCTGTATTATGAAGCAACAGAAAGCAAAACTGGTATTTAAAGAAAATCCCCGTGATTTCCAACATTCGGGAAGGTGTTTTCCAAGTACTAACCTACTGCACTCTAAAATAATATACCCTAACCAAACATTGTAATAGCTAGCACAACTTAAAGTGTTTGTGGCCATTTCATTTCTTTAAATTAAATACCAAACAATCCCAGAATACCTTTTTTGTTCAGTGAGGACATTCAACTTGTACAGTTCCTTATCTACCTAAGAGGTTAACCCACATTTTAAACACAATCTATTACAATAACATTTTAGTTTTTGGTTTATTTCCTCAGTTGATACATTTTGATTTTGATTGTTACATTTATATTGTTATTTTTTTGTTTATTTGTTAGACATGTTCAATGTACACAAAGAGTCATTGTACTGTGAGTGTGCGACTCTGCCGTTTGTATACTCTAAATAAATACTGAATGAACATTTTGATTTGCTCATGAGTATGAAACTTGAAAGCAACTCCACTGTACTTAACTATTTCAATTGAAGCTTCTTTATACTCCTACTTCATTATATTTCAGAAGAAACATGGAACATTTTATACTATATGAGATCACAATATAATATATATTATTAAACATTTTTAAAAGGGGTCATTCTTTATGATGAGTACTTTTAATACTTGCTGTGTTTTTATTCTCTTCACTAAAATCACGTTACTTGTAGTGTTTGTACAGTGTGACATTGATACTTTTACTGAAGAAAAAACATATAAATACTTCTTCCACTGAGCTGTCTTATAGTATTTTTACACTGGGCTCTAGCCTCCACATGTTGTTAAATAACACTTACGTTTAGTTATCAGATGGAAACAGTGTCCGTGTTTGTGACATTTCCTCCACTGCAGATAACATGACAAAAACACTGAACATGAGAAAATAAAACCACATCCTGGACCGGCAGAACGTTTGACTTATGTGGCTTTCTCAAAGCGTTTCCTCCACGACCCGAAGACTTCTCGGGTGTCATCGATGCAATCAGAGAGCTTAGGAGGTAACAGTTTCAGTGTATATCAATGTGAAAACAATAAAGTGACAACAATCTTAGAGCATTTTCTGTTCTTGTCATGTTCTGTTAAAGGTTCTGTGTGTTTTCAGGAATCAAACAATGTGGCTTTTGTTTAAGTTTTGCAGTTAATAAAAGCATTTTTGACTGGTTCTAAGAGCATGGAGAAATTAGGATTTATATCAGACATAGAATGATTTGATTCCCATCTTTGGTTTTAATAATGATGTGAATGAAATAAGGAAGATGTAGTTTCAGTTTACGAGGAAGAGAAACAAATATTAATCAATTGTATCGAATGGACTTCCCCTAACTATAAGCTCTAAGACATAAAATACATCACTCAAACACACATGTTGACATACACATGCAGGTTGTGCGTCTGTGAAGTGTGTCTTCACATCTCACCGTATCAATTAAGTGACACAATTGCATTTTCTGATTACATTTTTAATTAAAATACGAATTTATCCACAGATTAAAAATGAAAGGCAGAAAAAGCAAAATGTAGCTACAATCAGGCACCAATGATACATGTTAGTTCATATTTTTAACAATTGCGATAACGCAACAATAACATTATTTACTGATCATTATTTAATATTTATTTATTCAACTGAAGACGGGCGGGCCCAAGCGGCCCACCAAAGACATTCATGGACTCTCCATTATAGATAACTGAGTGAAGACCAAAGCTGGTCCTACCCCCCCACCCCACTTGATACTCATCTCAATACCTCACAAGAACTGAAGATTTAAAATAAAAATAAAGCAAATGTTCACAGGAAAAAACAACACTATTTCAGTCAGAAATCAAGAGTAAGAAGAAAGTGGTATTTAATATCAGAAAAGCTAGCTGTTTGGGTGGAAGTCAGGAGTGATTTACCACACACACAAGCACTTTTTTTATATATAACCATTAGCCCTGAAAAACAGACGACAAAGCTGGTGCAAAGGAAAAGTAACGACATGAGCAACGTGCTGGAGCCACAGCATGAGCTACGGTGCAGAGAAGCCACAAGACACGAAGAGACACAAACATGGGATGAGAGTAACAAGAGTTAAGACATCCCACCGTGGCAGGGGTGGACATGGCTTGGCAAGACATTCCGGCACTTGTGATTGGAGATTTCTTGAAATAAGGATGTTTTAGGGTGCGAGTGACTAAGGCAGGACACTTCATTCACACAACTACAATAGCAGTGCTGCTTTGAATTTGCACCACGTTAGAAAATGAATCCTGCAGGCGCTCTCGGGACCCACAGGGAAGAGGAAAACAGAAACGGGAGGACTAGGTCAGACAGACGGGTGCAGTGGCTGAACCAGGTCAGGGAAGAAGAAGTAAACATCTTTGGAGTGTACTCTTTGTTGTTATCAAGCATGAACATAGCAACATCGATAAATTGTTGTGTTAAAATATGGCAACTTCTCCACCAACTTTCTTTTTTAAGGTCTGGGTGATAAGAACGTGGAGCTGAGGGACTTGTAACTTCTGAAATCCAAAATCACTGAGTGAGATTAAGGTAAAGAGAAACCCTGACACTGTGCTGTACGTGGGGACAGTGACATTAGACCCTGTTTAAGACTGCAGAGGACAGACAGGACAGACTACAGCTCTACCGGCCGTCACACACTACAACTGAAGGAGAGATCGATCACAATCAGAGATTCACAATTACTGTCCTCGTGCTGTCAGTATAGAAATACATGATATTCATGCAGTAAGGAAACAAAAAACAGAACAATATAATTTTTTCTAAACATAAATAAATTGAATTGCAAGAAGTTGATGAATGGCATCTGTTTCTCTTTACATTGCACTGGGATGTAAACAGATTTATTTGTCAGCCTGACTGGCATGGCCCCCAACCCACACAATACCTGAAACCCTCCCCACCCTTCCCCCATCTCTCAGTCTGTCCAGTAGCTTCCTTCCCTCTGCGTGGTGATGCTCAGCGGATGTAGACGTCCCTCCCCCAGTCGTCCTGGTTCTTGTTGCGGCTCATGTTGGCCCCGGTGTCCACAGGCTCCTGGCAGTAGCGCTCCCTCAGCTTGGCGCGTCCGTGTGGCTGCGTCTGGCTCGGCATCGGAGGGTGGTTCAGGTTCTCCTGGTCCGGTTCGGCACCTTCGTCTTCCCAGGATGCCTGCCTGCCGTGATGCTGCGCCAGGTGGAGGCGGCTGCCCCCTCCCCCTCGGTAGGGCTCGGGCTCTTCATAGGGGTCAGTCTCAATGTCCATGCAGGAGTCGCCGGCCTCGGTGTAGGCGGAGTCCCGGCTGCCCTGGGTCTCAGAGTCGAAGGTGTCCTGCCGGGAAAGCCCCCGGCCGCTGCCCCCCCGCAGCTGGCCCCGAGAAGAGCGCAGGTACGCCTGCTGCTGCTGCTGCTGCTGCTGAGGCTTTCCTCCCAGGTCTGTCTGATAGTCTTGCAGGGTGCCGCTCCCGCCACACTCTGTCAGGGGCCCGTCTCGCTTCTGCTCCCCATGCACCAGGTACGGCCCCTGCAGCCAGACATGCCACACAGCAACCATGCAGAGACACAAACAGCAGAGCAAGACCAAACTGTCAGTGGTTAGTAGGCAGGCTTAGCATTAAGACTGAAACCAACTAATTTCATTATAGATTAAACTGCAAATTATTTTTGTGGATGTATCTATTAACCAATTGGTCAGTCTGAGTTTCTCAAAGGTCAAAGGTTATATTTTTGAAATGTCTTGTTTTGTCAAAACCCAGAGCTACTAATTGAATATAACATTTAACATAGAAAAGCAAAACAACTCTTTATTAGAGAGGCTGAAAAACAGCATTTTCTGCCATAGTTACATGCAAAAGTGTTTAGGTTAGGTTGTACAAATATTTGGCATTTCTTTTTCTATCGATCCACTATTTGTTGCAGCTTTAGTTAGCAGGAGGCAGAGCATTCAACACAGAACGTGATGTTCCCGCTGAAGGACCTGTGGTTCTGAAAGCGTTAGTGTTCATGACTGACATCAACCTATTTATATCACACACTCACACATTCCTGGTTTTCACTTTGCACACACACACACACACACACAAGCAGTCTGAATATCTAACATGACAGTGCCACCTTCTGGCAGATTGACCTCATGGCAGAAATAAAGCAGAAATAACTATTATATAGTTATTAATTTAACTCTGCAGCACATGATGTTAAGACTGAAACAATTTCACGTAAATTTAAAAAATACAACAACGGTTTCTGGATGTTATTTTGGACTTTTTTGTTGATGCTTCTAAGACAGCATCAATAAAAATGGTAGAATTAAATATAAAACATGTTTTAAGCCATTTGTTGAAATTCTGCTGCTCGGGTGACACAAATATCTATGACAATGTGCAACTCATATAAATGAATGTGCAGCCAGTCGTAACTTATGAGTAGAGACACACCAAATTAATATTTGGATTATAAAAAGATTAAAGTGGACACAGTGTTAGCAACGGCCTCCAACGAAACAAAGCGTTTCTGTCTGAAGAGGCGGACATGACTTGCTGTTTTCGGGCCGGTACCATAGCAACACGGAGGAAGACAGCAATCTGGATTCAGCCTCCCAGAGAAGAAAAAGTGGCGGCGAGAGGAGGCCACAGAGCTAAAGAGGGCAGGGTGGGGGGCAGCAGATATCCTTTTACTCTTCATTACAGCAATATGGAGGGGCCCCCAACGGCAGAGCTGAGTTACTCTTTAAGTCCAGTGTGGTTTGCTCTCACAGTTTAAACAGCGTTGGCAAGGTAACGCTGACCTGCTAACATACATGTAATCTCTCTTGTGGGTGTTCTTAAAGCTAGCTGTTCATGTGTGTGAATTTGGCTCATTTACGTGTCAGGTGTGCTAGTGTGTATGTGTTTCTATATACAGCATCGACAGGGTTTTAATGCACTTTTCCTTCAGGCTGCTGGGTTGTGGTTGAGGTACCAGAGTCCCCCCCCCCCCTGCCCTCTATGTTGGACTTCAGAGAGCATGTTCTTCCTCTTTCCTCTCATTGGCTAAAGGACCGTCCATGTCAGGCCACATATCCATATTTCTGCGCAGGGAGGTGAGCACCTGTACCTGCAGGTTGGAGACGGGCTCGGGGGAGGAGGCCAGAGCTGCTGTGGCCATGGTGCGGTTCAGCAGAGGGTTGGGGGGGTTGCTGCTCGGGGGGTGTGTCGCCTTCCAGTACGCCTCCAGGTAGTCAGCCAGATGTTCGCAGGCGTCCTCTAGCTGGTTCTCGTCCAGGATGATGTCAAACAATTCCTGCACAGAAATACAATTACTATTAAGGTGAGACAATACAGGCAAAAACATAATCTTCTTGCACTTTTCAATTTTTCAATTATTTTGTTTCTATAATGTCTTCTTGCAGAGTATTTGGGATCGAAAACATTTATTATTTTCACCTGTACTGTATCGCAGAATGTGTAGAATTGTAAAATACATTTAAAAGGCTCTTTTAACAAAACAAGTTTTTCTCATACTCTAAAATCTTCCCCTTATAGCACCAACATACACCAAACTTTGCAGTTCCTTTCCTATCTATATTATAGGAAGTGTTATTTTATTACTCAGGTCACAAAGCATACTCACAGGTGGGCACTGGGCCAACTTGTCTGCTGCCACCATCTGCACATTTAGGTGTTTGGCCTGGGATTTCCCCCTAGATTTGATGAGCCTCTGGAGGACCTGCAGGGAGACAAAAACCCTTCAGAGAATCTAATAAAGCAATGTTATAGGTAGGGGTAGGTAGGCAAATGTAATCCAGCTAACAAAATATAGTGCTGCAGAGATAAAGTATTGGTCTGGTTCCTTCAATACAGGTAAATGTAATAACCAAAAACTATAAACAAGCTACAAAAAGGTTGCATGACTTTACTTGATCACCACTAAGTGGATAACCTTGCCTGTTTGAGTATGTTAGATGACCCTCACAGCCTCTGTAGCCTAATTTAGAAACCATTTTTGTATGACACCTTAAAGCTTCAACATTCACAAGGGCATTTATGGACATATATTATCTAAAAGAACAAAATCTTAACATTTCTTAAGCCTGTGTTAAACACAAACCTTCTTTTAGACATCAAACCTTTAACATTTGCGAATCCCAAACACAAGAGCGTTTGAGTTGAGGAAACCAGAAGTGCAAAAACTCATTTCTGGGTTAAAGACTTATTCCTACAGCACTTTTATACAGAATATAATTACATTTCAAGGGTAATGCTAACAAATGAAACTCATAAATAGGGCTTTGATTTAAGACTCATGTATCGCCATACCTTAGGTGAGGCTATTTTGATATAGACAATGATGGGAGCCAGGGAGGTCTTGGCCAGCTGAGAGGGGTGGTTGATCGTGTCTGCATCCAGGGCGACCAGCTGGAGAGTGCGGGCCAGCTCAAAGATACGCTCGATCTCACTCTGCACCTCCGCTGAAGGCCCAGCACACAGAACACACAGGTAAGTTCAGCGAGAAGGCAAAACAATTGTGTAATCTTCTGCTAACTATGAGGAGATGTAGCCGTGTATATCAGCCATAAGTACATAACCAACATGTTTGTACTAAATCATGCATGATTAAGATTTTAGAAAAAAACATTTCCAAGCGTATGAATTAGATTGGATCACAGTTAAGTTCCATTTATGCAATGCTAAATGGAACAGAGCAGCATCCTCATTCTGTTGCCACCTCTCAACATTACCTTATGTTCTTCTGATCTTTCTTTATTTCAAAGGAAGGAGGCACTTAAGAATGAGATGCCTTGTAATCACTTGTAATAAGAGCACGATTTTTCACCATGTAAATAAAACAGAAAAAAACACCCTCTCAAAACAAATTAGGTGGAACATTAGTTGTTATTAGCGCTAATGGGCACAGCAGTCATTATTTTATCAGGTGAACCACTCAAGTCTCTGCACTGCTTGGGTGTTTTGTTTTCATTGTTCCTCAACAACAGCCTATAAGAGCTTGTTATTCAGCATTTTGAGCACAGTCCCCCCACCCGTGTTTTTTTTATCAGCCTGTTGACGTGTAAGGAGAGAGACTAAAACTGAAAACAAGAATTGGAAACCTCGCCTGTCTGGGCAAACCTCGGCCCCTCTGAGGCGTGGGCGCTGCCAAACCAGTGCCAGGGAGAGATAACGGGGGCAAGGCAATCTGCAGAGAGCCGGGGCTGCACACACTGCAGCAGCCTCCAGAGGGCTGAAGCATAAAGAATTCAAGATGGAGGCAAAAAAACAGGGCCTCAGCCGAGTGATAAGACTCATGAACTTTAACTCATATAAAGAAATAGCTGGCAAGGTTTTCATTACCTCAACAAAGACTTTTGCAAATTTGGATTTAACTTCACAGAGAAACATGTTCCCCTGCCATGACCAGAAAGAGTGCATGAGGCAAGGTCCAGCTTTTATAGAGGCTATCCTTGTATGATTGCTCAGAGACAGTATGGATTATCCTAGTCAAAAAAAGGGGGAGAGCAGTATGGAAAGTATCGGCTTCCATCTCTGCTCATTCCCGCTCAGTTTAGAGCGGTTGCCAGCCGCCCTGTTGCCCTCCCACAGATCTCTCCCTGCTTTGGTTTTGTAATACTTTTTCTTTTGTTAGAGACTACAGGCTGTCAAACAGAAGTATGAGGAACAGAGAAACTGACAGGCAAGCAGACGAGCAGACAAATGATGTATGAGCAAATGATGAATAAAGTGAGAAGAAAAGGGAAGTGAGGAAGGAGAGGCTTCATTGTTTTGTTGCAAGGAGAGCATACGTACCCAGTACGTCTGAATCAATACAGAGTAGAAGAACAAGAAGAAAATGGGAGGTGGGAGAGTAGGAAGGAAGATTGGGTGATGGGCAGAAAAGACAGGATGAAGAAAGAGAGAGACCAGATCAGACTCAGACAAAAAGGGGTATAAAAGGGGGGAACATTTACACTTTCTTTGAAGGATTTTGCCAACTTTGCTATCTATCTATCTATCTATCTATCTATCTATCTATCTTTCCACCTATCTATCTATCTATCTATCTATCTATCTATCTATCTATCTATCTTTCCACCTTTCTATCAAGAAACACAATGAAAGCAGTAAACATATGAAACACAGACATTGAAAACACTTAAAATGTACGTTCTGCAACATGATGTGAGGAAAATAAATATTTTCCGTTTGCTTGTTCTGCACTGCAATATTTTATCAAGTGCTTTATGACTATTCAAACAACAAAATAAGAGTCCAATGAATGTCTGAACTGTGAAGTTAATGGCATTTTTGTTTGGCTGTGATTTGTGCAGATCCAAAGTGGCTGTATGTAGTCTTACCCAGGCTGGATCGGGTACTGGAGCGTTCAATGATGGTGTGTTTGCTGGGGTTGTTGAGGACTGAGCGTTTGGCCAGAGATATGTCCGCTGTCACCCGGGTGATGGATATCCTGAAACGGATATCCAGTACAGCAGTCATTACCGGGTTGGCAAACAGAAACCAGTTAAAGCAGAGCGTACAGTACATGATGGCTGCAGAGAGCAGATGGTCTCACTCTTACCTGCCCTCAAACTTGTGTTTCAGGAAGTCAAAGAGAGCTTTCTGCATCATGTCTGTCACCTAGAGACGAAACATCAGACATAAGACAACAAACTATAATAGTAAACATTGATGTAAGACAAATAAATGTTGGCAGAGGTGTAAAAAGTTTTATAATTGCATAATAAAAAGTACACTGTTACATGTAAAAGTCCTGCATTCAAGATTTTACTAAAAGTACAAAAGTAATAGCATCAAAATAAACTCACACAAGTACCAAAAAGGCAAATTTGAGAATAGTATTATATAATTGGATAATAATTATTTAAGCTTTAATGTGTTCATCACTTGTTGCTACATTGTAGTTTGTGACTTTTAATTCAGTTTTATCTTAACCTGTAATAACAATTGTTAAATTACTTGTTTTATATATATAAAAATCCTGTGAACTGTAGTGAAGTATTAGTACAAAGCAGCAGGAAATATAACGTATAAGTACAACTACCTCAAAATTGCAATTATTACAGTACTTAAAGGTGGGGTATGTAAGTTTGAGAAACCGGCTCGAGATACACTTTTTGTTATATTCCATGGAATGCTCTTAACATCCCGATAGCAATGAATATCTTAAGTGCTTTGACAAAAAATCCATAACAAAATGTCATCTGTGGAAGCCGTAATACTGTAAAAAGCACGACCAATCATTTTAGCCAGCCCGGCTAAAATAACTGGATGGCCTACCTGCCTGTCAGCTTTCCATCTGTGCACAAACTTATCTCGTGCCCTCATTGGTCATGTGCGCGTTCGTGTGTGTTGGAGGAGGGGCTCTGTAAGGAAGTGGCAGATTTTCTCCGGTTGTGTATTTTCAAATTCTACGCACTCGAGCTGGTTTCTCCAAAATTACCTACCCCACCTTTAACACTAGAACCGCCAACGGGGTCAATTTGACCCCGAGCTGTTTTATATTTGATGTAACTTTTTTTCAATAAAATATTAAAGTCTCCCAGTCCGTGACTTTTCCTGAAAGTGTGTTATGTACCACCCTCTGTTGTTAAAAATTGTCAATATGAAGTCAGATTGAAGAAATCACCCAAAAAATTGCCATTTATACCTATTTCCGCCAAGCGGGTCATATTGACCCCACCCCTTTTCATATAAACATGACGTGTTGCTATAGCAATGCCTTTTGTCTACTGCGGTTCCTCCTTATAGATTGAGAGATAGATTGAGAGAGAGAGAGATAGATAGATGGATAGATATATTGATAGATAGTTATAGATAGTTAGAGAGAGAGAGAGAGAGAGAGAGAGAGAGAGAGAGAGAGAGAGAGAGAGAGAGAGAGAGAGAGAGAGAGAGAGAGAGAGAGAGAGAGAGAGAGAGAGAGAGAGAGAGATAGCTCACGGGAGACTGCTCGCACTGCGCTCCGCAGCAAACAGCTGTGGGGCGAGTTGAAAGTACGTTATGCTGGCCGCGGTGTCTAAATAATGCTTCCTGCCCAGCGGGCCATTTATAATGTCGAGCCCTGAGAGTCCACAGATTATATTGGTATACGTTTCATCCCTGTGCGATCAAAACTCTCTGTTCAATAAAAGAACATTTTACCTTGAAAATCAATGCATTCTAATAGCGGGTCAATTTGACCCAGGTGGCGGTTTTAGGTATAAAAAATCTCTGGCAGTTCTAGTGTTAAATAAAGGTACATAGAATTTTGCTTATTTTTCTCCTTGCCTCATATCCTTTGAGTGATGGTCCGACTAGGATGATGGGTCTCATGGAGGGAACCACATCGTAGGGGGGAACATGCTCCATCTGAGCCGGAGAAAAAAGAGAGCACAAACATTAGGGTGAGCGAGGCCGTTACGTTGCGTCTGCGCGTGCATTTAAAACAGCTCGAAAAGGTGTACACTCACACATAAATCCACATTAACTCAACCCAAAAGCCCTCTCTGTGAGCAGTCAGACTGATGGATTGTGGGTTTTTAGATGCTGGAGTCCATTGGTTTTATTGACTGGCTATGAATGGTCAGAGACGGGGATCAATTTCTCTCTGAAAGCACTCGCTTCTATTTCTTAGTCTGCATTCTTACATAATTAGTGTCCATAATTAAACCACCAGACGCTAGGGTGTCAGGAAAGCTCTCGTGGACGAGCTGCTACTCTAACACAGGCGTCACACTTCACACTTTCCTTTTTTTGTTGTGCATCAGCACCTGTCAATGTATTACTGCCAATAAATGCTGAATTGAGAGTTTTATAGTAAGAATGCACTTCCTTTTCCATTTGGATTTAAACTGTATGTTTTTCTATTTGTTTTTTTTATCCTCAATTCCAATTTAAGCTTGAAACCAACCATAATGTGTTCATCGCACAAATGTCTGTGAAGGCTTTATAAAACCCGTACACACAAACAATGAAACAAATCGGAGTGTTTTCTCCATAGTTCAGTTTAGTCTTTATCCCGTCTAAAGAACCCTGTACATCCTCAGCCTGTGGATTTCATTAAGCCATTTTCACAAAAGATTGATAAACCTATAAGCATGAAAGGGACTCATATAGAACACCCACACACAAACACAATCTATAATGCGACACATGAACTTGAGGCTTATTTGTACATGAAAGGAATGATTCATCTTTAAGGACTTCATAAGCATTTGTCCTATTTGGAAGCCGTCGGTTTTCAATGAGAGTGGGGTGAAAACAGTCCTATATGCTTTGTGAACATTGAAATTGGATGGATTTCTTTTTAGATTGGTATTCCAAGCACGCCCCCTCGTCCATGTCCGCTGTGAGGCTCTTCAAGCAGGAGATAGTGCTGGAGTGCTCCGCTCCACTACATTACATTACATAAAGCGGAGCAACGGAAGCTAATTTCACCTCATTCGTATTCACAGAAGCTAAAAATACATATTTTAAAAGTTTCCAAATGGCTCTCGTCTCTTAAGGGGCAGAGCAGGAGCACTGGACATAACAATAGCTTCGGAATAACAGGAGCACAATTTAGTGTGGTGAGTAATGGAGGAGGGTGTACATAATATAGATCTGGATGATAGTTCAATATTACACTTTATTGTCACTCTTTAACATCAGATCTTTCAAAAAAATACAAATTGCAGATATTGTATTTAAAAAAACAGAGTGAACACATTTCTTTTTTGAGCAGCAAAAATTAATGTTTTGCTGCTCAAAAAAGAAATGTAATTAAACATTACAACAGCCATAATTATAGATATTTTTGGGAAATTATGGACAGTTTTGCTTAAATATTAGTGTAAAACATTTCCAAATGTTGTTGCAATCGAACAGACAGTACATCCCAATCGCAGATAAAATGTCAATTCATAAGATCCTATTATCCTATACCATTAAGATACATAAGTATATTTATACTTTTTAAGGAACCGTGGGAACACAGCGATTTTGTTTTAAAATCTGTTAGAAAAGGCTAATGTTGAGATATTGTGGTTCACAGATATCCAGTCTACATTGCAGTAATTGAATGATGAGTTAAAGGCCAATGTCTGTCACTCCTATCATAACATGTCTTTGCTCTGCAGCCTTAACGTGTGATTCAAATTGTGCTGAAAAGCATGAAAACTGCTGATTGTCGGCTACCGTCGCTTAAATCATCCGTCATAAATGGAAATGAAAGCATGTCAGGATGTATTACTGTTACACTCTGACTAACAGGGTCTGGGATGGAGCTGCGCCTGCATCTGCACACTGACAGCTGTGAGACAAGCTCTGGGGAATGACAAACCGTGATATACAATATATATATATATATTATCCTGTGAATATGCCAATATGCCAATATTCCGCAGACTGATTGCGTACCACCACAAGAAAGAAAATGGGACAATGACACAACAGAGGACGAGGAGTCAGAAATGTGAGAGGTTGGGGTTAAGATCGAACCACACTCACCGACTTCTGTTTCTGTTTAGCTGGACCACCTACAGTACCATTCCACACAAAAGCCAGAAGGGACAAAAGAAAGCACAAAACACAAAAGCACATTTAGTTATTGACATGATAGGATTAGTGGGGAGAGAAGCTGTTATTGATTAAAACAGAGTTTACAATGAATGCCTCCTGTGGCTTCATTTTAAAATAGATTCAGACGGATATGCAGCAGCAGCCATTTCAGAGTGTATCAGTTAGTTTAATGCCTCTCCCAGCTAGCAGGCACAGTAACAAACAAACAAACAAACAAACAAACAAACAAACATACATATATCAGTGTTACTGTCAAGACCAGAGCCTGAGGGGCTAAACAGGTTTTGATCCAGCTACAGGTGAGGCAGGGAAAGTTCAGTTGTGAGCGGTTAGTGAGAGGGGAAGAGGAGATTAGAGCTGAACACATCTTGGAGGGGACAGATGCAGGAGGGGGTCTGGCGATGTCCTGTAGCCCTAATGTTACCTTCTTAAAGAAGGGCAGTCGGTGGGCGTTGGCCTGAGGGGACGTTACGCTGCCTGACATGCCCTTGGAGGAGCGAGGGTCACCCTGGGACTCAGGGGGCTCCTCAGCATCCAGGTCCAGGGGGTCAACGTCAAAGGCCATATTGGACATATCCATGTGAGCTGACGGAGGGGGGATGGTGCAGAGAGAAGACGAAAACAGACAAGGAAGAAGGGAAAGAAGAGAGAGAGAGAGAGAGCAAAAAAGGGCAAAGTAAAAACAGGATGAGATAGGAGACATCAGAGAGGAGAAAACGCAAAAGGGGAAAGAGTCAAGAGAATGTGAAATGCATCCAGAAAGAGGCATGGAAGAGATGGTATATATTGAGATCAAAACAAGGTGATATTATATGATTTAAAGTGGAAACAACATAGAAAGAGTTTAAAAAAAGAACAGACCAGATTTCCATTAAGCAAGGCACAGATGAAAGGTACAATAGCATGAACAGAATAGATTCAGTGGACAGAAAGCAACAGAACTTGGAGTGTCGATGTGTAAAGCAGGGGCTGCACAATCGAGAAAAGTAGTAGAAAGGAAAGAAGGAATCAAGCTGAGAGGGAAGATGGGTGTTGGAAATAGATGTGTGTTGGGATTATAGTTGGTGAATCGGGTGTCAGGTGTGGAGGGGGAAGGGCAGGCAAGGCTGGCAGGTGTCCAGTTTTAAAGGAAGTGTGTAGGGCTTTGTGAAACACACTTTTTTTGCTTTGTGAAAATTGAGAGATGAGGAGAATTATACCACTCTAATATCAAACAGCTAAACTGGTTCTGTCTAAAAACAATACTATCTTCAAGCACCCCTAAAGCTCAATAATGAACATGTTCTATCTCATCTGTTTCAGTGTAAAAAAACATACTCTGGTTTCGTGTTTTATTATTTTAATTAGTGACCTTTAGAGGTGCTGATAGCCAGATTTACCTTTGAACAGAGCCATCTGTTTATTTGTGTGTGTGTGTGTGTGTGTGTGTGTGTGTGTGTGTGTGTGTGTGTGTGTGTGTGTGTGTGTGTGTGTGTGTGTGTGTGTGTGTGTGTGTGTGTGTGTGTGTGTGTGTGTGTAAGGATCCAACAATCTGGATTGATAGAATGATTTAATGATCAATGATCCAATATCATCAAAGCCAAGTTAAAAACACCTATCCATTATCCAAATATAATCCATTGTCTAAATAAGCATGATTCCTAAAATGTCAAAAATGTTTCTTTAGGTGAGATCACCTACTTTAGGGTGAACTAGGTATATTAGACAGATGTGCTTTCCGGTATACAGGTTTTCTGTTCAATAAAGTTGCTCTATTTAATTAAAATCTTAATGTCTATCAAAGTATGTTCCCCATGTTTGCACTTCTATCTCTGGCTGTCTCTCTGGATATCGAGCAGCTCTCTGTCGTCCTGGCGATGCACACACAAAAGCCAGACATACTTGTCAAGTTAAATGAGTGAGGTCCATTCTCAGCTCTATTTCAGTGCCGTCCTGTGTGCTAATGACAGACCTCCTAAGACCTCTCTCACATCACAGAGCAACCCACTGAGATGTGCCGTGATTCATCATCATGCCTGACTAACTAGCCAATTAAAATCTTCATCTAAATATCAGGCGCCTGTCTCATCACGCTGTGTCAGGATTGCACACATACACCCACATAAACACGCACACAGTCACTATTCTGACAGAAGAGAGGGAGACCCCCTTGACCTCACCTGTGCCAGGTGGGGTGGGCCTGCGGGTTCCCGTGGCAACGTCCAGACTGGAGCTTCCTCCAGATTTACTATTATTGGAGAAGAAAAAGCGAAAGTTATTTTTGTGGTAAAGTAAAGACCAAATTATAGCTTCACAATACTGCAGTAATCATCAGGACGTTTATTTTTTACCAACAAATAATATATGTTAGGTTTTCTCCCGCCAGGAGGGGGCTCCTCATAGTTTAAAGTGCTGTATTGGCCTTCTGGTAACAAATAGTGAAGAGAACACATTTGGAAAAAGCCAGAATGAGCTTCTGACTTTGAGAAAAATGTCATCTAAGTAATTAAAGTTTGGGTAGGCGACGTGTTTTATGCTTCATAAAGCTACAGTTCCACAATATTATTGTAATTCAAGTTGTGTGAGAGAACATTTGTATTCTGCATTTCCTCTTGGCTCAGTTTTCAGACTTTAGAAAATCTCCTTTATTTTCCAGAAAACAACATACCCCGTGGCACCACTTCAATTAGAATAAGCTTAAAGGTTATTAAGGAATGTTTTCCCAATCCTGCCAAAAATAAAGTACCTCCCCCAGCTTAAAGAAATGAAGTGAACTCCCTGTAAAAATGATATACTAGAATCCCATCAACCCTTGTTATTGTTATATGTGTTGATGATGTGTGTGTGAAGGATAGTCAAGCACACACATACATTCCTGGAAAATATAAAATAAAAAACCTACACTTCAGAAATCTATAGTATATACATATTGTAGTTGTAGTGGAATACGGTGACTCACTGCAGTGCTTGTGTCTATTTAAGGAAGATTTACATTGCCTGGTGGGTGATGTGTGACTCAGGTTTGACCTGTTTTGAAAAGTGTGGTTGTTGTTTGTGACGCTGATCCTGGAGCTGCTGAGGGACTTCAACAGTTACCTGGAGCTGAGTCGGTTCTGTCTCATCCTCTGCTCTTGCAGCATGCGGGTGTTTTCCAGTTTGACCGGGCTGGGGATGAAGCCCACCTCACAGCCCTCCTTCACCAGACGTCCGATCCACCAGTCATTGTTGTATTTCTGCAAAGAGACAGACATCTGTAACCAATGATGTACCAGCATTTTTCTTTTCACATGCATTATCACTGGGTTGAATTAAAAGGTACACATTTGAAATAACATGGACAGTGCAAGGAACAATGAATTGTATGCAATTTCATAAATGTAGACATCGTTAACAATAAAATAATAACAGCATATCATATTTAAAGTTAAGAAAAACATAGAACAGAACTGTACCGTTCATAGTACAGAAAGCCTAAAGTACAATCAATTGTAGTAGAATAGATTAGACTAGAGTAAACTTGACTTTTTCTGAGATGGAAATCTTGCCTTAAATGACCAAACATTACATAAATAACATGAAAACACCAAAAACTGGTAGAATTGAAGTGCACAAGTGCTTAGCACAAAAATGCTGTTTTGCACAAATGCACTTAGGTTCAGCCTCATTGAGTCAAACCATGAACCAAACATCGCTAAGTGATGTGGTTTTGCACTTTGCCACACAAAGTCTTCCTCCTGGTGGCAAAGGTTCGTATTCAGAGAAGAGAGGATGTTGAGTCTGCAATGATTTGTGTTGCTTGTTTCATGACTGCCTACTCTAAATGTGCTTTGTATTCTTCCTCTTACCCTCAAAGCTGTTTTGGGAAAGTTAGAATGCAGGCTTTCAGTTGCACTATTGCAATATAAGGTTGCTGAATCAAGTAGTAGCCCTATGTGAACCTGAGCACAATGAGGCACACTTTCTTGCAAATAAGTTTTATGCCTGATGTCAGTAAACTAATGTTATCTAATTGAACAAAATATTTGTATTCAGAAAGTAGGACAATACTTGTATCACTTTACTTTTTTTCCTTATTCCGCCAAATGTGTTTTACTCAATTCTCCTTGCTCTGCAGCTCTTGTTAGTGCTTACACCCACTCATGGCCTGGGTAGGGTTTTGACAGAAGGAGACGGTGCAGTGAGTTGCAATAAAACATGATCCCATCATCACTGCCAATTGTTTGACTCTCCAAGACCTGCTGTTGTTTCCCCCTACACAATCCTGCAGCCTGTGACTTACCTTTAGTTCAGGATGAATCAGTACAGACTTTTACTTCTAACTACAGTAACAGCTCTAGTGCTATACTTTTCCGTACCAAAACGTGCTTTTCCATACCAAGGTGTGTTCTCCTTGGAGAGTCGGAGAAGTTCATACCTCTTTAATGTGCAAGAAGTCTTTGGCCTCGAAGGATATGGCCATGCCCTGCACAGGAACGTCATCACTGGGGCCGGGGTTGTAACCGACATTTGTCCGCACAGCAAACGCCACCGGTTTGGTCTGGAGCAGTGATGGGAAACACAGATATTAGTATACAGATGCTAACTCAATACAACACAGAGTTTAGTGTCCCTTTGAACGAGGGGATGAGGTTCATTAGTGTCAAAACACAACATTGATGTGAAGATTATGCAATAAGAATGACTATTAAACTAATACTTCCCATTACGGGTGGAGATACAACAGTTTATCGCTGACCTTTGCTTTCTCGAGCGTGGCGAGGGCCTGTCTGTCAGCCTCCTTCCTCAGAGCCTCTGGGTCCTCCTCCAGGGACACGTCTGAGTCCGAAGGCCGGCTCGTGTAGGAGTCTGCCGAGCCCTGAAATGCATAACAAGTTTAAATAAAGGTAAGGAGGAGAAAAGGACAACATTGTTAGGAATCAACCCTTGGAGGGAGCATCAACCGGAGTACACTGAGTCAATTGTGATGAACTCAGTGCAGTCTGGGTATATGTTTGAATGTCTGCTGTCTAACCCGACAACCTTTTTGTTCATCTTTAAGATTTCCCAGTGTTCTCCTGTTCCTTTAAATCCACCTTTCTCGTCTTGAGCGTGAAGAAGAACGATTGTGGTTCTGCCTTTGCAATTTCATTTGTGGTCAAAATGTCAAGCCTGCTTTAAGAAGCATAACCTACAAAGACACAAAGGGGGCCTCGGCCTTCATACTACATGAAAGCTGACTCTGTGTAATTTGAGGTGGAGCTGATGCATAACAACAGGCCAACATTTCCACTGCAGCTATAGTGAGGCCAAGCAGTTTAGTTTTTTGCACAAGTACAACATATTCAGTGTGTGGAAGTGTCAAGTAGAGACAGAAAAAGAGATAGAGAGAAAAAAAAATGACCCGTGGACTCTTTATAATATTAGTGGGGTTATTCATTTCACATGAAGTGGCTATAGTTTCCAACACATCCACCACTCATGTACAGTAACTTGACTCTGCTGACCCTCATCCAGACACCCATACCACAATAAAAACCCGAGCCTGCTGGGAGCCTACTGGGAGCCTACTGTACTGTTCAGCAGAGAGGGAGGCAGCCTGAACTTCTGTTCTCAAGTGTTTGAGTGTTCAACTTATATAACAATCCCACTTATTCTCTTCTTGCTGTTTTATTTTAATTTTTTCAGCTGACAGGCTGCCTGGCGCTTTGTAGGAGGTGCCGACAAGAATGCGGACAGCTGAATGTGCCAGGCAGAACAAGTGAGTCACTAGGTGTGGGCTATTAAAATAGAGGTGAGAATGCGCAAAGATGACATACACCATATGCAATGATGATGAAAATTCCCATTGCATGATTAGTCAGACAACACCAAGATTTCAGTAGAGTACAACACATATATCTCTGCACAAGGGCTGCGTATTGTAACGAATCTTTGCATGAGACCATGAGTTTTAGTGTTTATACCAAAACAATACAATTACTGATACCTTAATGTGTAATATAAATTAATATAAACATGTTCTAATGTTTTCTTTCCATTTCAGAAAATACTTCGAACTGCCCAGCGCCTTAAATGAAGACCTTAAATAAAATCTTGAATTGGAAAACCTGCAAATTAACATCAAGACTTGTTAAAGGAAAGGAAAAGTATACATGCCCAAGTGTCATAGCGAGCATTTAAAGCGATACTAAATCAGTGCAGTACTCTTTTAAGTCCTGAGATTTGATACCCAGCCCTGCGCCATACTCTTGGTTCATTGCAGCCAACTTGCTGTTGTCTGAATTGTTTTGTATGCTTATTATAAAGATAAAAAGAAATGTGAGATGTCCCAGTGGGGCCTTGTGGTAAAGACAATACACTAAAGCAGCAATATCCCTGGTTGGAATTTGGAGGGGGACTTGTGTTGCAGGTCATCACCCTCTCTTTCTCAGCCTTCTTTCTGTCTCTATTTCAACAGCCAACTGTGGGATAAAAGTAAAATGCCATGAGAAGAATCAATGAAAGAGTCCTTGATGTCATTCCTCAAGAGAAACATTGTGAGCCGAGTGCGCCTGAAGGTCTAAATATATCCAGAGAGAAAGACTGGTCATATGTTGATGAGTGAAACATGTGTGTGGTGCGTCAGCGTGTTTGCACATGTATGTATGTGTGATGAAACTGCCTCTATACCTTTGATTACCATCCATGCATCTCTGTATGATTTAAAACGAAAACAATAAACACAAATGTTGATTCTAGCTCGGCCACCTGTTGCTTCAAGGCTCTGTGACTTGGTAACAGCACATTAAATGCAGACACTCCCTGTTGCCAAGGCGATGGCTAGCTACTCAAGGCGTCCTCGGGCTTCCACAAACCATCCCCACTTCCTGTTACATTCACTCAAATGCTGGAGGAGGCATCCCTCAGGTAGGAGGAATGAGCTTATGAGTGGCATGCAGCATCTAATGAGCACATTAACAGCCGCCCCCATTAACCAGCTGTGAGTCATCAAAACCATAATCGCTGACTAAGTGAAGGTTAACAAACCTTGATGGGAAACCCACAGGAATATGTTTGAAGAATAAAGAATGACGTCTGAAACAACATGTGACAAACCAGCTCACTACAGCATGTGATGCAGCAACATGTAGTGCGAAAGAGAGTGGGAGGGATTACCCTTTGTGAGTGTAAGTGTGATAGTGGACAAATACGTGTATGTGAGTCATCCAGTTGATTCATGTCACATACAATCAGAGGAAAAGGAAACAGTAAGGGGCATTCATCAGCACATACAAATAATATATATGTGAACGAGGGGAGAAAACAGCGACTGATCAATAACCTCTCTACTCCCTGCCCCTGAAATCATTTCAGAGCGCGATGACGGACAGAACAAGCAAGAAAAAATGTCCTCCACTTTTTCATTTCTGACACTCTCCTCCCTTCCCTCTCTTCTCCTTCTTCACCTCTCATGCCATTAGGTTGTGTCTCTAATTTAGCTGCTTGCTTCACTTCACATACAGCTCCTGTTCAAAATAGCTTCAGGTCATCTGATCGCTGAGCTGCTTTCCTATTGGCTGTGCCATACCAGAGACCCCAGCAGTGTCATAGTAACCATCTCTGCGGCTTATAAAAGGCAGTGAGAGCTGCATCAGTAAAGAAGATGGAAAGCAGTTATATGGATCAATATTCAGTGGTGGACTATAACTATAACTGATTACATGAGTATTTCTATTTCAAGTTACTTCATGCTTTTACCACAAATTGACGGATTTAGTTTCTTCACAGCCTGTATTATTATTATAAAATATACTAAATGATCACATATTATTATAGGTTACACTCACCAGTAATACAAAGGTGCTTCACTTTCCAGCTGCAACATTAAAGTGATCAAATGGAATACTTTTTTATTATTAAGCCCAATTTTACACATAACAAACTTGTCTGGGGGCTTCCAAATGCATACAGCAAGCTACATCATCTGTCCTTAGAACCTTACAGCCAAAATAGAAAATGTCCCCCCCCTAAAAACCCCAATTAATAAGTGAAAAATGCAAGAGCGAGCGAGGGATTCCTCTGATAAGACGGACAAACATGCAATATGTGTCATGGAGGGATGAACACGATAATTAGGATAATTCAATGGTCAAATAAATATAATTCTGAAATTAGGGGGTGATTTTTTATAATGGGTATTTTTTTATTTTGTTCAATCTATCTGATTTTGTTCATCAAGTAGATTATCATGCTAATGGTCTTGATCGCTCCCAGTTACAATTTGAAAGCAGGGATTGTACTTGTATGTTATCACTGTTTTTAAACTACTTTTACTTGAGTAAAAGATCTGAGTACTTCTTCCACCGCTGTCAGTGGTGGAAAAGAAACCCTGGCGGGAAATCAGCAGTGGGGAACATTTCATAAAAGCTTTTTAAAAGGTGATGAATGATATTTCCATGCTGTTACAGCTGTGAGGCCACAGCATGGTCAATAACTTGGAGGATAACACTTTTTCAAGGGAAATATCCATGTTCTTAGTGGAGTAATCTGAGTAATATATAAAAAAAATTCATAGTTGAACTAAGATTTCTTCAGTCAATAAGTAATTTTAATGTACCATTTTCATGCTGAAACATTTCCTTCTGAGAATCTGTCTGTTAAACACAGGACAGGTGTGTTTGCGTGATTCTTTGTGAAGAAACTTGATTAAATCAACAAGTCGATGAGTCGACAAAATCAATGAGTGTTAGTAGACAAAGAATTTATTTAATCTACCTAACAAACTGAGTTGTCATAAACCCCAGAGTATTAAAAAAGGAGTAATAAACAAGGTGAAACTCAGCAAATATTGTGTAAAATTTCTAAGCATTAATATGGAATAATTGGAGAAGGTCAAATAGACCGACAGAGTGGAGGGGGTAATGGAATAAAGTAAAAGACAGGTCTGCATTGTTTCTTCTGATGCAATGGCCCCTTTGTAAATGTTTTTTTTTTTTTTTAAAGAGACAGCGGACAAAAGGGAGTTGGATGTGGTAAAGTGGATTTGCAATTTGGCGTATACATACAGCTGCGATAAACATGATTATGATTATGAAGATACTGAACCAGCATGCAAATTGGACTAGTTTCCCCCTCTTTAAGGTCTTTATAAAACTAAGAAATGTCTTGTCTTCGTGTTATAGGAACAGATAATCAGATCAGGAAGACACAGATCATTTATTTGTTTTATAAAGACTGTAAAGAGAGGGAAACTAGTCAAATGTTCATGCCAGATAACAGGGTAGAGGTTACATTTTTAAATCTGCTAAAGCCATAAACAACAGGAGCATCACAGCGTGGTTGTCAGACTTTACAATGTTTGACTAAGATGTGATTACCATCTGAGACACACAACACAAAACCCCCTACCCTGATAATCAAGCAGCTAAACATATCTCCATCCTTATCAGCTCAGATCATGTGAAAAAAAAGGAAAAGTGAGAAAATGATCCTGTTTGCTTTATCTTGGCCCCTGTCACCAAACATTTCAGAGAAGAAGAAGGATAAGAACCAAACGTCTCTTTTCAGAGTAAACCAGAACGCATTACCAGTCGAGCTGTGTGTATTCACATCACATCCAGAGCGAGATTAGCTCAGTGAAGACAGGTACGGGAAAGAAAACGGGGCCAAAGGGGGAAGGAAAGGGGAAAAAGCCTCATAGGAGCAGACAGATGTACAAACTGAGGAATAACAAAGGACATATTTCCTGCCATTAATCTCATGGCAGGTGGCTGTAAATGGCCCTAGTCCTTTTATTTCCAGTCACAGCAGCGTCATGGCAACCAAATGGACCGTGTGGAGATAACTAAAAAGATGAGTCATGTACTGAACTCATTAGAAATCCCCATTTTCACAAATAAGATAATAAGTGAAAGAGGGACTCCATAACAAGTTGCTCCTTAGAAATACATTTCAGTCAATCTCATTACATTCAACATACAGGAACAAAGTTAGGGCTTCTAAATAATTTTCAGGACTCAAGATGAGTCATGATTATGGTTGGGAATCGTTTCAAATGTTTTGATACCACTGCCAACCCAACACACTTTTTTCATTTAGTATGGTATTCCAGCCTTCTCAATGCATCAGTAACTTAATGTTGTGTTAACACAAGCTGTACAAAAACATAGCCTAAGTTATAAAATCAAATTAAGAAGATTCATATTATCAAAAGAGGTATTATCTGACCAAGTATGCATTGACAACTTGATATTTGTCTACGTTTATTTAGATAGACATTTAAGATGTTCTAATGTTCAATACCCAAATTAAGTCATGATATACATAATGTAGGGAAATGCATGTATAAGGTAGAGGTGAACTGAACAGTCAATCAACTTAACAATATTAATTTAGGACATAACTGGCAAGACTGTGTTCATTTGTTGAATGATTACAATTCAATATATACATCAGAAACTTAAACGACTAATTATGTAACATAATCTCCATCATCCCCACTGCTGCACTGATCACTTATCAATAGTTTAAAGACATTCACTGATTCCTGCTTCTCAAATGTGCTGGTTTTACCTGTTTCATATCATATACTCATTTTCCAACACTTTATAGACAAAGGCTTATAGTTGCACAACAATTGATAGATTCATCATTTCAATCAATAATTAAAACGTTAACATTGCAGTCCTAATCACCACAATAGGAATCCATTGAAAATGAAATAAAATGAGCCCTGAATTAAATATTTGCAAAAATATTGAAACTCTAGCCAACAACACACAACATAGAATGGTGCTTTAGCCCAGCCAACTGCAATAACAAAACTAAAAGAAGGTCCAGCCCAGGACAGGCAGACAGCAGTCAAGGAAGCCCCCTGAAATGGCCATGTTGCAGGCAGGGCAAATAGCAGCAGGAGCAACCGGTGGGACTGGAAGTCTAATTAAAAACGCAGCGCCTTTCCAGCAGCTGCGGCCCGGCCCAAAATGGAATCACACTCGAAAGAGCGAAGAAAGACGCAGACATGGAGGTACAGCTCTATCAGGATACGGGCCACAAGTTATATTCTCCTGTCATTGTATCTCAGGGCAACAGTGTCTGCTGAACTTTCAAAATTCAATCCAGATCCACACGTTCACAGATAAACTCACACATACACTGCTTCCAGTTCAGTCAGACGCAGCAAAAAGCTTATCTAGAGCCTTCTTACCATGACGGGCCTTTGAATCCTCTCAGTCCGCTCCATACCTCGTTTGCCACGCTCGCCGCACCACGGCAAACCAAGGGGGCAACGCCAGAGTCCACAGACAGAGTTATGTGGGTGTGCGTGTAAGTGTGTGCGCGTGAGATAGCAGTCACTGGTGTGTGTATCTGTCTGTTAGCTTGTCAAGTGCAGAAGTGTACATGTGTGTGTGTGTATGTATGTTTGTGTGGTGGGATGGCAGAGAGAGCCAGAAAAGAGTGCAGTATGTGTGAAACTAGGAGAGCGCTCTCTTAACCTCCAACCCCTTCACACACACACACACACACACACACACACACACACACACACACACACACACACACACACACACACACACACACACACACACACACACACACACACACACACACACACACACACACACACACACACACACACACACACACACACACACACACACACACACACACACACACACACATCACACACACACACACACACACACACACACACACACACACACACACACACACACACACACACACACACACACACACACACACACACACACACACACACACACACACACACACACACACACACACACACACACACACACACACACACACACACACACACACACACACACACACACACACTTAGCCACCCCTCCACCAACGTGAACCTTGTGTAGAGGAAGGGAGCAGGGGCTGGCTGGGGGGGTCGGGTTGCAGGACTTGTGCTACATTTGCAAACTGGGGAAATATATTTAGCCCTGGCCGGTCAGAAACAGGGACATGAACGCACCAAGACCCAGAAGGAGGCTTGGTATGCAGCCGTCAGCCATTCAATGCCCTGACTGACGTGGAAGAGGGCTGTGGCAGTGCCCAGGGAAACCCCCCTCCCCTTTCTCTCTCCCTTTGCTTCATTCCCCTCGGCCTCTGACCTGATCCCATTCTTCCCAGCCCCTCTCTCTGTCTCTTTGCCGGAAAAGGGGTATTAGAGAAATGATTAGAACTGAAGGTTGGCATTGATCTCCAAAGTTGATTAGACTAAGATTCACAAAGTCAAAAACTGATAAGGTTGTACTCTATCAATGTCACATAAACTGTTTCTCAGAACTTATCTTGAATTTCTCCTACATGCATCAAGTCATATGTATTTATGTGGCCCAATATTATGGCCTGAAGTGGTTTTACAGTCAGTACAGCATGGGACACCCTCTATCCTAAGATCCCTCAGTTCATATATATATATATATATATATATATATATATATATATATATATATATATATATATATATATATATATATATACACACACACCACAAAAAACTGCACCTATAAAGAACAGCATCATTAAGCAAAATTCAATTTAATGGCTGATGAATAATCTCTATTCTTGCATTCCACTGATCTCATGTGTTAATTTGTACTATCCCTAATTCTGTAATGGAGTGTTTCTTGTATATGTACATTTATAACGCACCCAATATGCCGATGCCAACCGTGTGTTTGTGAGTCTGGAACTTGGCCTAACTTTTCACATACGAATCAGGGCGGCTATTACAGCCAGCTGTCATTTACGTTACCTAAAAAGGAAAAAATCGTAAAATAACCTTTTTTGGTTTTGCAACAATTGTTTTACCATTTTCCACAAACTAGATGTTTACCCTTCATGCAATCCTAATTAAACCACCCTACCGAAACGTAACATTTAGTACAGATATACACACTTTTTTCAGAAAATACGGAAATGCACGATCTCTTGACTTTTAAATTCTATATTGTAGAATTCAAATTGTAAATTATCGTTGTACATAATCACCAATATGTTTTACATACATTTTAGAATGGTCTGCTACTAATGTGTGATAAAATACATGCATTTATTTATTGTATACTAACAACTGTTTGGAATCAAGGCTGATAAAAGTCTAAAATAAATGGTGAACACGCAGATAGGTGTGGTTGAGGGGTGGTAGTGAAGGGGGAACAGTATGTCCACTAGAGGGCGACCTCTGACACATTGTATGGGGCTTCTCAACGACCACACACCTGACCACCTGACCTCCTCCTCCTCCTCCTCTCTGTATTAGTAGCTGATCAAGACAGTCAAATGGGGACCAGTTGGCTCCTCGCCAGGCCAGACACAGCAGCAACTGGAGCACCGCTGAGGTTCATATGGCACGACTGACAGGAGGACTGATCTTCTCTTCAGCATCTAAAACCTCGAGACCTTTCACATATGGCAGCCAAGCCAAGACGCAATAATGGTCTAGAAAGCATTAGAGGCAAAATTATGTTTCTTGGTATTCTGGTAATTTAAATCTTTCACTGTTCGATGGGTCAAATATCTGGTCAATACAATACAGTTTTCAGAGTCTTAAGACTTTTAGTTATTGGACTTCTAAAATGCTTCTTTGCCCAGAGTTTTTTTTTTATTGAAGCAAAAACGTTTGTGTTTTACATAAGAATGAAAACAACATAAACTCCTTATAAATTACACCACTTATCACACCACATCTATAACTTAAATGCATGGCATTTTACTCCTTTAATAGAGCAATTACAGCAGAGAGAGAAGAAAAACAACAAGCAACAGCTATACCTCAATTTAGAGGATAAATCCTCCATATTTCGAGTTGATAAATCAAAGTTGGGACTGAGAAACAAAGCTTTATGCTAAAATTAAGAGTACACACATCCTTATCAACACAGAGTATCCAATAATCCACTGCACCATGGTCAGTTCTTTGATGGAGCGCTTAGGGGATCTTTCAAATATACTGTGACAATGTCGCATTTAACCAGAAAATGGTGGTAGATTAAGTCGACCACCGATAACCCACTGCAGATAACAATGAATGGCAACTAACCCTAAACTCTGCGTGTTTATTGGTTTATGTTATCAGGCTGAATATTAAGCTGATTACAGGGTGGTACAGATCATTCTTAAGTTAATTAAATGCTGTATGATTAATATTACCCCTGATTTATTTTGTCGTCTTATCGATTTTGTTTTGGTGATTTGTTTGAAGAGGAATTTTGCATCTTCTACCTCTTTGCGTCTTTTTGAAGGACCCTCCTTTATGTTCTTGATCAAGCCGCTGAAGTGGGACACATCTGTTATGTGTTCATCATGACATGATTTGGTTTCATGTTATAATTCTAAAGTGTATTACATTTTGAATAGAGCAAATATACAATTTGAAGTAAATGTAATAATGTCTTTCAGCATATACTCAACAGTAGGGATGTAACGATACCAAAAACTCACGGAACGATAATATCGCGATAAGAAGTCCACGGTACAGTATTTATCGTGATATTGAAAAATAAAGAAAAAAACTCTCTCGCTTGGTACTGATGTTGCTGGGACAGCAGTGGTCGCGTTAACCGAATATTTTTTTTAACAATGACGGAAAAATCGGAAAGCAGTCTATCATTTTGACAGATTAGAACAAACTCGGAACAGCGCCAAAGTTTCCCCCCGCAGCGAGGCTCTGGTGTTTGCCGTGTTATGCATGCCCTCCAAAAGGAAATGATATAGTTTCCAAACCGTACTTTGCCATACAGATCATTGATGTCTGGGAGTTTTTGCTTTTCGCTGACAGCGAAAAGGTCTAACGCCACCTCCGTGGGACAGAGAGATATGCTTTGGCCATGGGTGACAGCAGTGGGTAAAACTGTGCATTGTCTCTCCACCACTTCAAAAACAATACAGTTTTTGCCAAGAAGGTGAGGCTTATTGACAGGGAAAGATATAAATATACTGTTGGTACTTGTCAATGTCTCTAGGTATGTAAATGTAGCCCTGTAAATACGATGTCCTTTTGTGTTATCTGTTGTTTTATGTTCATGTTGTAACCTATTTGCTGCCATGTTGGACAGGTCTCCCTTGAAAAAGAGATCGATGATCTCAATGGGACCATCTGGTTAAATAAAGGTTTAAAAAAACAAAAAAAAACATGTAATATCGTGGTAGATTTTGTCAGTCTCACGACGGTATTGAGACGTTTATTTATCGCGATACCGCGATATTCGGTATATCGTTACATCTCTACTCAACAGCAAACATGTCACCTATTGTACACAGCAGCAGCAGACAGTCTCTCTGACGTAAGACGGAGTGTGTTTTTGTTGAACTGGACACACAAACCAGCACTGCACAAACATGTAGGTTGCACCCACACAAACACACACACGCACACACACACACACACACACACACACACACACACACACACACACACACACACACACACACACACACACACACACACACACAAACCCATCCAAACATCCTTTCCTTCGTCTCTCCATCCCACTGTGCCTGCACACAGAGGGAGATTCAGTGGCCTGGTTTCCATGGAAACCAGGCTGAGTGTACCAGCCAGCTCTACCGTTGGCTGATTGTGGCTCTCGTGTATTTGTGTGTGTGTGGTGAGTGAGTCTGCACTGGCGTAGGTGTACTGTAAAGCCTATACAGGGCTCTGCTTTGCGTTGTTCAAGGGGAGGCTAAAAAAGGCTATGTACAGAAACCTATAGGGCGCCTTAGTGCTTCTTTTCCTGTGACGTTTTTTTTCTTAACAGGGTTTCAGAAACTACATTCAAATGTACAAACACTCCCACTAGTAAATTAATACATGTTTGGTTTCTGTACAGCATTTCAAATGTTTACAATTCCACTTTTTGTCTTTATGATTGAAATGCTGTGCGACAGCACGAGACACAGGAAGGAATTTTATCTGAGGAAGTATGAAATCATCCTTACTATGCAGCTAATGAGTTTCTTATACAATGTAAGAGATTATAATTCCTGCCTAACCTGCCGGCCCCAGTGCACGTGGTCCTTCAACAAGCAGAGTCTCAGAGTTAATGAAGGACAAGGCAGTGGGAGGGGTAATGTGTGTTGGCGAAGATGCAGCTAACCTTTAGAAACCGCAGGAGAGTTCAGCTCCCTGGGATTTTTTTCTTCATTTTCTTTTAAGGCAACCTCAGTACTGAACAGGTAAATGTCATTCAGCACGGGCCAAATCATTTCCTCTCACAAATGATGAGGTCAGAGAGAAAAGGGGAATCGTTTAGCTGCCATGCAGCGTGGCTTTGAGAAATGTTATGTTCAAACAGGGTTGTGGTTCAGGCCTCGAGCTGTGATGCTTTAACCCCGCCTCCTGTACTAGCCGGGGAGAGAAATGGCGCATTTCCACTGCAGGGCCTCGCACAGCTTAGTACGGTATAGTTAGGCCTTGGTAGGCCAGGCTCACTTTATGCTGCGTTTCCATTACAGTTTAGGAACTGGGGTAGTAACAATAGTAACGCAGTGTAGGCGGAGCCGTGACGTAATCTTCAATGCGAAACACAAAACCAACATCAGCCGTTAGCTGTTAGCACTCAAGCTCACAGCTCCTCATATCTGTTCAGAAACTAGACAAAAGTTAAACATGTACAAACCACAGACTGCCTGTGTCATGGAGAATACAGTCGCTGGTTTATTTATGTCTGTATAGGCCGTTGTTGTGAGTTTGGACGGTCGGAGCATATACAACGTTAGCTTAGCCGATCTCCATTTAGACAACGCGCATTTTAAAAGGTGTTTCGCCTGCCGTCTTGTCTGCAGACTTGTCAAAGCATTAATTCATGGTTTTTACTAACCGGTATCAGTATGTTGTTACTTCGGCATCATTTTGAAACGTGTATTACAATTAAATCACGGTCAAATATGTTCATTTTGTTGTAGTTGCCAGCGATTCTCTCACTAGTTTAGCATACTCAGCCCGGTTATTGGGCCGGAAAGAACCTCGATTTTGGAGAGCCAGAAAACTGTGAAAAAGTACCCGCTAGCCGGAACTACGCCTAGTGGAAACGCAACCAAAGACGGGCACGCTTAAACCGCGCTCCGCGCTGTAGTGGAAATGCGCCAAAAGTGTACCTGTCTGACAAAGCTCGGGAAAATGATGCTTACTAGGTTATACTAGCTTCTCAAGACAGAGCCAATAAATGGATCTACATCCACAGACCAGGGTGGAGTCAGGGTCAGAGAGGCGTAGTGTGGGTTGAGTCTAACACATGGGGATTATAATTACATTTAGAGTCCCAGAGAAATCTCGGATGAGTCTCTCATTTCCAACTCAATATATATGTGTAACTGCAGTCACAGGGGTTCTATTGTTGTTACCAGCAATGTTATCAAAGCCATTTCAGTGTGTGAGATACAGTACGGTATGTGGGCTGCCTGTGACAAACACACAGGTGAAGAGGGAAAAATACGACCAAAATACAGAAACAAATATAAAAGTGTTTCATGTTGTAAGAAATCAGCACAGCTCTGCCATGTGCCAGATAAACAAAACTTGAAAACAAATGTGTTAATAACAGTTCATGGTTAAAATGTGGCAAATAAACCCTTTAAACTCTAGTGTAAAATCAGTTTTGCTTTGTTCAGAGGTGCTAGCAAGTTTGTTATTTAAAGATTATAGTTCTTCCTTCAGCCTACTGTGTGAATGCTTCAGACTTCAAAAAGTTGTACTACTTTTTTCAATTATATAAAAGAGCGAAAAAGCAGTTACTCTAGACATTTGAAAAGCTTGAAATTGGTTGTTAAAATGAAAGAAAAAGAGTCTAAAATAATAATTAAACTACAGTCTATATGGGCTGCTGAATTCCCAGCATCAAAGACCTCACTTTGACTCCATTAACATTTTATACGAGTCTTCATTAAAAAATTAAGCTAAGACTCAGTCTAGGACCTGGATTAGTGGTCTGGAGGAAGGATTAAGTGTGAAATGTTACCTGTCGGACAAAGCTGTTTGAGGTGGTGTCAGATGAGGTGCTTCCATCAGAGCGCTTAAATCGGCTCTTCCTCTTGCCATACTTTCCCTGCAATTGGAGAGGTTGGAGGGCAGGGGAGAGGGGGATTGGGAAATAAAGAGAAAAACACAGAAAGTTTCATTGAGTGTTTCCAAAATAATCTTTCTTGACATATCTCTTAGTTAACCTTGTTTCCGGGGAGCATGACAGCAGTTAACATTCGGCATAGCATTTGTTAAAGCTTCTGAATATGATCAGGCAGTCAGATAGAACCAGAGATAGAGCAGCGCTGCTCCCAGACTGGAGAGGAAGTCGACCAGATTAAATGTATCCTGAGTGTCCACGAACAGCCTTCATTACTCGTCATTTTTCATGTTCAGATGCAAACTGGGACCTTGTAATTTGATTGGCAGACCCCTTGCAAATGGCCTATCCGGGTTGGGCAGAGGCCACACAGCGCATTATGAGCCCACCCTACCCACATTGCCATGGTTACACAATCCCGACTAATTACATTTGTTGGAAGCTCATCAGGAGACTGGCTGTGTTGTTCTTTCAATGTAAAAAAAGTGCTGGTTAAGATAATGCTTAAAAAATAGACATGGCAAATGTGTTCATTTTACAGCACTTACAGGAGGGGGTGTCACACCACAAATGTCTTGAATTGAAAATGTGATATTGATAAAGTGTCTTATTTCCAAAACATACGTAACACCTCTATGGCCCTTTATATACCTGTGTACTTGCATATTTGGAGCACTGGGGGTATAGCTCAGTGGTAGAGCATTTGACTGCAGATCAAGAGGTCCCCGGTTCAAATCCGGATGCCCCCTCTTTTCTATTACATATGACGCCCCAGTAGAAGAGGCAATACAATAACAATTTTATGTAATACATAAATACACATTGCAATTATTTTCCTTAAAGACAGCCACTATTTTATTTATGTTCTGAAACTAACATTTTTTTTTTAAATGGAACATTTTTCAAATAAGCCACTACTGTTTACAGAGCAACAAGGTAACATCTTTACATTACATTTTTTTTTGCTAACGCTTTTATCCTTGAAATTGCTTGTTTTGTCCAACTTGATCCAAAACCCCAAATATATGTTATTTACAGGAATTATAAGACAGTGAAGTACCTTAAAATGATTAAAACTAAAATGTGATACTTTAAATTGTTGACAATGATGATGTCTATCAACCCTGCATATTACCCAGCAGCTGCTTTAAACATGTGTTAACAACCCGCCAACAGTAAGCTCTCTCCAACTAAGCGTTTTGTTATCAATGTCACCTAGAGAGGGCAGGCAGAGGACCTGAGATTACTTTAAACATGCATAACCTGTTATATCAGCACCAATATACACAAGCTAATATATAATCACACTGTTATAACATCTGTTATACACTCCCATCCAAAAATGGAGCTTGGGAGTCCTTTTGAATTTCTATTAAACCTCCTGTTGCGCTAAAATAATAGATCCAGCCCTGTGTGCCATGCTTGATTTACTGCTGCTGATGGTTAGGACAAATACACAGCAGGATGTTCCACAGCAAAATAACAGTAATACACACAACAACAACTACTGTGTGGAAAACATCTGCAAGTACAGTTAATAGCTATGATATCAAAGGACTTGAGGTGAACATATGTAAACATGTAAATGGATAAGATGCAACTGATACTAAAAACATAGAAAAAAAACGATTTAAAGAGTTTACTTCTACACTAAATCTTTTCAGAGAATCATGGCTTTTTAGACATATTCTAAGATACGTTTAGTTCTGTGCTTTTTTAACATAACATCATCTGATGATTTTTTAAAAACATATCTAACTTTTTGCCACCATTTCTAGGTATGGTAACATTTTCTATATATATACAAAAGAAAATTCCTCGTATGTGTAAACCTACTTGGTAATAAAAACGATTCTGATTCTGATTCAACCACAGCTTGTTAAGGACATCACTGATGCTGCATGTATTATGGTAAGATTTCAACGTACAGATTAGACATGTCTGAATTTGAGGAAAAGCAATCCCCTTTCAGCTCAACGGGTTAGCAATACAATCTTATAATAAAATTACCATTACTCATTTTGCCTCATATAAGCATTAGACAAAACCAAAAAAAATATCTTCACCGCTTCACCTTGCTGTCCGACACCCCTGTCCGACGGTATACAGTAGCTGTTCTCTTCAAAGTCCCCGGTCTCTTTTGAAAAACAAAGTAATATTACTTGGACGGGTGTTGCCGGTGAACCACTGCTTTGATTGGTTAATCGGTTATTTTGGTGGACTAAAGGGTTACCAAAGTCACACGGTAACAGACACGGTTAACGGCTTTGGATTCCTGTCAGAAAGGGCTGTCTAACAGAAAAGAAAAGCTGAAAAACTACAGTCTTTACTTAAATTGGTTGAATATCTTTTAAGGTAGGCATTGGTAGCTTAGATCCTGAGCCGTAACTCCTGTCTGTTTCTCCAAACTGGGTGCATGCTGACCGCCATCCACTCTACGTGTAACCCACTTCAAACAATCCGAGTTATCCCTTTAACGTGTTTTTCACCTTATCCAGATAAGATATCCAGGCACAAATCTCTAATGTAAACGGGATCTAACTCACCATCCTAATTGCTAAAGGTTGCAACACGACCAAGCAATCGAACAGGTTGTAAACAAATTCCCAGTACAGCCATATATTCAGAACAAAGATGAACACACTGCAGTTACAAAGCCATAATCCACTTCAGTATAATAAGAGTTGACAATGGAAAGTTAAGGTTGAAAATAACTGACATAGATAAGATAATTACACAGTGAATGTTTATCCCGCTGGAGATTTTGTGGTGCCACCAGATATATCTTTTTATTAAGCTGTCAAATAAACTGTTATCAATATAGATAAGAGCTCAATTATGAAACAGGACCTATGTGGTTCAAAAAATGAAGTTTCTTATAAGGATGTTCTGGTGATTGTGCGGAGATAAACGTGTGCACTGCTGTCAGAATTTCACAATTATATTAAATATGATGTGTGTGCATGCCTCTATGATCAGAGCCATGATGGGGCGAGCTACTGTCAGCAAAGGGCAGGGAAATGCCAGAGGAAGTAGGGAGGGGAGGCTTCCTGTTGGTAAACATCCTCCCAGATTAAGTGTACAATTAAAAAGGGTGTTGTGTGTAAACAGGAGACTTTAAACGGAGAAGCATGGAGCTTGGAGGCAAAATACCTTTTTGTCTAGTTCTGTATGATCGCAAAAATGGTAATCATGAAAAGCTGGGTTGGTTTAAATACACACACCTGGAAAAAAATAATATTTGGAGTAATTAAACTGAAAAAGTGGTTTAATGTGGCAAAGCAATAAGACAGAATATGTGGAAACATGGGCGACTGTGGAAAGGTACTCAATTTCACTTAAACATTTTATTTTCAAAAGATAAAAAAAAGAAAAATGGAGAAGGAAGAAAAGCACATTTATCTTATGTCTCCTATTTTTCATCACGGTTCTAAAGTAATAACGTTGGATGGTTTCTATGTGAATATTGAGAGAAAGTAATAATGCTAAGGACTGATATTGTTTCAGGGGTGCATTAGTAAATTGTTGGTTTATACCTGTGTTTGGTTTGGAGGCGATTTGAAACGGCTGTTTTCTGTTTGTATTTTGTGAGACAATAATAAAACATGTCTACAAATGCAGCTGGTTGGACGTTGGTTGGTTACACGATGTCACAACTTTAAAATATAAACCCCTTATCTTCAAGATGACGATGCTCAACAACACAATCTTCAGCGACACTGCCGCTGAATTTGGATCATGTCTTTGCCCAATATCTTTTTTTTTCTCTGGTAGAAAACTCAAACCGTCTCCTTCAGGATATTAGAAATGTCGCTCCCTGCTTGTCTCTCCACAGCAGAGTTATAAATACATATACCAGCATGACCTGCTGCTGGTCTGGATGAACTTTATATCTAATTGATCAGAGCTGCCACACACACAAATATGAAACAAACCATTTCCAGCTGCCTGGCTAAAGGAGGGGGTCCATCTGCTTCTCACCAAAGCCTCACAGCAGATAAAGATCTGATTTTTTTAAAACAGACAGGACGAGGTGAGATGGTGAGAGCAGGATGGAGATAGTGGGACATTCAAAGTGGATGCGGAAGGAATCTGGAGAGCTGAGAGATGAGAAGGAGCTGGGAAGAGTGGGAGTAAAGAGGAGAGAGCAGGACTTGGCATGGTTTGAAGCGTTGGTTGTCTGTGGTGAGGTGTTGGTTTTTTTCCCCTTCTCCAAAGAGACATTGACTGAGCTCAGGCGTGGGTGTGTTGTTCTAGATATTCTCATCATTTATTTTTTCATCCATTTAAACTGTTATGACTAAACATGCCCACAATATCCTGTCACTTTCTAATAGTCACAGCATATTTGTAGATGTAAATAGACTGACACCATCGAAAGTTGAAAAATAAATGGAGAGATTACCTCATCAAGTTGAATTTCTGAGGGTGATGCAGGGTGTTAGAGTTATTTCCTAAAATAATGGCAAATTGATTACTTTACTGGTCATGTCAGGTTTGAAAACGTAATACATAGCATCTCTGTGGGATTCATGTCTATCCACATTGATGCATCTCTCCTCCAGCAGGGCAGATCAACATTTAGTGTACCATCTACTTGATTAATCAATGATTAATCAAAAATAGGCGTGGTTTTGTCAAGGACCCAATGATAACACGGCAATAAAACCAGCGTTACATCATATCCTCACATATGGTTACACATAGAGACTAATTAAACCCAACACAACTCAAGACCGAGGATGAAATCAACAAATATCTAAATCCAAAACAAACAAACTAGAACATGTAATCAATTTGAGCTTCCTCGGATACAATTCGGCTTTCAATCAGTGCAGCGAACACGAGCATGTTGGGCTCCCGAAAGCAAATGAGGCGACTTAATTGCTGAACAACCTGTTAATCCTCGGAAGTGAAACAGCCTCACCGTCCTCGAAACGCCTTTTTCCCATAAATGCACATTAGTTTGCGCAGTCTTTTTTGTTTCCCTGTCACGATATTGCCTCCGTTTCTGCTGTTTGCTTCTTACCTGTGTGTGTGGATGATGGTCGAACATGTCCATTTGGATCTCCTGGGTTGAGGTCGAAGGCGTCCTGGACATACTACTTTTCTGTACCATTGATTTAACTTTTTTAAATCTATTTTCAGTTTCGTGTGTTTATGATGCTGAGGACCAACTCATTTTTTTCCAGGGAGTGATGAGTCGCTGATCTGAGCTGGCTGGTAAAAATAATGGCAACAGCTGCCTTCCTCCAGCCTATAGCGTTACACACTTGCGCACCAGGCTTTTACACTAGAGTCAAGTCAACGGAATCATGCACTGGCACATCCGGCTGGAGCTTTCAAAATAAAAATATTTAGCATTGTAAACTCAATAGCTGAGAAACGTGCAATTAATTGTTCTAGCCTAAATATAATAATTTAAAAAACGTCAGCATGTTTATGTTAACCTTTAAATAGAATACTGCTTTATTTAAATGTAATGCAGATCATTACTCCCTGTAACTTCAAGATTGTTTCATTGTAACTGGTGAAATGTTCTCTATTTTCTTGTTTTTTGCAAACAAATAAATAGAAGACTACCAACAAGCTGCCTCAGGTTTAAATATATTATATTATAATATTTACCTATTGTCACTATGTGGAGTTTACTATACCACGAGAGGTGTACACAAAAATATACTGACTCATTAACATCAAACATTTAACAATTTAGAGTCTTCAGTTTCGCAAATATTTTTTTGTTTTAACATTATTTGTGTGAGGAAACTAAACCAACCACTTATGTCACTCTTGTTTCTTTTCATGATATTGAATTGACTTACAAATAGGGCTTCAACCAAAAATAATTTACATCAACAATAAGTCAGCAGACTACTTAATATGATATAAAACAGAGAAAAGCAGGAAATCTCTACGTTTGAGAGGGCGAAAACTGAATTTTATTTGAAGATTGCATGATAAATTACTTTTACAGTGAATTATTTGTTGCCGATTATATACGTATACTTACACATTTCAAGAATCATTGGGACTAAGCCTATTCCTTTTTTGAATTATATAACTCATACCATGATTTAAGTTATCACTGCTAGGGCTCGTGACACTAAGTAATAGTAATTACATCATATCAAAAGTAATGGAACCATTAGTCGTCAGAGCAGTTGTGTCAAAAGTCAAATTGACAGTCTTCTAACAGACATGCTTTAATTTTGAAGGCAGATTCCTCTTACTACCGGAATGAGTCAGTCTTCCTCTGCCTGTCTTGACGCTGGTTCTGTCTCCTGTGTGCGCTCCATGGACTCCAGCTGGGAGTCGAGGTCCACGCCCCGCTGAACAGACCCCACCTTCACTTATCGATTGATGAAAGAACAACAGAGCAGCCGTGGTGATGGAGGTACAAAGACCATCAGGCCAAGCCGCTTGTCGCCACATTAGGAATCCAGAAACTCGAGGTCCTAGAGGGGCTTTAATGGGGGGGAGAACAAATTCACAGTTAGTTTGTGGCAGCAGTCATTCTGAAGTGGCCCAGAGCAAAACACCCAAACTCCAAGGACCCTGCACTATAACTGACATTTTAACTTAGGTGCCTGAGTTTTTTTAGCAGGGGCAGACATGACTGGGTCCCTTTAACATGTCAAGAATGAGGAGCTGTTTTCAGGGGCCACAGCTTTTCTGACAGTGCTTTTGTGGCTCAAGACAGCAAACATAACTTTTGGTTACTGTGATAATATATCAATGTAATAACATTGACATCAAAAGTTAATTATAGATGCAATCAGACGTATCAGTATATCTAGGAAGCATTGATGGTTATCCTCTTAAAAAAATGAAAGGAAAGAAACAGATGCAGGGTGTTCTTCGAAAACGATGATATTAGAGTCACTGTGACTCTCCTGCAGCAGCTGGTCGACATCTTCCTCCAAGAAAAAACATAATGTGCAGCAGGGGGGTGCAGGGTTGAGTTTGTCCTCAGCTGCTCACTTGATTTTCCTCTTCTTTGCTGCTACTAAAGAAAAATAAGTGGATAAACAGTCATATTTGGCATTTAGCTGATGCTCTTCTTTGCAACTTCTTGTAATAGATTAAAACTCAAGTTTCAGGATGGGAAATTAGGACAAGAAATGCAAGGGTCAAGACTATGAAAAAAATATGCTTCAATATTGTATTTATTCTCTCATCTTTGTTGTTGATTTTGTCTCCTTAGATCATAATGCTTTGATGAATACCTACCATGCAGTGTGAGTAAGCAAGTAAGCAGAACTTTATTTGTATACCACATTTGGTTCCAGGTGGTAGCACAATGCATGAGCAACCCTGGTAATGCAGCCACATGCACCATACACATAAAGATAAGCATATGACATCATGAGTAAAAATGTTTACAACAGTCACATAAATTATACAGATTTAGAAAAAAAAACATATACATATACATAAAAATAAGATCAGAAGGAATTTTTAAAAGAAACCAAAATAATAAAATAATACCAATAGTTGACTGATCAACATTTTAAAAAAGTTACTTGAGTTCAAATCAAATCAAATACTTGTTCATAATTCAATGAAGTCACAACACCTTGGTAAGGGTCAGCAGCACAGTGACATATAGATGAATGAATTCAGCTTTAAAGGGACCTGCACTTACTGTATAGATATTTGGCTCAATCCACAACTAGCACAACACACCTCTGAAGTGTTAAATCATTCACTATTCAACTTTAAGATCCATTCCAATGAAATCCAAATAAGCAACATGAAAAATGTGTGCAGTAGCTATAATTTGTTTCGCCTGCACATGCCTAAACCCTAATGTGATGCTATTTGTACCTCATGTAACACTACAGTTTCTCGATCATATTGAACATGATTCCATGCGTGTTTCTGAGTATCCTGGGAATGTGTTGCACATTATATATACGAACATATTCAGTTATTTTTGTAAACCTGATTACGCTAGCTTGAGTGTTCAAATAGACACTATGACACTTTGGTATAGCGGCCCCTGCTTATAGTCTGCTTGTGTGCACTGCATCAGCTGAATGTGCTTCTGTTGTTTTCAAGGCATCAAAGGAGTCTGATGGCAGTCCCTGAGCCACATCTGGAGCACCTGGGCCCGATGCAACACAGGACTTAAAAGCCCCAGCCTCCAGTGTGGCTTCATCTCTCCCCTGCTAGCGCACGCTACCCCTTTTGCTTGATTTATCCATTTTCAAAATCCCCATTAGCTGAGACATTGGGGACTGCTAATCTTCCTGGGGTCCGTAACAGGACGGGACACATTACACATATGACATGACATACAAAATGCACCATTCAATTATTATCATCAAATACCAAGATTTATGTAATCAGTGAAAACATATATATTTAGATAATTTGCATTCATGATTCTTCAAAGAGGAATAAAAATGCAATAAAGTTAAGTGATCCTTCTCTTCAGTAGACATATAGTTCAACCTCTTTAAGGTTTAAATACTTTTGGTCACTCACGCAGCGGCACATTTCTGTGCGAAGAGGAGAGCAGTGTCTTTTTAAGCTGTGGTAGGAGGTGATCCGGTACTTTAGTTAAATACTTTGCCCGGAGCTGATGATTTCAGTTGGTATTTCTGAGTTACCTGAGGTGAAGAAGTACTACTCTTGCACCCACACTGTTGAGCGTGCAGTGTTGCCATGGCGATGGGGTGCTGCGGGAGAGCCAAGGATGCAACACTGTCAGGTGTTAATCCTATTTTAGCAGCCAACTCACATTTTATTTTGAATACAGGCCATTTGAAAGCCTAATATTTAATTGTTCTAATCTCTTTATTTATTAAAAGGTGTATTTCACACTCTTAAAGGCTGAATTTTACAATAAATAATTAAAGTTCAGACTCTATGTCTTTTTGTCTTATCTTTACTTTCTTGTTAGATAGCACCCTATATTTCCATAACAGTATCGAGTTAGTTCAAATGTATGGTAAAAAATCTAGTGCTTTTAACATCTATTTGTCCTTTTCCAATGTTTAAACAGATCTGGGTTTTGATCTACTGTGTTTTTAGAAAGCCGTTTAAGTTGCATGTCCTTTTTTTTGTGTTTGCTCGTATTTTGGAAAGTTGTTTTTTAACACCTTAGCATATCGGCATATTATGGATTTTAAATGTATTTGTTTTTAACATGTGTATTTATGAATTTGTACACAACTTTTTCTTAAACTAAATTTTAACTGGCATATCATAATATGCAGTTATGCTATTTTCTCAGTCAGGAAGGCATTTAGCATCGATTTATGATGGTAAACAAACACAGATTACAATATAATAATAAAATAACCCTCTAATTTGGTATTGTTTATTGAGTTGCATCAATTGTTAGTTATACTGTTGTGTTTTTATTTACATTGTGCAACCTTATCATCTCTTTTTGAAGGTTGTTGAAGGCTTTACATCAAGTATTACACAAAAAAAGGGTAAAATTAGAAATGTTATATTATTATTTAAGAATATTGGCCCTCATTGTACAAATGCATTGTATAAAACATATGCCTACTGTAAATATTCCTGATAACGTGTAATGTTATGTTTTTTAGTTTAAACTGGAAACTGGATTCAACAGCGTCCTCATGTGTTAGACAGCAGAATGCACCCAACCTTACCCATAATGCACTGTAAAAACACTGATCTGTACCATTCTATTTAAGAGGGGTGATCATAGATTTCAAATCTCCACATTTCCATTGTCGGTATCCTTTTCCACCAATCTTATCTATACGTAAGTCCAAACATTTGCACTACTTCTAATGAAAACATTATTTATAATGCCATTTGTGGTCTAGGTTAACACAGAGATGTTTCGCGTTCAGAGATGGACTCTCCTCCATAATGGTAGGTTCCAGTCCGTCTCTCAAACCTTCCTTTTCCTACTGAAGTAGCAGCCATGAGGTAGGACCATTGCCGAATGAACAAAAAAACTAATCGTTTAACTGTTAAAATGCACATATGTAAACCCCATATCAATAAAATAAGACACATGCATTCCCTCTTCATCGTCAGATAAAGCTTTGGTGTAATTATTAAAACAGAAACATATATTTTAACGCGGCCTTGTGTAACACGTTGTAGCAGACTGAGAAGCCATGTTGTAAAGCCGGCTGGCTGTCAGCTGCGCGGCTAACGGCGATTTTAGCCACTGCCATTTTTCATCGACAGTCATGAAACCTTTCAATTTTGACATTACGTTTGATACACAAAAGAAAGCAGAATACGATAATGTAACTATTGGGTATCTAATCTGAGTTATGTGTGTGTGCTCAGGCTCCAGAAGAGGCTGGCTTCGAGCGTCCTTCGCTGCGGCAAGAAGAAAGTGTGGCTGGATCCCAACGAGACCAATGAGATCGCCAACGCCAACTCTCGTAAGTAAAGCAAAAAGTCACCATTTTAGTTTGCTAGTCGTATTATATGTTTCACCACTTAGGCCTACTAAAAATTGGAGGTGACCTGTCTTAATAAATGCATGTTCCCATTGTTACATGGTGCGAATACAGATTTAAATGCAGTAAACAAAACGGTACTCAAGTCAAAGTTTCTTCACAACTATATTGAGTCAAGTATGACTAAAACAATTTTTTTTGACGAGTAAAAAAGTAGTCACTGACGCTAACATCATTAAACAGGAGCTCAAAAGGTAATAACATACCTAAAGTGTACTTTAATAGTTATTATATTGCTTTATCCAGAACCAGACAAATGGTTCAAAAATAACGTGCCTAACCTTTGGGTGGCTGGTCATCATTTGACCTAGAGAAACATACATTCCTGAAAACATTAAGCCATATTATGAACATATAAAAGCTCAATAACATGGGACCCTCTTAACATGAAAACAGTACTGTTTCAATTTGATATACCGAGATTTCTCCGATAACTCTAAATGCACTAAATTGCGTCTCCATGCCTCTTAAAATGATGTACTCCTGATTGTTAAAATGAACTAATTCCTAAAAAATGTTAAATAATGAGCAACGTAACATACTTTTTTCTCTTTCCTGATGATGAATCGCTGCATCCCAGTAGCTCACTTGTTTCCTTCTGTCTTCAGGCCAGCAGATCCGTAAACTGGTGAAGGATGGTCTTATCATTCGCAAACCTGTTACGGTCCACTCCCGTGCCCGCTGCCGCAAGAACACGCTGGCACGTCGGAAGGGAAGACACATGGGAACTGGTGAGTTTAAATCGCCATGTTATACTTTGCAGAGGAAAGTCATTCACCAGGCTTTCTATTTTAATATTTACATTATGATTTGATTACATTTCTGAATTAATTAGCAGTGCAATGTTTTTAATATTTACTAGCAAGTCTTGTGGAATGATTGTTTTGTCAGACTTCTTAATATTATGATAGTGAAGGTAACTTGACTGGACTTAATCCCCTTTCCCAGGTAAGAGAAAGGGTACAGCCAACGCTCGTATGCCAGAGAAGTTGTGCTGGATGCGCCGCATGAGGATCCTGCGTCGTCTCCTGCGTCGCTACAGGGAGGCCAAGAAGATCGACAGGCATATGTAGGTTCAGGACATCTTTACTAGTTGTGTCTGTCTTTATTGATGTGGCCAGCATCTTGGCATGTCTTGTTATTTTAAAGTCCAAGGTTGTTGGCTCAATTTTTCTAAAATGGCTCGTATACATCTGGTTTCGTTTAATCCGCTTTTTTTTGTGATAGCAATATGAAATAGATTTTGGACATGGGATTAAACCTGTTTCAAAACAGTATACAAACAGTACTGCAACAAAGGAATGTAGAAGCTTGTTGTTTTTTTGTTGTTCATGGTATTGAATTGGTATAACAAATTGTCAAATTTACTTGGTATTGGTATCCACTACTAATCTCTAATCATGACATTCTGCTGTGACCCTGGGCCTATGTTACACTAACCATTCCTCTGAAGGTGTTGGCAAATCATGAGATGAGCTCAGTAAAGCTCGTTGACAATGCTGGTATTACACACAAGCCCACATAAAATATTTGGTGCACCTGACAACCCTTTTGTAATCAGTTTGTGTATTATGGTATTATTTTAATATTTGTTTTTCCTCGCTGTCTCTCAGGTACCACAGCCTCTATCTGAGGGCCAAGGGTAACGTGTTCAAGAACAAGCGCATCCTTATGGAACACATCCACAAACTGAAGGCAGACAAGGCTCGCAGAAAGCTCCTGTCGTAAGTCTTAAACCACCCCTGTGTTGTTGTTTTTTCCTGTCCACAGAAAAGCTGCATTTATTCTGAAAGTGTTTAGATAAAAATCTTTAACTTATGCAGTAAGGACTATACCATCGACTCAATGTGTTGATGTTAAAATGTATGGTTACATACTAACATCTTTCTGCCTATCTACAGTGATCAGGCCGAGGCTCGTCGTAACAAGACGAAGGAGGCCCGCAAGCGCAGAGAGGAGCGTCTCCAGATCAAGAAGGAGGAGTTCATCAAGACCTTGGAGGAGGAGACCAAGAAGTAATGTGGATCCGTCAATCCTGCCTGACACTGCCACCTGTCAAGTGTTGACAATAAAAGTGTACATAAAAACACAGATGATCATGTGTACTTTCTTTCCTCATGAAGTGAATACCTGATTAGCGGGGGCAAATAGTTTGAAAAGCTGGAAGGCTGACACCCATAGTAATCATGAGATGAATGAGACAATCATACATTAGTTTAAGAAAAGCTTAATCTCATCTTAATTAGCTTTGTTTTGCTATAAATACCTAATTTACATCTTATAAAAATCTAATTTTAGTGTAATAAAAAGTTATATTTTGGCCACCTGGAATAAATCTAATATTTACTCAGAGCTGTGTTATTAGTCTGTATTGACTCTAATGTTTACCTCATATCTACTGTTCACCAGCTAGTCACTAATTGTGTCTTGATTCATTTGGTGCATACTATGTCGTTTTCAGTGGATCTTCCACTGAAAACGGCTGCCTTCTATATCTTAAAGGTTTTTAGCGTTACCTGGTGATTTAAAAAAATCCTCTGGAAAATGTTGACTTACTGTCAGTGTTCGACATGAAGCTAGAAGCTACCTTACATTACACAGTCACAGGGGAGTGATTTGTAAAATATCCATAAAGAAAAAGAAAATCTGTTTACAGTTCTGTTTCATATTGGTGTTGAAATAAAAAATGTTCTCTTAATTTTGCTCTCAAAGTGCACCAGATTGATGCTTTTAACTTCAATATTTAAAACAAAATCTTCCCGGGGGAGCATGCCCCCGGACCCCCCTAGAGGAGGTGAGGACCCCCCTAGAGTAGGTTAGGTCCGCCCCCCACTTATAAAAAATAGCACTTTACCCCTGCTTACACCTATATGTGGCGAGCTGATTATCGAGCCTTCATTGTAACAGTCGCAGGTGCACTGTGTTTGTGCTTGTGGGGAGTGTTGCAGTAGAAATCTCCACTGTAGCGCCCGGTACCTTAATGTACCTTAATGAACTGTGGGCTAAGCCCTGAATGTTTCCAGGTCCAGGAAACGCCCCTGCCCGTCCCCTTGTGTGTTATGAAGGTTTTTATGCATGTAAACGGTCTGCAGAGTAAAAAACCCTCAAAGTACACCCTGTAGCGAGTAAAACTCTTAACACAGAAAAGACCTGTCTATGCTGCCCCAGAACGCCTCGTTGGAGATTTCTCTTTTTCCATTTGTTAGGAGGCGTGTGGCGCAGTGGATAGAGCCTTGGTGTTGGGATCAGGGGGTCACAGGTTCAAACCCCACTGCACTGATTCGCTAGCTGAACAGCCAATCAGAGTGATTTCTTTGTCCGACTGCCTGTGAAAGGCCAAATAAAGCTGGCTACACACCAACCCGATTTTGGGAGTCAGAGGCCGTCAGAGGCAGTCGGGCATTCGCGGCGCCCTACTCAGGTTGGTGTGTCCAGCACCGTCGTGTCTTTACGGTGTCAGTACCATATGTGTTCGCCCTACCATATGTGTTCTGGGTCCGTCGCTTACCAATGACGTCACCCATTGTGATTGGCTGTACGGAATCGTAGGTTGCATTCGAATAGTCCATTTAGCTTAGGAACCTTCCTAACGGAGTGAAATGACCCGGAAGTCCCTCAGTGGCAGCCATGATAAGTGCCGTTCGAATTCTCTAAATTAAAAGGAAAGGAGGTTTCAAACTTCCTTTATAACCTCCTTTAGCCTAGGAACCACTGGACCTCCCTAACCGAAAGGAGAGGAGAAAATGCTGCCCCACAATGCCTTGCAGCCGCAGCATTTGCCGTCACACAACAGTCGGCCGTTCACGGAAACAACCGATTATGAACGAGAAATGATATCATGAAAGTTACGGTGCTTATTAAGCATTTTAAAACGTATGTGGTAAGTTGCCAAAGTGCTTTGTTTTGAACGTTCATCAGTATTATAATCAAAAAGAGAAATATGAACGTTAGTTTTTACTGAAATGATCAAATAAAGTCAACATTTCACAGTCTTTACTGAGCTGTGTGGGGTTTGTTCAACTTTTAAAAGATGTTTGAATGGTGATATACACAGTGATAGATGTTAAGGACTAACGTTTATAATAAATACATTTGTATTGATTTTAAGATCTTTTCATACAATCATATGTATTGGGATCATTTGTATTAATGTGGACCGGAGGGAGAGGATGACGAGCATAAGTTTCACTTTCCTTTTTTATTTCAATTTCAACTTTGGTCATGAAGAATATGTTTCTCTGTTGTCCCCGTTCATAAAGCATAAAACAACAGCATCAGAGCACGGTGCAGAGTCTCTAGATGAGTTTACAGTAGTCCCTCGTTCTTATTAAACATCCATGTTGTAGTCCGCTGTATAGAAAACTGTAGTTTCCATAGTTTCCCCACAGCAGCAGGCGCACATTTATGACCTCTGCTGGCGCATCATAAACACGTCGGATAGTGAAAGTGCAGTCGGATTCTCTAAAGTGCCGCAGTCTCTTCTCCTAAATCCTTTTGAATTCTCCTATCCACTATTCCTTAACCCCATGACGTTTCACTCCGAGGTCAAGGAATAGACGATAGGGTTAGAACTTAGGAGCTGTTTTTTTGGAGTATTCGAACGCAACCGTAGTAATCAGCAGCGAACCGCTTCAACACGTGTATTTCAGTGTATTCACGGCATTCATTTTGTTATTCTACAGTATTATTGTTTTATAGTTATTTGTTAATGTAACCCAATTTGTGTTCTTTGAAATTGAAAAGGATATCGCATTGTGTTTGTTACATTCGTTGCAGTTGTATAGGCTATGTGTTAAGTGTAATTTGGCATGTCCTATTTATGGACATGCTTTTATTTTGAAGGAGAGTTAGCGCAGTTGACAGGAAGTTGTTGTTGCTTTGGAAACAACGTGACAGAGATTAACGGAGAAAAGTAATATCTACATATAAAGACGGAGAAAGTAAACGATAACGTTTATGGTTAAGTGTTAGCACCCCCCGAAGAGGCACAAGCTCTTACGTTGACAATAAATTCAATTTGAAAAAAAAACGGGGAAAAAAAACAAAAACGAATATCTGAATAACGAAATTGAAACCCGAATAGTACTCCAACGAACGAATATTCGGATATTTTGGTACAGTAGGGCTGTACCCGAATAATATAATAAAGTTATAGTAAATAATAACAAATTCCAGTGTTAGAATTCCATAATTCCATATTCATAAATAAAATGATATGCAAATAACATTTTCTTGGCTGTGGACTTGTACTCTACATAATTATGTTGAGCTCATGGTAATCTAATTCAATAAACAATAACTGCAATGAACAGATAGCATTTTCTGACTCGTAAAATGATTGGATATGGTGTAATTTGGCAAATGATTCTGTGTTGAAAAATGTATATCTTTAAAAACTGCGTTGGTGTATTAGGGCGGGCCATACTAATTTTTCTTGTAAATCGATCGAGAGGGGTGTTCAAATAACGTATTTTGGTGTGTAGAACACAAATCTATTTAGATGCTTTTATTTTGAAGTTGTTGCTATGGAAACAACATGACGGAGAAAAAAGTAATATCTTCTACATATAATAACGGACAAAGTAAAGAATGAAGTGTATGATTAAATGTTAGCACCCCCCGAAGAGGCTCAAGCTCTTACGTTGAGTCTGGAGTTTCAATACATTCGGAATTTGACCGTGTAAAATGTCCTCTTGGGTTACCGTACAGCCAATGCGTGACGTCATTGGTAAGCGTAACGGACCCCGAACACATCTGGTAGGCCGAACACATATGGTACCTACAACGGCACCTTTTCACACCTCCCGATGCCTCCCGCGGCCGATTCAACATGTTGAATCGGCCGCGGGAGGTCAGAGAAAGTCGGCCCAAGCAATCACTCTGATTGGCTGTTCACACTACCGCTGCCTGCTGGTAAGGACAGTTATTGCTACTCGTCGACTGAAGTTTTTGCGGTGTGTTCGTAGGCGGGCGGCGTAGCGGGCGGCATAGCCGACGCAGGCGACGAAGCTGACGAAAAGTACGCGTTCTTTGGTCTCAGGTGGGTGTGTAGCGGCCTTAAGGCGTGTCACGGCCGACGGTGCGGGACCATAGACTGTATATATAAATGGACGTAGGGTCCGTGACGTCACCCATAGGATTCTGCAGAGTTGCCGAGAAGCCCTTAGTAGGCGGAGTCGGCCACTAACGGCTCGACAGTGGCGTCAGAGTTCCACTCGCGCCTGCTCCAGCCTGCTCCAAATAACGGACCGTCCACACAGCAGCGTTAAAAAATCTTGAAACGCTTCTGCCCATTCACTTTGAATGGGGTGACGTCACTTTGCCTCACTTGTCGCCGAACTGCATTGTGGGCAGGCGAGCGGAGATTTTCAGGATTTTCAGGATTCAAAGTTGAGCAATGTTCAACTTTTGAAGCTGAGGTGGAAGCGTCAGCCAATCAAATCCCGTGTATGCAAATCTGACAGTTCAAGCGCTAGCCAATCAAACCGCATGTATGCTGGGAGAGACATACCGCAGGTCATTTCCTCATATTCCAAAAAATGGAGGAGAAATTAGCGGTAGGGAATCACCCGGTGCTTTATGACCAGTCCCTATTTACCTACCGGGATATAAACCGGAGGAGCCAGGCATGGAGGGAGGTGGCAGAGACAGTGGTATGTTTTCGCCTGTTTGGGGAGTTTATATCCAGTTTACTTCAAACTTTTTTGCTTCGTATGTCGGGGGCGGGAGATTCATGTGATTGGTTGTTGGTGCCTTGCTCGCAAAAAATCCCCAAGCTTCAGATACGCCCACCTCCAAGATTTTTTTAACGCTGCTGTGTGGACGGGCCGTAAGGGCAAAGAGGCGGAGCCGAGGCGGGACCTGCTGCCACCGGGCTGGAAGTTCCAGAGCTAGCTGAAGCTACCAAGCTAAGCTAACTTGCTCCCCATCTGCACACTGCCGTCGCATTTTACGTTTCTAAGGTAAGCGGACATGAGACTATTCAGCAAAGCTATAAATAATAATCTAAATTTAGTTTTTAGCATAATACTTCAGAATCTTAAAATCCCTTAACGTTTGTATGCAATTGTGCTAAATTAAACACTGGAATCAAGCAAATATTAATATGTTTGCATGACATTAGTTATTTATATTTTGCCATCACTTAATTATACGTTTAATATATTTAAGTTAAGCTAAGGTACATGTGATGATAGCTAGTTAGTGCTCTTACCTGTGAGGCCTCCTCCAAACAGCATTATAACCAGACTGTATCATTAAAACTACAAGTACCAGTTCTAGATCCTTGACTTTAGACAAACAATTCAAAAGACAAAATGTATTTAAAGACCAATCTTTATTTGAAGGTGCCTCTTAACCTGAGATATTAGTTATACAGTAATAGTATTGACAATCTAAAAAAACTGAGCAACTCAACAGTCAACTTTATATTTCTTATTGTCTAAAGCATTTATTATTTTCATTTTTCCCCTCTCATATTCAGTGTGGATGGATTGAGACAGCGTGGTGTCCAGAGAGCTGCAGAGACTTCAGAGAGAAACCTCCGTGTGATGGACGTCCTGTCTGTTGGTTTGGCCGGAGAGGACTGAGGGTCTTTCCTCTGTGAGGAGGACCAGACCTGATGGAGGAGCCCATGCATAGCTGATACCACCTGATCAGGCCTAGTCTGTCACTTTATTTGACTAAATGTGTTTACTTATACATTTAATAGGTTTACACCTTCTGTCTATATGTGCTTTTTATTTAAAACATGTTTGATTAACTTTTGGTTCACATTTCAATAAATTGAATTTGCACTCCTTTTGTCCATTATTCTTACTGAAAATGTTAGATTACACATTCACATCCGACTGAAGATTGGCCCCATTTATTTGTGTTGCAAACTCTGCGGTACAAGGTACATGTTGTGAAGCTCATGAAGTGAGGTAAATAGAAATAATCAGCTGATGGAGTGTAGATGTGGAAATAGGTGCATTCGATCAGCTGACTGTGTTTTCACAATAAAAATAGTTTCTTAGTGAATGTCCTGTACTGGTCTTAACATCTCATAACATCAGCTTTTAATTTTCCTATTGGATGTTTTTCTTGACCCTCGGAGAAAGAGGAGATGCTGAGTCGTGTCTTTCAGGCATGTCCTTTCCTAACAAAAATTACAGGAAACATAAAACATATTATTGCAGAACAAGTGTGTTATTTATGAAAGAGGTGTGCTTGTGTTTAGGGGCTGTAGATATAATTATTTTGTAATTGTAATGTTTTTTTTTATTTCAACAGTGAGCTACAAAGACAATTAGATTATGAATGAACAGTATGAAATTCATCAACATTGAAATGTATTTTATTATCAAAATAATATTTAACTGTTATTAAAACAAGCTTGCTCTGTTGTCTCACTGAAAGAATAACTTTTACCACGTTTTTACAGACAATATTGAGAGATAAATAGCAGTTGTCACTATGCGTTAAATATCTTTGCCTTCAATACATTCAATTAGAAAGCTGACAGTCATATTGCTTGTTAACATCTAAATGTAACCCTTTGCATGGAAAAAACCCTCAACTTCACTGATGTGTAGGTGATCTAGTATTTAGTATTGTTTAATGGAATGTATAGCAGTGTATTAAAGTCAATACTTCATTTATTTAAACCAATATCTTTCTTGATTCTTTGTACAGTATGAAAAAAGAGTATTTGTACCTGTGCTGAAGTTCACTGCTGTGAGGAGTCCAGTTCTGTCTCTCACTCTCTGGTCCAGCCTGTCTGCATCACCTGGACACTTTAAACAAACAGATATATATGTAAAGAACCATGTGTACAAACAATATAACTTATTATCTTCTGTTGAACATGTTGGATTGTGTATTGTCCGAGTCAGGGTCCTTTTTATTTTACTGTAACTTTGGAAGTTGTGTTACCAATGCTTACTGTTTATTTGATACCAATTTGGTAATGCAATTAATAAAAACAACAAGGTTTGGGTTCGTTCTTCAGATGACTGTGACGTTAACGTGTAAGCTCAATAATGAACTCCAGCTCAACCAACCATATTGTAATATCTAAGTAATCATCTTGAAATATGACATTAATAATTGTAATATACACACATCTTATTGTGAGGTTGATTTCACATACACTACTTCGACGTTAGCTTGTCTACATACTTGAGCATAGCCAATTTAAATTAACCTTAGCGATGCATACAGTTCCTACCTACATAATAAAATATCTCTCTAAGTTACAAGGATGACCTTATTTTATCAACCTCAAACAGAAGCCTTTTGTTCTACAGTATTATCCCACTTAACGCTTAACACTTGTCTATTTCGTTTTAACCTTTATATATACAGTCTATGGTTTTAAGTTAACTTGGAGGCTAAGATTAGCATCGTTAGCACCGATGTAGCTACCACTCGCTTACACGCAAACCCAAGCCTTAACATTCATTACGTAGCTGATTGAAATCATAAACACATAAATAAAGTACTCGAATTTCACTTACCGCACAACGGCATTCATGCACCGTCTGTTTTAACCGCAAGCGAGTCACAATAGTCCGATATATAAGCATGAAGAACAAACAAACACGGCCGGGGTCAAGTTGTGTTCCCTGGATGAACTGAGCAGGCAGAGTCCCTGTAGCTTCAAGGAGACGGAGCAGCTAGCAGAGAGACAAGAAGCTAACAGCAGCAGTCACTTGACAGAGCTGTCACTCAATGTGACCACGCCCTAATTTATGCAAAAACTTTAAGACCTAATATAAATAAAAGGGTCATGTTATAAAACAATTCACTCACAGATTCATAATCATGAAGGTGGAATCTAACTATATACATAATAATATTTATTGCATCCAGGGCTAGAAACTTTTTTTTTTCTGCTGTGAAATTGGGCATTTTAACATGGGGGTCTATGGAAATTGCTCCTTTCTGCAGTCATCGCCTATCGGCCAATATATGAACTGCAGTTTGTGGCACTTCCGTATTGGCGTCCCGGCTCTTCCCCAGAGTTTGCTGCTTGTGCGGGACACACCAAATTGAGTTTGGGCAACCGGGCACGCTTCGTCGTCCGACTAACGAAAACGGCCGATTTCGGCCTGGTGTGTCAGGGCCTTAACAGACGGTCGCTGTTTGGGGCGTTACGTTACAAAATACTACGCAGACAGCGCTAGCTGGGAGATCGATCACTTTATTTGCTAAACTATGCGGTAGGCCTACTATTTAATCCACGCAAATTACACATCACAGTTATGAAGCCAGATAAATTAAACCAGGATACATCCTTTACCGTCAAAATGGGTCTAAACACAGCTGCCTGTGTGCGTTGATAAATACTTTCAGATGTTATATTTATGATATGCTACTTATTAGCTACATGGCCCTAACGTGTAAAGTTATACAAGCATTTGTACCAGTGCTTTTCACAAGTAGACTCTTGCAGGCCAGAGTAGCTGGAGTGATTCAACAACAACAAAAATACATATCTGAGAAGTGATCAGGATGAGTAGAAAGAGGAAAAGGAAAAGAGAGATGAAGAGACCAGGAGGGTCAGAGCAGGAGGAAGCCAGGAGGAAATGAAGACATTAGTGAAGAAGAAGAAATGTATGTGTAAAGATGAAGTGTCAGAAAGAGGGACAGAGGCAGGGATCAGGAGGCAGATGAGACTCCAGCTGGACCACATGGTATGTTTTTATTCTTCTTGCATACATATTTTATTTATCTAGCCTTTATTTATACAGGTGTAAAATCTCACAAGGTCTCATTTTCAAGAGACCTGTTCAGTGGTAACACTACCACACACTGTAATATTCCATTACAGCAGCACAATCTAGCAGCTCTTAGTATTGACAAATATTTATTGAAATGTGTTGCTGCACAGGTCACCTTTAGCTCTCTTAAGAGATGGGTGATGTCATGTGTTTACTTAATTATAACTAAGTACTTTTAATGTACTTACAGTAAACAGAATTATAGGGTATCATGAGTATTGAGCTGTTTTATACTATATTTTTGTTTGTTTGTCTGAACACCTTGTTTCTCTTGTGCATTAAGAACACGTGTGTTAGGGCATGATTTAACAATAAATAGGTTATATATACAGTATAAAATACCACGTACTGTCCGCCCTCCCATGCCACCCTGGCATGACCTCATGCCCCCCCTTTGCCACCCCATGTAAAATGTTCTAGAACCGCCACTGGCTGTATGAGAAACCAATGTGAGTTTGGAAAATTGCACAATATAAATCTATTTTAGTATACCTCAACAATGGAATTATGATCAGTAGAAATGGCCATGACATGGGACCTTTAAAAGACAAGGGAACCAAAATATTTTATGAAGGACTTATACCCAGCAGTATGTCAAGTTGAAAGCAGGACTTTTACTTGTATTGACAATTTTGACATTGTTATTTCTATATGAGATTTGAGTACTTTATCTACCACTGCGCTAGATGAAAATGTAACAGCTACTTATCTGTTTAGCTATTTTCCATTGACCAAACCAATTTTATTAAAAGTATGACGTTTGTGGTTGTATCTATCTTAAAGTGAGGTTAGCTAAACTAATTCAACATTTTTATTTCTAATATTAAATTGAGTTGAAAGGCTTTCTTGGTATCCCGACCCTGGTAACAGGGCTAGTCTTGCTGTTCACCAAAGGAAGATGTCTATCAGACCTTGCAATCAGACCTCCGATTCCAAGGAAGTTGAAATGAATTGTATTTTTCCTTCTAAGGAATATAAATGTAGCTGTGAACATCTGCACATTGTGATGACTTTCAGAGACTTTGAATGTCTCTCAAACTTAGTTGATTCAACTAAAGAAAACTTAAGGAAGTACCACTTTTAATTAAAACAAGGTAATAATGATTTGAACATCAAATCACACTGTAATCGGTTATCTTTAAGGTTTGTTGCCATCTAGTGGTTGCAGCTGGTATGAAAAATATCTAAACTAAGGTTTAAAGGTCAAATATTAGCCATGGATCTCATGAGTAGGGTGACCTGGGGCCTCATTTATAAAGGGATATACGCTCAAAAAATGGCGTACGCCAGTTTCTACGCAATGTTTGCGATTTATAAAATACTAACTTGACGGGAAAATGTGCTGTCCTCCACGCAAACTCTAACCCATGCGTACGCACTAAGCACACAAACGGGAGAGACGAGAAACTGCGACACCGTTGGCAGAAGGAAGAATGGAGAGAAATATGTGGAAATAATACCATAAATAAAATGTTACCTCTCATTTATCAAATATGAAGAATTCATTTTCAAACATTGATTAAAGCCAATCTTTAAATGATTAAACAAACGCCTGTTTGGGACTCCTCAGTGCACACAAAAACATAACTTGGAGAAATAAATAAATACGGATATGTTATTTAAAACCACCTCGAATATGTTGTGTTAATGTTATGAAATGTTTTCTCATAAATGATGCGGTAAGCAGGAGGACAGAATAACGTCTAAACTGACGCCGTTTTGCATTTCTATAGGTTGTAGATACGAGCATGGTTTTATATACTATCACGTTTAATCGTGTTTTATGCCGTTTGCCAAGACTTGATAAGTCGCTCGTAAAACACAGGAGGTATGGAAACTAAGAACACCATATGTGGTAAATTGTACAGCTAATATAACACAATCCATTAGTTGTATTCCCTTTAACTGGTGGATTATGGATATATAGTTGCTGATCGACAGCTGGAACACAAACCACCAAATACAACAAAAATAATTCAGATCCAGTCGTCATGACTCCACTCCGGAGGGATTCCCCGATCATTTCTTACAGTTTCTCATCAAGGGGGTGTCTCCTGTCCCCGGGACAAACACACTGCCTGAGGAAGGTTATGTGTATTTTTTTTGTCATTAACTTTTTTCGGACCACTTATTTATTTATTTTGGTGACGATCCGACCTCCATGCTGCTACTCTGGTTCAAACTGCATCCACCAAACAATATGATTTATCTCCACCTCCCCACAATCACCTAAATCTGACACGGTGTGAGATGTCTTTTTTAGCTGTTCTATCGTAATTTCCTGCGATCTTCTTCATGCAGTCAGTCAAAATGAATGAATGAATGGGCGTTTCTTTGACTATGTATAGGCAAATATGGGCGTTACGAGTCGATTGTGATTTATAAAGGGAAACAGGCGTAGGGAGTGCCGTACGCACTTCCCTCGCCGGTACGCAATGTTTTGTGAATCGGAAAATGGCGGAAAATGTATGTACCTATTTTTGTGCTTTGTACTACGTAAGCAACCTTCCTACGTCAATCCTACGCAAGGCGTTATAAATGAGGCCCCAGATGTCCCGCTTTGCGCGGGACTGCACAGCATTTTCACGACTTTTGGTGCGTCCCGCAAATTGAGACGATGTCCCGCATATTTCATTTTGATTGGCTAAAACGCTTTTCTAAAATCAGATTTATCCAATGGCTGTTGAGAAAGCAGGGAAGGCTATCATCACGGAGCTGTGTTTGCTGTCAATCAAACTGTAAGACACGGCGGGTGCTGGTCAAGTGTTAACCAATGAGAGTAACTCACTCACACACACACCGCCGCGGCCCCGCCAATCAACAACAATGAAAGTCAATAACGCAGGCGACGCAGCAGGTTATGGAAAATGGAGGAAACTGAAACTACAGCTAAGAAAAGAAGAAGATGCACATACAACAAAGACTGGGAAGACATTTACCCGTGGGCAGCGGCGGACTGGGACTACAAATCAGCCCGGGACTCTCGACCGGCCCACCTCGGTACCGCAAATAATCACCGCTAGTACATTTTCAACGGGGGGGGGGGGGGGGGGGGGGGGGGGGGGGGGGGGTGTTGAGAGGGTGTCCCACATTGTCCCACACAAACATACTCCTTGTCCCACATTTGGTTTGTTGGGACCTGGTCACCCTACTCATGAGCATTGTACATTTGTCTTCAGAAATCACGGTGATCCACACCTGTGATATGTAGGGAGTAAGAAAAAAGGGTTAAATATGTTGTAATCATTTTGGCTTTAAAATGAGTGTTTTACAGCAATGTTGATTTGAAATTGTAGGTTCCATATTTCTAAGTAATAAGTTGGTAAGTAATATATTGGAGCGTGCTGGTAACCTTCAAGTAGTTGGGTATCGCAGATAAAATGGTAACACATCTGTTCATCCAACGGCTAGATTTATGCTAATTATTGACATTTGCAATGAAGATGAACCTGGTATCACTTTCAACCACAGAGACAGCGCCAGTAAATAACCTCAAGCATCCTGTGTTCTTGGAAACTGACATAGACCGTTTAAGTGACTGTATGTGCGCCACATATCTTAATGTGGTTTGTGCACAGTGTTCCTGTGCTGAAAACATTTGTCAGGTATGTGTTTTGGTTGTGTGAGTTCTTATGAGACATTCAGGCACGAGGGCAGCAGGCCTCATGCTAAGCAGCCCAGGAATGCACCGGGATCAGCTGTCCCTTGACCACATGACCCCATTACTGCCCCCCTCCGGCCCGCCTACTCCATCACACCTCCCCGTGAAGCCATTCTCCAGTCACAGCCATTATGTGAGGTGGGGGTGAGGACAATATAAAGAGTCACAGCTGGTGAAATCCTACAACTTTATTTCGACATGTAACTCAGAGCTCCTGGAATCTCATGGATTTTAGACAAGCCTCATCAGATGGGGTATTGAGAAGAAAATGCTGGTGATAATGCACAACATTGTCACACATTATGCAGGATACAGATTTGTCTCCAACCCCAAGGTTTTAAAACATCTGATCCTGAGAGAGGAGTCATGTAGACGTTTCCCAAACAACCCCTGGCTTTGCTGATTTATCCCTCTCTCACAGTGGATCAAAAGTCTGTCGAACTTGAGTTCAGTGTGGTCTGCCTATGATAGGTCTCCACACTTGGTCACTGTAGACTTTACCAGGTCACGCAACCTGTTACCTACAGGCAACAGGTCTAAGTCAGACAGCGTATGGAAACAAACTAACTTGAGGGTTTTGTAATACTAGGTGGGAGAAGCAAAACAGAGAATCGCATCACAACTGCCTTTTTTCTTCTTACAAAAATAACAAATACGCACCTAACACACATCTTGACAGGAAGCATGCTGCGTTTCTAGGGAAACCACCGCTGTTAAGAGATGTTGAGCAGAGACAGAGGCGAGCCTGGATATGTCTCTTGTGCAATTTACTTCATTCAAAATTGCGTAACCTGTGTTTTAGAAGAAGCTGGCAGCAGCTTCATCACTGCTGAAGGAGGGGGTTGTATGTATGGGGTAGAGGAGGGGATGACATATTTAGTGGATGCTGTATAGGTGACAATGGGACTTTTGTTCTGCTTTCTGCCTTGTGATGGTGTCACATGGGCTCTTTAGAGGAAGTACTTATTTACCCTAAGCAGGCTGTGTGATCAGACTTCCCGTCAAGAGCATCTGGGGAACACACACACACACACACACACACACACACACACACACACACACACACACACACACACACACACACACACACACACACACACACACACACACACACACACACCACACAAAGGTTTGTTACCCTGGCAAATGCTAAATTCAAACCTAGTCACCTCACATACTTTGCCCGGCCTCCTCAGTGCTGACTATCAGCTGAATCGATAAAAGTTAGCTCCTGCATGATTTATCCACGCTGAGTAAGAGAGACCCAGGGCTTCCTACAGGCACACAAGAGCTGCACAACACTGAGAAATCACCTGTGTTACAAGATTATGTATGTCATCTTGAAAAATCATTTATTTGCCTCTAATGTGGTTAAGTAGCGTATGGAGTCTCTGGATGGAAATTGCATTTTCTGTGATAAACTAATGACTGTTGTGCTTGGGAGGCAGCAGGATGGCTTGTGGAGAAAGACGTCTTGATATTTGATTTAACAGACCAGAGAAGCAAAGGTTTTATTGCTGTACCTCTTCTAAGCTACAATTGTTCCAGGGCAGTGGCTCCATTTTCTTGCCTGCAGCCTTGTTATTTTTTATGGAATTTCTATTCTGGATAAAGCCATTTTCTCCCACATTTCGCTCCACATTCCTGCTAGTGTCTCATGATGAGAGGTCATGCATATGTGTGACTCACTCACTCCCTTTCAGAGGTGAGTTTGTTATCTCTTGTCTGTTTTCCTTTTTTTTCTACTCCAGAATAACTTCTTGTTGGTTGCTGACATCAGAAAGTGATTTTTGCGTACTATGACAATTAACACCTGTACTATCACGAACATGTCACATATCCCCACGAGAGGCTTTGCTGCTCACTGGAGTCAGGGAAGGTACCATTACATGACTATGTGTTTGAGGTAAGGAACAGGTTAAGTACTTTCTCTATTGGCACCATTAGTCTGATTTCATTACTTCCACAACCTTCTCTATTGATTATTCATTCCGTCTGGTCGCAAAAAAGCAGCCTCATACGACCCAAACACGTCTTCTACAAACCCCTTTCTTCTGCCAACCCCTTTATTCTGCCAAAATAAAAACTTTCCAAGAGCTCTTTTGTGTTGTGAGTTTGTTGGGGTTAGGGTTGCTGTGGCACAGCCTAGCTTAATCAGCATGTAGTTACTAGGCATTTTTTGCTTTATTTTAAGGAGCCCAGCGGGGAGTTTTCCACTGAAACTAAAACCAGGTGGAATGAATGCAACAGAACTAGGTGTGGCCATCTGTTTACTGGTGTTTATTGGGAAGTGCATACCATATACGCAACATATCTACCATAATCCCAATGGAGCACAACTTCCTTGATTTTATTTCCCTTTCATTTGATAGCTGGCAACAGCCCCCAAATGAAAGCCAAACATCTCAACTTTTCTGGGTATCAACTCCCTACCTCTCTGTGGTTTTGTTTCTGTCTGACTTCCTATAAATGTTTGCTTCCCTCACTTCCGCCGGCTGCTACTATAGTTAGTTACTCTCTTGATACAGCCAGCCATGTTAGAAGCAAGTTTCCCATCTAAGCTGAGAGGAGACTTCCCTTCCTTGGCCCCCAACCTCCAACTCCCTCCCACTTCTCACTGAGAAAGTGAGGAATAAAAGAAGCTTATGTGTGTTGGTAGGAGTTTGGTGGGTTTAAGCAGTCATTCTGATTGGATGGGAAGTCTCTGCCCCTCACTTGCTTTGCCCCATATTGGTTTTATACATCTCCTGATACGCAAAAAACACATTTGCCAAGAGGCAAACTGTGGGCTAATTCAGTACTGGGCACTCATGTTACTGCCTCCTTTTTGTGCAAAGGGGAGAGGGGCTTAAGGGGTGTGGGCGGAGGATGGCTGGGGGAGGGAGGGGAAAGCAGAGAGGGAAGTCTGGGGCTCTGGGTTGGGGGCGGAGAATAGAAAGAGCTTTGGCACAAGGGTGGAAAGTACTGTAGGATTGTGAGTTTGACTGTGTGAACACATGAGGAAATAAGATGTGTGGATTAAAGAGACATGGCACGGATTAAAGTAGGATGTGGAGCAACAAAAGATTGGTTTCTTTTCAGCTGACCTGGACCCAAACAGGAAGTGAGGAAGGACAAAGTAGAGTACAGAAAACTTGCCTGAACAAGAGGCAGAAAACGGAGAAAGGCAACTGAGGAGGCGTTCTCTCACTCACCCGAAGGAAGAGCAGAAACACTGAGTCAAACCAGACAGACAGACAGGAAGAGGATAAAGAGTGGGGAGTAAGGTAAAAAAAAAACATAAGAAAACTGAGAGGCAAAAGATTAAACCTATTGAGAGAGAAAGAGAGAGTGTGTGTGTGTGTGCGTGTGTGCGTGTGTGTGTGTGTGCGTGTGTGTGTGTGTGTGTGTGTGTGTGTGTGTGTGTGTGTGTGTGTGTGTGTGTGTATGTCATTTTAGACAAGGAGAGAGAGAGCGCCAATGAGGGAGAAAGGAAATCAAGAAACAGAGAGAGGATAACAGAAAGCAGACATTGGGTGAGTGTTCATCAAGGTGAAGCAGAGAGAAAGACAGAGAGACAGACAGTGAGGGGGTTAGCGGGTGAAGTTAGCAGGAGTGGAAAGGTATGAGGGGACAGCTCTTGAAGTCATTCTTCTCTTTGGTGATCACTCTCTTCTGTCTGGGGAGCCTGCTGACCACTGTCATCTGGTATATGGTCGACAACAAGTAAGTGTTTCCCAACCTTTTTCAATCACACACACACACACACACACACACACACACACACACACACACACACACACACACACACACACACCACACACACACACACACACACACACACACACCACACACAACACACACACCACACATGTTTTACAACTCATGTAATTCTTTTTGTCAAAAGACACAAAACTATGGAAAGTGTATTAGTACAAAATGAGTTGTCAGTTCAGGTCTCTGATCGTACCAGGTGTAGAGTATTGACTGGTACTTTGAGAGGTGCTTGTTCACCTCCAGGCTGAGATGCCCCTTTAGCAAGGTACGCGACCGCCACATTGTTTCCCTAGTGCTGTATAGTACCACCACAATGCTCCTGATACCTAGGATAAGGTAAATGCAGAGGCTACATTTCAATGTGTTATTTTGATTTGATTTATTTCTAACGTGTAAAACAATAATACAAAAAAATAATAATAATAATTAAATGAAACATGAAAATGATTATACTGTACAAACTTAAGCAGTGTCAAATTCATAAACAAAAATATTATTGACTTACAGGCTATATATAAACAAATGATCTACCTAATTACACATCCGAAAAGGGGTGGGAAGAAGTTTACACTTATTTAATCCCACCCCTTCTCCCAAAAACTAAATTATTAACATATATATTTTTTTTCTTTCAACAAAATGTACATCTAAATGTATGTCTACATACAATACATTTACAATTTTAAATAGATTATATCATTATTACTACAATAAATATATATATATATACATATATTATTATTTTACGTTGTATGTCATATTTTACAAGACAAATATCGAATGTGGATTCAATTTGAATCTTGTATTTCCATATTTGTACATGTTTGTTTGTTGCATGTCATAAGCTTTATGAGACCATGTGTATCTGTGCTTTTAATTAATTGATTCATCTCAAAATATTAAGCACTCTAATTGTAATAATAATAGTGGAGAATGTGGAAAATTGATTTGCAAAACGTCACTTTTGAAGTTAATTTATTTTTAAATGGTGTTCTGTTAAGTATCTATGTTAAGAAAGTGAAAAGCAATTTTTGTAACAAATGGCCAAAACCCTAACCCTGAAACCCCATTCATTCATTCATTCATTGGAAGTGCTATATCAGAGGCAGTTTTAGAATACCTTAACTGTCCTGTTTCTGAGCTGGCGCAACAACCAATACCCATAAACACCCTCTATCAAAGACTTTTTGCATACTTCATAACAGGAAAAGAAGAGGACACATAACTGTAAATGCGAAACATACCATAGATTACAGACATTACAAAACTCTGACCAGGGTGCACAAATCTCCTGCTAATATATACCAAAGTAGCAAAGGTCTCTGCACATGTGTGTGTACATTGGTTGTTCATTAAGAGAAGAGACTTACCATTGCTCTACCTCATGTCAACAGTAGAACCACACAAAATATAACATTAATGTGGCTTGAAGCTAGAAGTGCATGCACATAGAACTTTGTGTTTAACCACTTAGTTGATTGTATAAAAGCATTTACTGCTTGTACTCCCTTACTTTACATTTCTGGTGTGTAGTATTTAGGGGGATCCATTGGCAGAAATGTAATATACAATTCAAAAACATGTTTTGAGTAGTCTTTAATCAAGACAGCTAAGAGTAGTTATGTTTCCTTACCTTAGGCCATTCATACCATAGGCAGCGGGTCCTCTTCCACCTGTCATGTTTTACAGTAGCAAAGGGACAAATCATACACTGGCTCTGGATAGGGCCTTCAATTAAGGAGTGTAATGATGCCATGGCCTATGAGCAAGGCAAAGGTGCTGGAAGTTATATGCCAAATCCTTCACACTGTCCCTTTAATTAAGATTGCTTCCTTTAACATAAAGTTGCATGGAATTAATCAATACAACCGATAGAAAAATAACTAATCTTTGTCTGACACCTGCCTATTTCCTTACCTGTCCTGTTTCTCTCTTGTTCACTCCGCAGTAATGTGGAACCTCAGAGGCCGCATCCTAAAAAGAAAAGCGCCCCTGAGCCCTCTGACCCCTCTGACCCCTCTGACCCTTGTAAAGGCTGCAGGTGAGGGCAAAAACCATTACTGTTTCTATTCAGAGGAGCTTTGTGTTCATGCTTGAATCATATCAAGACAAAACAGCACTACAGTGATAAAACACTTGACTGTGTGTTTGTGTTTGTGTGTGTGTGTGTGTGTGTGTGTGTGGGTCACACAGAGAGGTCATCAACAAAGTAATAGAGCGTTACTCTCAAACCTGGAGGAAGCAGGAAAACAATTACCAACAATTCAGGTAAACTATGACACAGGTATTTTATTTTTAACTTTGGAAACAACAAAACAACCGCTATACCATGTATATGTTTTTATACATGTCCCTGGGATGTACAATCAATATGATTTAAAAGGCAGTTCAAATAAATTGTACATTAAGCCGAGCTCAAGAGGAGTACTTCAATAAACTATCATTACCCAACTCCAACACCATATTGTTGGGTCAACTCACCTGATTGACATGTTACACAAAAAGCTGAAATATTAAAACTGGTCTTTTAAATATAAATGCAATGCATCAAATTAAAGTGTACTAGTTTCAAAGATTGACAGACAAATCAACAGATTTGTAGAATGTGTTTTGCTCTTTGTATGGTTAAAAATAAGTACAGAACAGTCAGAAGCAAGAAGAAGAAGTGAGAATAGAAGTATAGATAAAAGCAGAGGAACACATGACATTGAAATTATAGCTACATGTTTTAAGGTCATATGAGTTATGGAAAAACAGAAAGACTTCCCCTGAAGGACCAAACACTGCTTCTACCAACCTGGGTCTCTTTATTCAATTAAAAACATTACAGGAAATTAGAATCTTCGTATTTATAACCTGAACAAACTGCCTGACTTGTGTAAATTATGAAGCGTTCTGTCTTTAACTCCCCTGACCTTCTTGTAAGTTATTTAACAAAGTCCTTGTGTTTCCCCAGCTCTCAGCTGAGCAGTCAGTGCCATGGTTTGGACAGGGCCATCATTACCCAGGCCAACACTCCAGTGGGATCAAAGATTGTGTACGATGGAGATAAGAAGAAGACCCTCAAGGTGACCCCCGAACTTTTCAGCACCTTTGCAAAGGTATGTTGTTTCTCGTTTGTGAATATAACCACAAAATCTGCTGCTTATTGCCTTCATTGTTCCAAATGTATTACCTCAGAGATGATTTATTACTTAGCTCTAGTTTTGCCATAAGTCATGTATTTACTCACATGTTGACTCTCTGGTTTAGTTAGGGGCTCACATTTGTGAAAATACAGAATAGATTCAAGCTAGATTTGCAGAATAAGTTCAAACTGAGCTGCTGGACTTTGAAATCCTTTGTTGCTGCCATACACGTCAGTAGACAAAGGTTGAGTGACTGAGTAGGTAAGGATTGCTTGTCGTGATAGATGAAAAGGGAATCACTAAACGTTATGAGAATTCATCCTCTGGAATCTATGTATTTTGCAGAAATCCATCAAAGTTTGAGAAAAGTTTCAATGTATTGTCAAATACTGCACAAGTATGTGTTACTTGTAACTCTGTCCTGGTGGGTGGGGACGAGGCAGCAAGTAATAGGAATCAAGTGTATACAGTCAATCGGTCAGACAGGAACTGTGAAAGGATTTGTTAATAAAATGAAGTAAGATACATTTACTGAGAAATAACACTAGGATTAACAGGGATTGGTAGGCGGAAAGAGTGCAGGCGGGCAGGTATATGTTCAGTTACAGGTTCCCGGTAATAGGCTTCAGGAACAAGAGAGATATCATAGGAAAAGTACTGGGACAGACTTTCTTACTGACACCCTCAACTCTTTCTCATATGATCTAGTAATTTGGACCTTTTTTATTTGTCTCTTCATGTTCAGTCTCAGGAAGTGACGCATCACTATACATAAACAAACAGTCAGCGATGACTGATTGTCATCAAGCAGACTCAAAATAACTTTGTCATCTGAAAGTTTAAGTGTGGTAGTGTGCTTAATTTACCGTGACTGGCCAGATGGAAAAAGTTAAGAAAGGTTATTTGCTCTAGATCTACTTTTTCTATACATTTTCTATCAATGTCCATGTGAACAATTGAGTGCACCCTGAGAATACCTTCAAGGAGAGACAGGGGACCGTTATCTCCATATTTAAACAATACCATATCTACCCCCTTTCTTTAAGGGTCTGCTTCTCACTCAGCCTTAGGTGTGAAATGGTTGTGATTATGTAAATAGCCGCTTTCACACCAAGTACTTTGCCGTACTTAGTGCCGGCACTTAGGCGTTGTGCACACGGGAACGTTTGCGTTTATGCACAGTATGCGCTTTCAAAAAAGTCTTCCGTTCACATGCATTCGTTTCATTTAACGTGTCTGTTCAAACGAGACCGCTGGAAACGCTGTAGTACATATGCCAGGACTGTAAGTGGCGCTGTAACTTCCGCCAAAAGCAGCGAAGAAGACCCCGTAGCAGCCCCGCAGCAATGTTGCCATGGCTACCCTTCTGTTTATGCCCCGCGGTGGATTTAGCAACATGTAGTAGTTAATGTAATTCTCCATGTCCACTTGTTGCTGATGGTTGTGGTAGAGGAGCTGTAGATGTTGTACTAACATCTGTAGCATGGTCAGTAGCAGTAGCACTAGCAGTAGCTACTGACAGTAGCTACTGGCCATGCTACAGCAGTGAGCAGGAGAGGTGGGGCTATCGTTATTTTGTGTGTGGCGATTGCTGGTATTCAGCGGGATATAGTAATTTCCTCAGCATGTAAATATATGGATAAATGCAACGGGGAAGTTAACTGAAAGAAACCGAATCTGTGGATATTGCATCGACCGACCAAGAAGCACGTCTCCGTGGAGAGGACGCGCTCAGAAAGAGAGATATTCTCTACAAACACCGGGTGAGCAATGAACAATAATGGCCTGGATTAGGCAGTAAAGACAATTTTGGTGTATCGCAGAGCGGACTGTTTAATTTTGTTTGTGTTGTTTGGCTGGAAAATTGTCAATATAATCAGTGGCGACTGGTCATTAGGGGCAGGTGGGGCACAGCCCCACCTAGTGTCAGCAGAAAGTATTACAAATAATGATTACAAAAATGCAAAAAAAAAAAAAAAAAAATATATAAAATATATTTTAAGATCATGTTTAATCATCTGATTCGTCTGTACATTGCTGTTTTAGTCTGTGTTCTTCTAATTAGTGTGTCTACAGTCACAGTGTGTGCCTATTGAGCTGTTTAGAGCCATGTGGGACAAAACCTGATTATGCCCCTTCCTCTCGCTGTGAAGTGAACGTGACTGTAAAACTACACTGCGCATGCTCAGAGTATTTTGTAATGTAATGTGTGTGGCAAAAAAATAATGACCAGAGGGGCACGGAGCTACCATCCCCACCATACGTCATCTCAAATCATTCAGAGCTGATTGGCTGTAAGTACGTGTGCCGCGAAAAGTGTGGCGCTTGAAGAGGAGACGAGAGAGCTGCAGTGGCGCGTCCTAAAACCAGGAAGTAAGCACAAAAAAGCAATGAGATTTCTCCAGAGGATTTTAGAAAATAGCTCGAAATAAGATCTGTGGGAAACGTACCTGTTAGATAAATGCACGTTTTGATTAGCCGGATAACATCCACATGTCTACCCTACTTTTATAATTTTTTTATCATAAATCTATGGATTAGATTTATGATAGACTTTTGAAACTACAAGAAGATAAGGAGGACTTTTACAAAAAAGTAATAGAAATGTTTGTCCAGAAGGATAGGAAAATGGACTTCATCTTCAAGTCAAGGTAAGACCGCCATTTTATTGAAAATGGGATCTTACTAAGAGAGAACAATTCAATATTTAAATGATAAAATTACATTTTTTGGGTATCCTTTTGTTGAACTGTCTGTTTAAAATGAATCGAAGCATCAGACAAAAAAAGCTTTTGAAAATAATATTATATTTTGGTTTAGGTCAAAATATAATATTTGTAAACCTGAAGAGTCAGTGCCAGTGCCTCACCAGCCATGAACCTCACTGCACGTCACTGCAGAAGCTTATATATAGACATCTAAGTTGTTTGTGCCCCACCACTTTTGTACATATAAAAACGCCACTGAATATAATGGATCAATGCATGAAATCTGACTCTGTTTATTTTGTTTAAGGAGTATATTGGGCGTTAACAATTCTGGTTTGCCTTTTATAATATTATTTCATTCAAGAACCCCTTGTGCGTTTAATTAACACAGCTATTTTTGATAGTTGATCGTTACAGATGGCTACTGGCCATGCTACAGCAGTGAGCAGCAGAGGTCGGGAGAGGTGGGGCTATCATTATTTTTTCAGGAAATATTCGTATAGAGGTGATTACACGGACTCGGTTGACCCCCCAGAGAGTTTCGTTTGCAAATCTATCCACCTTGGGACCCGTTATCGTTTGTGGGGTCCGTTTCTATCGGCCTCGTGTAAATAATAGGGCTATACGCACGCGAAACTATGCAGATACAAGCCGTTTTGTCCTCGTGTAAACGGCGGTTTACAGTAGAAGCTGCTGGGACTCCCAGCAGCTTCTACTGAAGCCTTCCGAGTAAATCGCCAGAACGCCGACACCTCCTCATCTCCACCGCTCCCATGTTTTCTTTTGTGTTGCCATAAGTTAGTCTCTCTGCGTTTCTGCGCTGGGCTAATGCTAATGCTAATAATGCTAATGCGAGGATAATAAAATGGCGGCTTCACAAAAACTTTTTGGGAGTTTTACGGGGCGTGGTTTGCAATTCGCCCAGCCAATAGAAATTGGTACTTTTTTGGTACTTTTTTGGTACCACCTCTCTAGCAGGCACTGGAAATATGGGTAAAAGTTCCCGGCACTAAGTACTCTTTTTGGTGTGAACGCGACATAAGGGGTACTAACGGAACTAAACGGGAAAAGTACGGGGTAAAAGTACTACGGTGTGAACGCACCTATTGTTGGTTTCGAGGAGGTACAGATTGGACAAAGGCCCTTTATTCAGGTGTCTTGAAGGTTTTTGGGGAGACTAGTTCCAACAATCCAACCAGTATTTCTATAAAGGTTTAATAGCAGCTAAACTTATCTCAAGTCTGAAAGAATTTGTGCATTTTCATCTAATTGTACTTAATCCTAATCCTCTGGCTATATAATTCCATCCTTCAACCACAGTTAATGACAAATAGAAAAGCTTTTTGTTTTGTAATACAATTCCTGCTGGATTTATTTCCAGGAGCATCCGTTCCCTAATAAAACTTGGGACACGTGTGCTGTTGTCGGGAATGGAGGGATTCTGACAAACAGCAGCTGTGGAGACATCATCGATTCAGCACAGTTTGTTATCAGGTGAGAAAGCTATTAATATTAGAGGACTGAAAGGCTGATGAAAATGTCATCGACAGAAATAAACTTGTCTCGGTCATTCATTTTATGAAAGAATCTTTATATATCGTTTTTGCTGTCTTTTCAGGTGCAACCTACCTCCTTTAGGAAAAGGCTATGAGAAACATGTGGGCACCAAGACTGACATTGTGACAGCCAACCCAAGCATTTTCCTAGAGAAGTAAGCAAATAAATTAGTCTCACTGCACCAATAGAGTGTTCTCCTTGTGTTGTTGCTTGACATATCCTTTTTATTTTCAGGTATGGGGCTCTAATGGGGCGTCGGCGTCCATTTGTGGAGAGTCTACATAGCTACGGCAAGTCCCGTCTGCTTCTTCCCGCCTTCTCCTATGGCCACAACACTCCTGTGTGCATGAGGGCAGTATACAGCATTGAGGACTTTGAGAGTCCCATCCAGCCCATCTTCTTCAACCCTGAGTACCTTCAGAGCCTGGCCCTCTTCTGGCGTTCCCGAGGCTTACGAGCAGTGCGCCTCAGCACAGGCATTATCATGGCTAGCATAGCGCTGGAACACTGTGCCAACGTGCATCTGTACGGATTCTGGCCCTTCGGTAATCACCCACATGGACTCCATGCACTGACTAACCACTACTACGATGACAGACAAACTAAAACTAAATTTCACTCCATGCCTGCTGAGTTTGACCTCTTGTTGCAGCTGCACAGTCAGGGGGTGCTCAAGCTTCACTTGGGAGACTGTCAACCAGGTGAAAAGTAGTTCCCAGGTCCAAATTAGCTGGCAGGACAGTGTCAAAGTGCCTTTTGTAGCCCAGTCACTCATGACGTTTTTCATATCATTTTGAACGAATGTACATATGTATTCTGGCTGAAACATGGAATTGGTGTGTTCAAGCAAGGTAGATTTGTGAATTTAGATGTAATGCTGAGTCATTTACCAGGACATTTGCACTGATATAAAAAAGAAACAATCTTAAGACTGTAGCATTATGTTAACAGTCTTGTGGTGTATGTAAAAATGTATTTATTACCAACATTTTTCCAGCTGGAGTCTGGAGGGAGTTGGTTTGATTTAAAGGTCCCCTATTATACTGTTTGTCATCAATATATAATAGGTCTCAGATATATACACAACATTTGGCTTGAAATACCCAACAGATCGTGCATTGTAGCATCCCATAAACCCCTCTGTTTCAGCCCTGTTTCAAAAGTGCTGATTCTCTGTCTGTTACTTTAGATGAAAATAAGGAGCCACTCCCCACGCCCCTCTGAGAGATATTTGGTTAATAAGAACACAATGGTGCTCTAGGAGGAGGTTCAGGTGATAAGGGGGGGGGGGTTACCTTGGACGGTGATTGACTAATAGTTACACAAGCCAAAAAAATCGTTATGACATCATAAAGTGGCCAAAATCTGATCAGCTCATTTTCAGACAGGTTTTTATATAAATGGATCAGGACAAAAAGTGAGTGAATCTTTTTTCCTGAAACTTTTAGAATCCCATTACACAGAGGGGACACATGTTTATGTATAAAAGACATGAAAAAGTGGATTTTGCACAATAGGTGACCTTTAAATGGAATCCTTTGTAGAAACCTTGGGAGGGTTTAGTGCCTTGTTTTGCATCAAACGTAATGTTTTTTAATGAAATACCTCCTTAACATGAAGATTGTCTGGTGCTGGTTGTGGAAGATGATTTTTACAATGTTCTTTCCTCTACACGTCACTGACACTGCTGGATGTATTAAGGCACAATTTAAGCCTCATACCTCATAGGTTGTGTCCCAGTAGCCTCAACTACGAACCATCAGGGCTGCCCTCTGTGGGACCTGCGGTCATCAGAGGACCCTATTGTCTCAGAACCAAGGACTAAACAAAGACACAACAGAAAGAAACAGTAATAATTACACTACCAAACACAGGAGGTCCCACCTCACAAAAGTCACTCTGCTGAGCCTGTTTTACAATGTGCTACCCCTTCTTACCACAGTGACAAAAATATGTATGGTCATGAGATTGCAACATTCACATGTTAATACAATGAACGTTTGGAAATTAATACTTTTCAAGTTTATGTAATTGCTAAATCAATGACTGACTCAAATATAAGGTGATATAATGATTGTGAATTGTGCACTTTTTATGAAAATGTTCATCTTTGGGTAAGAAGTCACATTTGCATCAAAACCTAAAGTGGGTCTTATGCAACTGGGAGTATTGTCTTTCATGTTGATACTTATGAAGTCTTAACATTTGACAAGCGATGACCAAACTTGAAAACTATCGGAAAGCCAGTTTTAGAATTGTGTGATTCTTTTTTTTTTTTTAATGCACGTGATGCGAGGGAAAAATGAAGTCAAAGTGAAGCAATGAATAAATATTTATTACAAAAAAGTTGTTGTTGTTGCTGGAGTGGAATTTATTCAATTCATTCAACTAACCAGGCAACCATTTTTTCCCCCCAGACATCTCAGCTTGCACAATGAAGTGCCTGCCAAGATTTCACATTGGAATGCATTGTAATTTCTGCATACAAACCACACATTCGCCTGAAAAACCACATAATCCACTGATTTATTAACATAGTTTTGCAAAGTTATTATATGCATTCTTTTCTTGATTTAATTTATTTTACGTCACATAGATCATTTTTGAAAACCACATTTTAACTATTAAACTGGGAAATGTATTTAAAATGCATGGATTCATAATGTATTAGTTGGTTATTGGCTTATTCTCATTTCAGTCACTACAGTGCAATTGTTTTACCTGGACAGTTGATCAACCCCCATTCCCCTCCACAAAACATCCCTTCCTCACTTCTCAGTGCTCCCTCATTTGACAGGGGGTTGCCCTCTAGTGGCTCCAACTGTAAAGCATCACTCTGAGCCTGTCACCCATGTATAACTTGCTTCGTTTGCTTCTCTTCAACAAAAGACAATGAAAAATAGTTAAAAATAGTTTGCACTTTGGAAGAATTAAAGGAGGGCCGCTGATTGGCCGCCAAGGACTGACTGGGAAACTCAGTAAATCACCAGTGGCTTATTAGGGTGGAAGCAGCATCACTGGAGCCAGGGCACCAATTCTCCAGAGGGAAAGAGAAAGCAATAACAGAGAGCTGAAATGAAGTCTGGAACCACTTCCTTTCCATTCCTTCTCCCAACACTAAGGCAGATGTTATGTATGGTCTAATTTCCACAAGAAGAAAGTATTCCCTGAATATAATATTTTGACATGAATCATTTACAGTTATCCTGATGGCCTGATGGCAATGATATGCCACATATGGTTAACTTTCCTTAATAACCCTCTATCTGTATTGCTACTATCACCTCACGATGCATTGTATTGCATGAGTATCCAGTATCCAAAAAAATGGAGGGGGCGGACATATAGAAGATGGGTGGACCAAAGACACATGACGAAGACTAAAGTAGTTCAACAAACTAGGATATCAGTTCTTATACCCATCTGACGCAAACAGAAGGGGAAAGACACAGACAAAGTGCAAAGAAGACAGAGGACTTGCCTGAGAAAAGAGGCAAGAGATAGGCTACAAACTGAGGGGAGAGCAGAGAATCCAAAGTTTGACATCTAGATACAAGGTGTGTGTGGGCAGAAGGTGAGGGGACGAGTGTGTTTGCAGAAAGAGATCGGGATGAAGCAACACCATGAGAAGTTATCCATCTCTTTGATGATCACTCTCCTCTGTTTGGGGAGCCTGCTGACCACTGCCTTCTGGATCATTGTGGACAACAGGTACGCGTGTCAGTATTGTTCCAACAACCTGTTTTAACAGGTTTTTGTTTGTTTTTCCCCAGGCATGATATATGTTTCTTGTTGGGGAAATAATTTCCAAGGCCCATAACTTTGACCCAGTTTATCAGTTCATACTGTCCTGACTGAGCACAGGCACCTGCAACCTTGGCTGCTGTGCTCTCAGTGTTTTGTCTCCCTGTTCCTGTCTGTTGGCGTCAGCTGATAGAGGTGCAACCTGGTCTCACCAGAATGCGTGACTCCACCACGACTCCTTAACACCGCAGTGCGTGGTGGAGTCACGAACTTTGCTACATTTACGTGTCTGCACCACGCAAACAACCCCAATGTAAAGTGAATGAGGCTCCTTTGTCGTTAACGTTATTTAAAAGATAATTATATTACTATTTGATCATGTCCCCTTTAATGTATTACGGACGCAGAGAGCAATGTGAGCGTCCATTCCCATTGGATAACGGAGGATTTTACACCGGGAAGTCAGTATTCTCCTTACTGTCGATTGATTTTACAGTGATATCTGCACTACTCATCAACTCAAAAACACCAGATTATCCTTGTTAATTACACAACATTGATTGGTTTAAATTGTGTGCAATGCTTTTGTAATTTTCCCCTTCGATTCGGAGAAACAAATATTTGTTCAGAGTTTAGGATGGCCGAAGACACTACACTACCCAGAATCCTCAGCTATTGTTTCGCTTTGCCTCAAGCTCTGTGATTGGTTGACCTCCAACTGCGTTCCATATGAAAAAAAACGTTTCGTAAAAGATAAAATCATACTTTATTCAGCAGTGCTTGCTTTACTCTTTGAAAGTCATCACATGAATGCATTGTAATGAATGGTTTGGCTGCATTAAATATTACACATCTGTCGTAGTTCTTTATTTATCTACAGAGATCGGGTCTCAGAATAGACCGGAAACTATTCTTTTACCGTTCTGTTTTAATTTCACAATAAAGTTAGTAGTAATAATTTGTTTTGATATTATTGTTTTTTATTAACTACTAGACCGCTGGGTAGGGCTGTGCGATTATGGCAAAAATCATAATCACGATTATTTTGGTCAATAATTGATATCACGATTATTAAATAAGATTATTCATTGACTTTGAAAACATCCATTTATTGAACTTTAAAACAAATACAAATAATAATTTGAACAGTATATTTTTAACTGTTGATTACCCTGAATGTATAATTCAACTGAAAAACCAATACAAAAATGATTAAATAAATGATAAATATATATTCACATTTAAATAAATAATATCAAAATAATAAATACCAATAAACAAGATCAACAAATATTTTGGAGCGCACTTCCACAAGCTACTAAACATATATAAATATGATAAATAAAAATAAATTAGATCAAATATGTTGCAGTGCAGTCACAACCTAGCAAAGCAAAATAATAGTTTTTTTCGATTATGTTGTTTTCGTAATTGTGGCAGGCCAAAATCGTAATTGCGATTAAAATACGATTAATTGCACAGCCCTACCGCTGGGTCATGTTAAGACCATCTTTTCTGTGTTGCTGTGGATTTTTTACATCGCTTTTGTGTTACAAATATCAAAACGAGCCTTTCGCGTCACTACGGAGAGACCGTACAGCTGTGACCAGTGTGTGGGAAGATGGCGCTTGTGTCGGCTCGCTGCTCCCTCAGCTCTCTACCTTTAGCTATCCTGTTTTTGTTTTATGTTTGTCAGAATGTCTCTGCTCTGCTCGTCTACGATCGCCAAGCTCTCCTCCACCTCAGACCCTCACTGGAGTTGATATTGCTGCCCAAACCTACATCTGGCAACCATAAATCGTCCCCCCCCCACTCTACTGTCGGATATTCCCACCTACCTGCGCCGGTTGCCCTGCATCCTGCATCGCCGAAAGCGCTTTAGACGATGGGGAAAGCGTGGTGGTCCATCTTAAAGGGGACCTATCATGCAAAATGCACTTTTGTACGTCTTTTATACATGAATATGTGTCCCCGGTGTTCCAGGGAACTCACCAAGTGTCAGAAAACACAACCCTCTCTATTTTCCTCCATACCCAAATCTCTAAAAAAGGGGCTGCAACGGATCTGATAAAAACTGATCCAGATTTGAACACTTCTATGACGTCACAGAAATAACTAACGCTAACTAACCGAACTGTACCTACAACTGTTGTTATAGAAGAGTGTGACAGCCCCAGGGCCTTTGTGCAGGTGTGTTGCAGGTCTTACGATGGGGTGGAGCTGAAGAGGCTAATCAGCGCGATCACGGACACCTGGCCGGAGCCAAGGTGCTATTAAGCCCAGCTGCCCGGAGTCACACGGCGGCCCCTGTCTCTCTCCAAAGCGGCTGCAGAAGGACGAACTCGGCGATTCTCTCCCCTCGACCACCTATCTCTGCATTTACCACAATAAATGTGCCGTGGTTTTGTAAACTCGTGTATGTCTCCTTGTCTTTCCGTTGTGGCCTACGAGCCGGTCATAACAAAGAGTAAGTTATTTTTACCTGTAATAAACTACTACTGTTTGATGAGAAATCAAATCATGGTTTGCTATATATGAATGATATGTTATAGGAGCAAATAATTCAGGGAAGAAAGGATAGGCCTACTAAGTATTTCCATTAAACTTTATTTTTAGAAATGTACAAAATGAACATAAATATACATATATACACGGTATATCATCAATTCCTCCCCATTGTCGGCATCTTGCCTATCGCAGCCGGGGCTTTTTAGGATGATGCATCAGTGTGGTAGTCCCGTCATGTATTGTCCGGCAGGATCTGGCTGGACGAAATCAAATGCAAATCACAAAATATTAGAGAAACTTAGTTGTTTTAGATTCGTTAGTAGTAGTTGTGGTAGGAGTGTGGATCTATCTAATCCATCTATATAATCAACACAGTAAGCTTGCCAGCTAATATGCTAACCTAGCTTTCTTGTTTACTTTGGTAGCTAACACGATATGAACGCTAGCTCGGAGGAACGGCAACTATAATGTAGTGTAATAAAACTACTATGAACAAAAGCTAGTGGTTCATATTAGGCTAGCAATAACGTGTTTATAATTGCAATCTTATACGGGTAGTCTGCTACGTTCGGTCATTCATTGTAACTGGCATGAATACATTGTTTTCCGCTAGCATGTATAGCTAGCCTCGTTGGCTATACATGCAGTATGTACATGTACTGTCACAATGTACGGTAAATCACCCGGAGTATACTGTATGAGTATTCCGTGTGTGACTGCAGACATTCTCCTGCCATGACAAACATGTAAGGCCATCTGCTGACATTGTAGTTGATATATTTAAACGCTAGCAACGTCGTTAGCCCAGTAAGCTGGGCTTGTTTAGTGTAATAAAACCACTATGAACAAAAGCTAGTGATTCATATTAGGCTAGCAAGAACGTGTTTACAATTGCAATCTTATACGGGTAGTCTGCTACATTCATTGTAGCTGGCATAACAAAAATGTTTTCCCGAGCAAACCCATGTCTAGCTCCGTTGGTTAGCTCGGTAGCATACACGCTACGCCAGCTATAATGCAATTACGTTTCGCGACTGACCGTACTGCAAATCACCCGGAGTATACTGTCTATGAGTATTTCGTGTGTGAATGCAGACATTCTCCTGCTATGAGATACATGTATGTAAGGCCATCTGCTGATATTAGAGTTGATATATGGAAACGCTAGCAACTTAGTTAGCACAGTTAGCACTGTGTCAATGGCTTAGCAGTCCGACACAGTTTACACATTTAAACAGTCTTGTTTGATAAATACACAAATAACAATGCAAACTTACAGGTTGTGTACCCGAATCTTCCCCTGCTCCAAACAGTCCAAACAAACTAGGAATAGCATCGTCCTTCAGTTTCAAATGCTGCGCATATCCGGCCTCAAACTGGGCAATGTTTTGGAAGCTTTCGTCTGTGAAATGCCGCGCACACAGTAACGTTCTTCGAACCTCTGAAGGAACAGTGTTAAAAAGACATTTCAACCACTGACTTCGTCGTGGTTCTTCCGTCGGTAGGACAAACAGCTCAGATTTCTCCTCACATTTCAGGAAACAGGTCCTTGGCATTGGCATGACTGGATCGATTGTGAACTGAACCAGAGCTTCCAACAGTAAATGTTAGGCTGGCAGAGGGTGCGGCCAGCGCCGCTGGGTGTGGCCATAGCTCTTCCGGATTGGTCCATTTTGTTCCGGGTACCGCATGCAGTGGCGACTGGTCATTAGGGGCAGGTGAGGCACAGCCCCACCCAGTGTCAGCAGAAAGTATTACAAATAATGATTACAAAAAATGCAAAAAAATAATAAAAAAATATATAAAATATATTTTAAGATCATGTTTAATCATCTGATTCGTCTGTACATTGCTGTTTTAGTCTGTGTTCTTCTAATTAGTGTCTACAGTGTGTGCCTATTGAGCTGTTTAGAGCCATGTGGGACAAAACCTGATCATGCCCCTCCCTCTCACTGTCTAAGTGAACGGTGACTGTAAAAACTACACTGCGCATGCTCAGAGTATTTTCCTATTTAATGTGTGTGGCAAAAAAATAATGACCATAGGGGCACTGAGCTGCCATCCCCACCATACGTCATCTCACATAATTCAGAGCTGATCGGCTGTAAGTACGTGTGCCGCGAAAAGTGTGGTGTGTGAAGAGGAGACGAGAGAGCTGCAGTGACGCGTCCTAAAACCCGGAAGTAAGCTGCGCATGGCTTCCCTCCACAAAAAAGCAATGAGATTTCTCCATAGGATTTTAGAAAATAGCTGTAAATAAGACGTATAAAAATAAACGTACCTGTTAGATAAATGCACGTTTTGTTCAGCCGGATAATATCAACATGTCTACCCTACTTTTATAATTTTTGAATCATAAATCTATCGATTAGATAAAACACGGAGGACGGAGATCTCTTTTTCTCCCCCTCTTCTGACAGCCCAGCAGCTGATCAGAGCGGCTCCCCTCTCCTGCAGGGGGGCGTGGTCAGCTGCAGCTCACAAAATCAGACCCGTAGACAGCATACAACACATAGAGCGAAATGAGGCATGGCTAAAATGCATGATCTGTTTGGTATTTCGAAAACAGAAACGTATAAATATACCTTATATAGGTATGGCCCTACAATATATCATTTAAATATAGCATGATAGGTTTCCTTTAAGGCAGGGGTCGGCAACCTTTTTGATATGAAGTGCCATTAAAAAAATTAATTGTTAACAGCGTGGGGGGGGGGGGGGGGGGGGGGGGGGGGGGGGGGGGTTGAGGAGCTTGACGCTGGTGAACTATCAACAGGAGGGCGGGGGGAGCCTCGCTGCGGGGTAGCAGGGTGTGTGTGTACCTGTCAGCACAACTTACATGATGCCGAATTTAACACACACATTTAAATAATTGGTTTAAACAGCATAATAATAAGGACTCCTCCTGACTGTACATTCTTCAGCTCCCCCCGTGCCACCGGCCATGGTGGGGGCATAGCTTCAGTGTTTAGAGCTAGCCTCCAATGCCGATTGCTTCACCCTGTAACTAGCTATGCTAACTTTGAGTTGCAGCTTTGTGAACTGAACCCGGCCTCGCCTATACTCTGCGCAGTCGTGTATCGTCCGCCAAAGTGCAATAAGGATTTCATAAATGACTTTTCTGACTTTCTGTCCGGGATCATGGTGAAATATGATCGTGTTTTGATCTCCGGAGACTTCAATGTCCATGTGTGTTGCGAGTCCAAACCTCTGGTTAGGGACTTTTTAAATCTCCTTGATTCTTTTGCTCTCGTTCAGTCCGAGGCTGGCCCAACACACGAAAAAGGACACACTTTGGACTTAGTATTATCGTTTGGACTGTCTGTATCTGTGGATGAAATATGTGCAGCAACGTGTATCTCAGACCATTTACCGGTTCTGTTTACAACCTCGATCCCTTCCGCAGGAGTCGAATCACGTGCCCCTGCGCGTCGTCTGAGTTTGATTAACCCCTTGACTGCCTCACAGTTCTCTGATGTTTTTAATGCTTCTCCGATCTGTAAATTAGAGGTGAACTGTGTTTTTAGTGCTGATGAGCTTATCTCCATGTTTGACTCGACATGTACCCTAATACTGGATTCTGTTGCTCCTTTTACGCTTAGACGCACCAAAGTTCTCTCAGAGCCGTGGCTCAATGACTGTACTCGTGCTCTCAGACGCGCTGCAGGCGTGCAGAGTGAAAATGGAAAAAGGATAAGCTCCATGTCTCCTTAGAAATCCTTCGTGCTTGCCTTTCCGACTACCAGACGGCAGTCAAAGCAGCCAAAACAGAGCACATTTCTCTGTTAATCTCCAAAAACAGCCATAAACCTCAGGTTCTTTTTAATGTCCTCAACTCGATCATTAATCCCTGTGATGTTTCTCCAATTGTTTCTCTGGAACACTCTGCCCCTGCATGTGAGGTCGGCCCAGACCCTAGGGGTATCTAAATCTACTCTTAAAACACACTTCTTCTCCCTGGCCTTTTAGTCAGAGCGGAGCACGACTCCTGACTTTTCCCTGTGTTTTTTTATATATCTGTTGTAATTTATTGTCTTTTATTGTGATTGTAGTAATGTGTTTTTCTGTGATTGTAGTATTTATTACATGTACAGCACTTTGGCCCGACCAAAAATCGCTTTTAAATGTGCTTTATAAATAAACTTTGATTTGATTTGATTTGAAAACAATAACAGAATATATCCGTCGTAAACTAAACCAGAAACAGCAGTATATTTTATTTTGTTAACACTGTAAACTTGACAGCTTTTTAACCCGCACCTCCTACTGGTTAAAGCACGTTATTACACGTTTAGAGTAATTGCAATGCAGGTAGATTGTGTTGCTTTTTAATGACTGTTTTAAAATGCCTTTTTCTTAATGTCTTTCATTTTTGTAAAGCACTTTTGAATGTGTTATATTTGATGAAAACATTTAAATATTAAGAGTACATACTCTTAATATATTGGGAAAGTGGAAGGTCAATGATATAAATAATATAGAATAGAAAATATCAAGAAGATACTGTAAGTGACCTCTACAATAAAACAGTTTAGTGCCTGATAGGAGGATGTGCAAAACAGACAAACTAATAAGGCTTTATTTAAACATTAAAGAATACTTTAGGTTAAGGTCTTCTTTTAAATAAGAAAAAAGCTTTGGGGGTATCTACAGATATTAAGCCTGACAAAGTACTTAACGTCTAATATATTGCATGGTTTGTTTTGGAACATGACAATCAACTTTCCTGCAATGTTAACTATGTTGAAGCACTTATTTTAACTGATATTATACATATTAATTATACTCTTATAAGATGTATGTAGATAGTATTAGAAATGTGCAGAATATGTTTAATGGTGGAGGTACACAGATATCGATAGATGTCTTGTAATGCACTGTTGAGGAACCTGTGACCCAAGTTTTTCATTCATTGCATAACTACACCGTAGTTGTGTATATGATATGTCAATAAACCTTAGAACATTTTGAAATCTTGAAAGGGATGTGCAAAATAGCCATTATATACAGTTTTTAATTAACTATTAGAGAATAACGAGAATTGAATATACTTTATAGGGATCTGCAGATAAATATTTAGTCTTCTCAAGCACCCACTACCAAATATCTCGCCTGAACGTTGGACACGTTCGATTCCTATTTTGGATCAACACATCCTCACTCCCAGGTCGGCATATGTTGACGTTATGTCAAGGTCCCCTGTGGTCTTTTTCCAATGCAAGGGGGGCGGCTCTTAGCGTACATTTTCAACTTTCCGGGATGTCCATAGGCTTCTTGAGATCGCGAGCGAATGCTTCCCGCCGCGGGCCATTCTCTGCTGAAGCATACGTTGCGAGACTGCATTGCATTAAAAACATTATGCTCTCTATATATTGTCTTTATTATGCTTTAAACCAGGGGTAGCCAATACGGTGCCCGCGGGCACTTGGTCGCCCGCAGGGGCAACGTGAGTCGCCCGCGGGGCATGTTCTAAAAATTGCTCGCCAAGCAAATCCAAAATGTATAAAATACACAAAACAAAAAAGGAAATGTAATTAAAAGAATCTACCCTATGCATAAACGAAAACCTAAATCATAGCGAACTCTATCTACTTACTACAACTCTATATCTATCTAACACCCCTCCACCCCCACAATGAATATCAACCAATCACGTTCTTGCTTGATTTGCGGGACGAAAAGCAATGTGGCACCTCCCCGCTGATTTTCCTTCTGGCAGAATCTATACAACACATGAGGGGCAGAGTTTTACTCTGTGTGTTGCAACTTGCATATATATTTATTGCACTTGACACACACACACGCATGGCGTAATTTCCACCTGGGACAGGGGGGAAATGTCCCCCGCTCTTTTCGAAATCCCGTTTGTGTCCCCCCACTTTACAAATATGTTTATTATTGTTTTTAACGCAAGCCGTCATCGCCACGGAGGAGCACACAGCCTCTGTGAGCGAGCGAGACAGAGAGAGAGAGAGAGAGAGAGAGAGAGAGAGAGAGAGAGAGAGAGAGAGAGAGAGAGAGAGAGAGAGAGAGCTAGGGAGAGAGAGAGCGAGCGAGAGAGCGAGCGAGAGAGCTAGGGAGAGCACACCTTTATCTATTTAATATAGATAAAGTAAGAAATCATTCCAATGTGTATAGGACAGTAACAAAAACTAAAAACAGTTTGAAAGGGGAGTGATTAGTAAAATAAGCATAAATAAAAAGAAAGAATGCTAACTAGGTAACATAAGATAAGAATAAACCAGTTTAAATGATTTGTTATTGGTTGTGATCATATTCTAAAGATGTTTGGATTATTGAAAATTATAAAACGGACAAGTAAAATCAAGCAATCTGATTGGTTCTTAGCCGTGGTATACTGAGCGTATACCACGGGTAGAATTGTAAGTTACTTTTCACAACAACTCAGTATCCCTCCGCGTCTGAGATAAACAGTATACAGTTGGGCTGAAAAGCAAACTGCTGGAACAAGAAAGCAGCGGAGAAGTAACGGGGCAGAAACCCTCCTTTTTACGCAACGGTCCAGACATAGACATCAAACGGCAAAAACATATTCAGTGTGCAGTTCCTTTGGCATTAGGGCAGGGATATTTAGATACTTTCCAAGGTTTGATATAATGAATTGTGCTACTTTTAAAGCAAGCAACCATGTTTTCAAATCTGTAATCAAAAAGGTCCGCAAAAACATTTAAGATTAACTTCGACCTCCGGGGGGGGGGGGTGTCTTACTATGGAGGAGTGGATTGAGGAGTGCCTATCTCCAGAACAAAAAGCACCTAAACGACGACATGTAGAGCTACGTGAAGAGCAGGTCGACCAACTGGAAAAGTATCACCATTCAAAAGCTTTCTGATGCGGGTCTTGAAACAAAGCAGAGAAATTATGACCGTTAGTGGCCACAGGTGCGAAAGCTCTCTCCAGAGCTACTGGAAGCCGAATCTCGGGGACCGGAGAAAGTGGAGCAATATTCTCGCCACACCAAGCAACAGCCTAGAACAACCTCAGCCTATACAAGTAACCACGTAAGCCATGCTACTGATGCTGGACAGTTTTTTCAGTGGGTGCACAATAAACGGCAACATACACATTAATGTAAATAAATAGCCAAATAATGGATCAACGCTCTCTGTCTAATATGTTCGCTAGCTGTTGTTAGTGTTGTTGCATAGCAACCACCTCGCACTATGTTTCGTGCAGAAGGCAACAGAGGGACTATTTTATTTTGAAAATCATTATTTACTAATAAAAACTATTTAAATTAGAGTGTGTATTTTTCTTTCATATTGCCACACTTGGTAACCGTTTTATAAAAGCAATAGCTCACTTCAGGCCGTGATATATGCTCATTATATCACAGCTAAGGGGGTTGTCGACCCTCCGCTTCGCGTCGGGCCGAACCACGCCCCTTAGCTGTGATATAATGAGCATATACCACGGCCTGTCGTGAGCTATTGCTTAAATATATACTATACCACATGATTGGTTGGTAACATTGTAGTTTAAAAAATAAAGCCTTTTCTAATCATGCTATATTTATTCTTTCATCAGATTGGACAACTGTTTTAAATCAAATGATTTGGCCACATTTTAAAACATGTTTTAAGATTTGTGCAAAGGTAGGACCAACAAACACTCAGTTTTCTTTCTGGCAGAAAAAGTAATTTAACTACTCATTTTCTAACCAGTCAAAGGAAAGTAAAAGTGTCCCATTTTACAAAGGGACTTCCACACTGTTGAGGTCACCCACTGTTCAGTGGAACTGACCACTGAGGCTTCATGGGATGCATTTAACTTCAACATTTAAAAAAGAAAAAAGAATCTTCCCAGGGGTGCATGCCCCTAGAGGAGGTGAGGACCCCCCTAGAGGAGGTGAGGAGGTTAAAATAATTAAATTGCATACATGTTCTTAATAAACACTGAAAACGGGTCCCACAGACCCAAACAGCACACAAAGGTTAAAGGTAAGCATATCATAATGTTAAAATGTGCTAAATATATACACTGCAAAAAAAAAGAAAAGAGGAGTAAAAGTAGCCCCAGACTTGTTTTATTTTTTGAAAGTAGCCCTCATCCTAAAAAAGGTTGGTGACCCCTGCTTTAAACAGTGTCTCTGGCTTTGGCTATAGGGCGGCTCAAAGTATTTTGTCCGGCCGTTGTGAACATAGATATGGTTGTGAAGACTGCTTTGTTTATTGTCCTTGTTTTAGTTTTAAATAAAGCATATTCAATCGAGATATGCCAAACATGTGACTTCATATGACGCGTCGCATCTGCGCACAGGGAACAGGGAGACCCCGAGATCCGTATTCCCCGTATTTTTTAAATTAAGAGATTTTCAATCACGGGCGCGCATCAAACGTGTGACGTAATGTGGTATTAAAAGTATTAAAAGAGGTGAAAATCACTACAAGTCTGGGCATGTTGAGAGCTGTACATACACACACATTTCATAGTCTTATATTTCAAAAGTTTTACGACAAACTGTGACTTTTTTTACATGGAAATTATTATTTAAGATTGACAAACATCATATGTGTAATTCGTGGGACAATTCAAACGGGATCGAAAGATAATCTTTCTCTCTCCATTGACTTCAATGCATACTTTTTCCGAAATAAGGTCCCATGGAGGAACCCGGAAGTTTGACGGACATTATCCACAATCCTCTGTTGCAACAGGCAACAGCTTCGGTTCATGTTAATTTACAAACTCTTCAACTACAACCGTAGTTATATTTAAAAACATGTTAGAAGGCCTCACGAAATACTTTAATGTAAATTTAAATTTAAATGTGAAGGAATGTGTGTATAACAAAATACATAAACGAAAACGAAACCGGAACCAGACATAGGCAAGATCCTCAGCTCGATGATTGGATGGTTTAGCCGCAATGCACGCTGGGATTTGGTGTTTATGCGATGTGAAATCCGAACACATTTAAAAAAAATAGAATAATACTTTATTCCGAGTGTGCTTGCTTTTCTCTTTGAAAGTCATCACATAACGGCATTGTAATACACGGTTCGGCTGCATTAAATATTACATATCTGCCGTAGTTCACTATTTATAGAGCCCTGCTGAGAAGACTTCGAGACAAACAGGAAGAACTGCCGCCAAAACTGAAAACGTGACGTGGATCATAAATATATAAGCAATTAAACAACATCTTACATTTCTTTTCACACAATACGTCAGTATCGACACTAGTTCGGCTGACTTTTATACTTGATCCAATTGGTAGATAGGCTGTATTTACACCATAACGGTGCACAGCTGATAGAAAGGGACACCTAGTGGTTAAAGCACGTTATTGAATTTTATTATTAGATATTAACCTGTTAAAGGTAGGGTAGGTACGTTTGAGAAACCGGCTCGAGATTGTAGTGCCGAGAGATAGGAGTCGGAGGCGGTGGCATCGAAGGTGCAAATCTGGCTTTATTGAGCAGCAGAAACGGACATGTTGTCGGGTCGCAGCCCAGGAAGAGAAGAAAGAAGCAAGGAGGGCACACAATAAATACAGTCAACAACATATGTGTCCGTACGGAAACAATACCCCCAACCTGTAGTTCCATGAGTGAATTATGTAACCTAGTTAATTAGTGATCACTACACAAGCCCCCCCAGAATTCAACCATGGACACAATCCTCGCGTCCGGGAGGAAGCACCACAGGGGCCGAGGAGGGTGGCGCCGCAGGCGAGGGCCGGGCCATGGAACGGGCCGTCGGAAGGGGGCCGCAGGAGAGGGCAGGGGCCCCAACGAGGGCGAGGGCATCCCCACCGGGGGGTGGGGGGCAGGCCGGAACGGGCCGTCGTCAGGGGGCCGCAGAAAGCAGGGTCGCTGTGTTGCGACGCGGGTACGGGCATGAATATCCCGGTGGTCCCCAGCAGGGAGGAGCGCTGCCCGGCCGCAGGCGAAGGCACAGCGGCGGCGGGTACGAAGTCCTCGGGAGGAAGGAGCCGCGTCCCCGGGAGGAAGGAGCCGTGGACAGGGGAGAGGCCAGACGGGGTCCAGAAGCGCGCCACCCACGGGCCAATGAAGGCATGGGCGACGTCCGAAGCCGCCGTCGAGGTGGTGAAAAAGCGAGAGGGTCCACACGAGGCCGACCAGACATGGTCGAACCCCCTCTCAGGCACCAGAAAAAACTCAAAAAGGGTCGTCCTGTCCACAAACAAAAACACGTGGGCGAAATTGTGAGAGGATCCACACGAGGCCGACCAGACTTGATCGAACCTCCTCTCCGGCACCACAAAAAAAAAAAAAAAAGGGGCTAACACTCGGATGTCGATAGCCAATGGATGTCGTTAGCCGCTAGCTGCTAGCCGTTAGCTGTCGTGGCTAGCCGTTCGCGACGGCCGTTAGTCGCTGTCGTCGGCGTCGGCGGCCCCGGAGCCTCTGCTAGGCGGCGTGCCCCCACCAGGGAAGGTGCCGCAGCGTGTAGTGGCCAGCACCTCAGGGGTAAATCGCCGGGCGGCCAGGAAGAACCGGCTAGCTTCTTCGGCTAAAGCGCGGGGCTCAACACTAGCCGTGTTAGCTAGCGCAGCCTGGACATGCAGCCGCATGTCCCGAAGAAACAGCTCCATGAGGTAGAAGTTGGGTTCCTCCATACCTAGCAGGTCGTGCATCGTCTCCTCGTAGTAGGAAGGCTTGCTGCCTTCCAGTGCCGAGACGAAGCGGGAATGGTGAGCGACGTCCTCAGCCATTCCGTGGGGCGCACCGAGCCTCAGTCCGTGTGCACGTGGCAGCCATGGACGTCCCCAAAAATCCCCGGCATTTTGAGAAAAACAGTGTCTGTTTTTTGCCGTGTTCGGTTCAGTCTCGGATCCTTCGCGAGACTTATGTCAGGGTCACCAATGTAGTGCCGAGAGATAGGAGTCGGAGGCGGTGGCATCGAAGGTGCAAATCTGGCTTTATTGAGCAGCAGAAACGGACATGTTGTCGGGTCGCAGCCCAGGAAGAGAAGAAAGAAGCAAGGAGGGCACACAATAAATACAGTCAACAACATATGTGTCCGTGCGGAAACAATACCCCCAACCTGTAGTTCCATGAGTGAATTATGTAACCTAGTTAATTAGTGATCACTACAAGATACACTTTTTGTTATATTCCATGGAATGCTCTTAACATCCCGATAGCAATGAATATCTTAAGTGCTTTGACAAAAAATCCATAACAAAATGTCATCTGTGGAAGCCGTAATACTGTAAAAAGTACGACCAATCATTTTAGCCGGCCCGGCTAAAATAACTGGATGGCCTACCTGCCTGTCAGCCTTCCATCTGTGCACAAACTTATCTCGTGCCCTCATTGGTCATGTGCGCGTTCGTGTGTGTTGGAGGAGGGGCTCTATAAGGAAGTGGCAGATTTTCTCCGGTTGTGTATTTTCAAATTCTAGCGATCTCGAGCCGGTTTCTCAAACTTACCTACCCTACCTTTAAGCCCGAGAGACCCCGGTACCGGGGCACTGCCGCAACATCTTGCAGGAAACAATGTCTGAGGGCATGTTCATTTAATAAACTATGAATGTTTTATATCCATGTAACGGGAAGAAACTCATCTAACTGATCATTTAAAAAAAAAATTCAAAATAAAACCCACAATGCTAACGCTGAGCCTCTGAAATAGCAACGATTACTGCACCGAAAATCACTCACAAAACCTTATTATTTATCTTTTCTCCACATCCATGACATCGTTTCACATCGTGAGGTGACACAGAATCGAAGGGTACCCTCATTATCACTGAATTATACGAAATCGCGACGTTATAAACAAAAACAGACATCAAAACATGTGGCGCTAGGTAGCTAAAAATGCTAACATAGTTACCTTGTCTCTGTCGTCTGCTCCAAAGTGGTCTTCAATGGCATTAAAACGATAAAAACGCTGCTGAAGTTAATCCATATAGGTTAATCCAATGTGTCTGTGTCCCTTTGAAATGATTTCTGATAATCCATGAGCAATAAAACTGCTTTTCCGTTTCTAGATGTCAGAGCTAGAGTGTAGGTTCACTCTCATGCAAAACTACATGCGCAAAGCCCCCACTTTTTTGTTTTACAACGAGTGTGTGTGGGGGACTCCCCCTTCGATTCTATTGACTCTAACGGAGCGTCCACACAGCAGCGTTAAAAAAATCTTCACCAACCAATCACATGAATCTCCCGCCCCCGACATACGAAGCAAAAAAGCCCGAAGTAAACTGGATATAAACTCCCCAAACAGGCGAAAACCTACCACTGTCTCTGCCACCTCCCTCCATGCCTGGCTACTCCGGTTTGTATCCCGGTAGGTAAATAGGGACTGGTCATAAAGCATCGGGTGATTCCCTACCGCTAATTTCTCCTTCATTTTTTGGAATATGAGGAAATGAACTGCGGTATGTCACTCCCAGCATACACGCGGTTTGATTGGCTAGCGCTTGAACTGTCAGATTTGCATACACGGGATTTGATTGGCTGACGCTTCCACCTCAGCTTCAAAAGTTGAACATTGCTCAACTTTGAATCCTGAAAATCCTGAAAATCTCCGCTCTGCTGCCCACAATGCAGTTCGCCGAAAAGTGAGGCAAAGTGACGTCACCCCATTCAAAGTGAATGGGCAGAAGCGTTCCAAAATTTCTTTAACGCTGCTGTGTGGACGCTCCGTAACGGTCAGAAAGAGGTGTCAACCATCAAAATCGACAAAGGGGGGCCAGAGATATGGAAAAAAAACAATTTCCACCCAAATCACCTCAGAGGTGGAGTGTTTTTGGCTAAACCTTGTTGAGATCTTCATATTAGGTTGAATAATTAAAACGAAAGTTAGTTATAATCAAATATAGTCAATTATATTCTTGTATAATCCATAATGAAAATGTTTCATATGTTATGATTTTCTATATTTACAGTATAAACAAAACACAAGTGGTTTGTTAAGTTGAGTGTAAGGCCTATAATGGTTTATGGGTGTCACTGATAAGAGAAGAGGCAGTTTCTTCTCTCTCCCCTCACAGCAGTACACAGGGAGGGGGGCTCCTGACTTAAGGAGAAATACATTGAGGCCCCAAAAAGGTGGTTATGTCATAGCCGAGAATAATATTTTGCAAGTCCTGCAGAGTAGGGGTCATGTCCTTTTTACACAAACATGGGAAGGTGTGTCTTATGCCAAAGCCATAGAATATGTCTGGTCATGTCCAGTCCTGTACATCAGAGGCCATGCCCAGTTTCCACAAATATGGGTATGGAGGAGGTGTCTTTAGGTTTTTCTATCCTGTTTTCGAGCATAAAGACACTGGCAGATGGGGAGGAACTTTTTTTTTTGGAGAGAGAGAGAGGGGGGGGGGGGGGGGGATCCCCTGGTATACTCTCTCTCGGTAACGCTCTCTCCCCGGAGAGCTGGGTTTTTGCTCTCGGTAAGGTTCTCTCAGACTTGGTAAATATCTCTCAAATTTCTTTGTTGAAAGTGGAGTGAATTTCTGAGTTGAATGAGTGGAATGAATTGATGTGTGTTGTGAAAGGTTAGGCCCGCCACCTGTGAGGATCTTCCTCCAAATTCATGCGGAAATCAGGAATGTGTTTTTGAATGTTAGTACCCGCCATCTGTGTCGGAAAAAAGGTATGGAATTGATGTGAATTGATTTGGTGAATGAAAGTTTGAATGTGCTTTTTATTATCACCGGTCTTTTATGAGGAAATGCCTCTAAATTCTATCGGGAGATTTTAAATGTCACAACTGAATTGGGCAGTTGAAGTTACAAATTATGGTAATAAAAGTAAAACTGTGAATTAAAGTTTCATATTAGAAAATAACCCCAGCATGATATGTTTAGTATGATTATAATGTTGTAACGAGAGAAGGAAAAAACCCTGTATAAGTTTGGACCTATTTTTCTTCAAATAAACTGATCCCACCTTTTGGATTGGGACAACTTAAAAGACATCTGCGCTCTCCTCTCCTGCTTCAAAGGTAAGATTGCACACTGCCACACTCACACTTAGGTAGGGCCACACCTCATTTACTGATATCAAAATCCTTCGGGATCGCTTAAACAGATTTAGGGGGTCGTCTGAATTGAAACAGCAGTTAATTAAACCTGGTTCTTCGGGGATTTAATAGAGGTGAGATCTTGCTGACGTTGGTGGATCTGAGCCAAGCAGCAAACTTACAGAGACTCAATAACTTCGGTTAGGTTAATTAGTAGGTCTGAGTAATTTGCCGGAATAAATTATCAGCTCCTCCCGACTCTTACAACCTCTCTAAAAAGGTAAAATGTCACTTGTTTTGCATCAATCTTGATACAGGGTACTTATTATATGTTGTACTTTGGATTCCTAAAGCTTTTAGTCTACCTTACCATCATCCAAGGGTAGTTTTCACTATAAGTAAAAAATAATTTTTGGACGGACACTATAATTTACAGTTTTTTACTATGTAAAATCTGAATTTTCTTTAAAATAAAAAACATCTATATTGTTCTGACTTTTCTACATCCAACTCACAAGATTATTAATTTAACCCTTTTAGAAGGGAAGATATGGTCATTTGTTCTGGGAATGTCATTTACGAGCCTGAGACCTGAAAAACAGGCTCAGGGCTTAACAGGTTAATAGGATCCCTATAAAGTATAATTACTCGTTATTCTCTACTAATAGTTCATTAAAGACTGTATATAATGACTATTTTGCACATCCCTTTCAAGATTTCAAGATTTTCTAAGGTTTATTGACATATCATATTATACACAACTACGGTGTAGTTATGCAATGAATGAAAAACTTGGGTCGGAGGTTCCTCAACAGTGCATTACAAGACATCTATCAATATGTGTGTATACCTCCACCATTAAACTGTCATATTCTGCACATTGCTTATACTATCTACATACATCTTATAAGAGTATAATACATATGTATAATATCAGTTAAAATAAGTGCTTAAACATAGTTAACATTGCAGGAAAGCAATATATTAGACGTTAAGTACTTTGTCAGGCTTAATATTTATCTGTAGATACAAATTTCACTGTGTGTGCTGTGTGCTCTGCATGTGTGACCATTAAAGAGGGTTTCATCCCTCCATATTCTTCTTCTATACCCCCAAAGCTTTTTTCTTATTCAAAAGAAGACCTTAACCTAAAGTATTCTTTAATGTTTAAATAAAGCCTTATTAGTTTGTCTGTTTTGCACATCCTCCTATTAAAGGTGGGGTAGGTAAGTTTGAGAAACCGGCTCGAGATCGCTAGAATTTGAAAATACACAACCGGAGAAAATCTGCCACTTCCTTATAGAGCCCCTCCTCCAACACACACGAACGCGCACATGACCAATGAGGGCACGAGATAAGTTTGTGCACAGATGGAAGGCTGACAGGCAGGTAGGCCATCCAGTTATTTTAGCCGGGCCGGCTAAAATGATTGGTCGTACTTTTTACAGTATTACGGCTTCCACAGATGACATTTTTGTAAGGATTTTTTGTCAAAGCACTTAAGATATTCATTGCTATCGGGATGTTAAGAGCATTCCATGGAATATAACAAAAAGTGTATCTCGAGCCGGTTTCTCAAACTTACCTACCCCACCTTTAATATATAATAATACAAATAATAAAATTCAATAACGTGCTTTAACCACTAGGTGTCCCTTTCTATCAGCTGTGCACCGTTATGGTGTAAATACAGCCTATCTACCAATTGGATCAAATATAAAAGTCAGCCGAATTAGTGTTGATACTGCAAGGAGACGTATTGTGTGAAAAGAAATGTAAGATGTTGTTTAATTGCTTATATATTTATGATCCACGTCACGTTTTCAGTTTTGGCGGCAGTTCTTCCTGTTTGTCTAGAAGTCTTCTCAGCAGGGCTCTATAAATAGAGAACTACGGCAGATATGTAATATTTAATGCAGCCGAACCGTGTATTACAATGCCGTTACGAGGAAAAGGTAACCGATGTAGTTTCAAAAATGCAAAAAGATAAAGTATAATTCAAAACTCAGCTCTTAGCTCTTAGCAAATACGATACCACGAGAAGAAAACATGGACTTGACGCTGGCTCTCTGACACATGGGATGAAACGAACTGGCACAAGACAAGGGAGACAGGAACTATATATAGACAGGCTAAGGGGGCACAGGTGCAGACAATTAGGGCGGGATCAACAATCACAGTGGAGGGAAAACACACAAAGGGAGGAAGGTGATCTGCAATGAGAAGGAGAGGTTACTTCAAAATAAAACACGAAGTCACAAGACTGAACTAAATACATTAACTTAACAGACTTTACGAGACACAACACATATAACATAATACACAACTACGGTGTAATTATGTAATGTATGAAAAACTTAGATCGCAGGTTCCTCAACAGTGCAATTGAAAAGACATAACAAAATAAATATAAAAAACAACAATAAAAATTGTGCAAGCTCAGGTGTTAAATAGTCTTATCGCTTGTGGGATGAAACTGTTTCTTAGTCTGGTGGGTTTAGTCCAGCAGCGTGCTATACCAATTTGTGTGGGCTGGGTCAGAGTCCAGGGCTGATTTTCAGTCCCAGTCCGCCCCTGCCCTCTGTAGAGACTTATGGTTGAGGGCGGTGCAACTGCCGTATCAGGCCGTGAAGCAGCCAGTCAGGATACTCTCTACCTGTGGAAGTTGCAGAGTATCCTGGAGTCCATGTTGAACCTCCACAGCCTGCGGAGAAAGAAGAGCCACTGTCAAGCTGTTTTGGTGATGGTGTTTGTAGGATGAGTCCATGTCAGGTCCTCAGTGATCGGGACACCGAGGAACCTGAAGCTGCTGACTCTCTCCACCGTAGTCCCATTGATGGTGATGGGGGGGTGTCCCTCTCTCTGCTGCTTCCTGTAATTCACAATCAGCTCCTTGGTTTTGCAGACGTTGAGAAGGAGGTTGTTATCCTGGCACCAAGATGTCAGGGTTTCGACCTCCTCTCTGTACGCCATCTCGTCGCCGTCTGTGATCAGGCCAATGACGGTCGTTTCGTCAGCAAACTTCACTATGTGTTAACAGGGAGTAGAGGAGAGGGCTGAGCATGCAGCCCTGAGGGGCTCCGGTGTTGAGGATCAGGGTGGAGAATGTGATGTTTCCCGGGTCTGGAAGTTAAGGATCCAATCACAGAGGGCGCAGCTGAACAGTAGTCAATGAATATGTTCTTCTGCTCCAGATGGGAGAGAGCAGTGTGGAAGGTGAGAGCGATGGAGTCGTCTGTGGACCTGTTTCCTCTGTAGGTAAACTGCAGGGGGTCCGGAAAGTCAAGGAAGGAGGATGTGATGAATGTTATGACTAACTGCTCAAAGCACTTCAGTATGATGGAAGTGAGTGCCACTGGGCGGTAGTCATTGAGGTAGGTGATTTGAGTCTTTTTCGGGAGAGGAACGAGGTGGAGTTTTTGAAACATGTGGGGACTACAGACACCAGCAGGGACCTGTCGAAGATGTCAGTGAGCACCTCTGCCAGCTGAACTCCACACACCCTGAAGACACGGCCAGGGATGCCATCAGGTCCAGGAGCCTTGTGTGGATTAACCATTTTAAAGGATCTGCACAAATCTTCCCTTTTAAAAACAAAATGGCAGGGCTCCTTGGCCTTCTGTACCTCCACAGCCTAGCTGCTCTCAAAAAAGAGTTCAGTTCCTCTGGGAGAGACACACACACACACAACCCCCCAGCACCACCCGCTGTCCCTTTGTAATCATTAGGCGCGTTCACACCAAGTACTTTTCCCACAATTCATTGTCCTTAGCCACCCACATGTTCCTGCCATCAGAGCCTTTGAAGTCAGACTCTACTTTTTCTTTGTAGTGTCCCTCTTTGCACAGCTAATGGCTCTCCTGAACATGATGATTTGTGTTTTGCATTACCTTATTTGTGGACTTTTGTTTAATTGTTGTTTTAGATAAACCACAACTGCCATCATAGAGCTCATTTTCCTTTTGGTGTGCACTATGTACTGTATAAATGAATGTGCTGTGCTGTTTCTCTCTTGTTTGCTCCACAGCCCTATTGTACCAAGTGGACCACCTTCACCCAAGAAAATCCCCCCTTGGCTCTCTGACCTGCAGGTGAGAGCAAACACTGTCCATGCTTCTCCTAGTCAGAACAATTCATGTTATTGTGACAGGGGTCACACACCTGACTGTGTGTGTGTGTGTGTGTGTGTGTGTGTGTGTGTGTGGTGTGTGTGTGTGTGTGTGTGTGTGTGTGTGTGTGTGTGTGTGTGTGTGTGTGTGTGTGTGTCAGGGCTCTTATTGAAAAAGTAAGAGAACGCCACTCAAAAACTTGGAAGAAGCAAGAAGATATTTACAATTACCTCAGGTAATTTGATTTGATTACATTTTGTTGTATAAACGCTAAGTATTGTCACAGTTTGGGACTATTCAGTGAGTAGGTTTAAAAAGTAGTTAAAAGAAACGATCAATGAAGCAACGACCAAGAGTGCAACATCATTCAACAATTTGCTACTCTTATGTAATCAAATAAGTGGCCAAAAATCTTAAAGGTCACCTATCATGCTATTTTTAGGCAATAGCATAGGTCTCAGACATATAAAAAAATATAGAAAACATGTCTATGAAGTGTTTTGCTCTAAATACCAAACAGATCACCCATTCTAGCCATGCCTCATATCCCTATATTTCAACCCTGTTACTAAAGTGCTGATTCTTGGTATAAAGCTTTAAAAAAATAAAAAAGAGGGGGCAGAGCTTATGCTTGCTCATGCGGGAAATTCTACCGGCAGATACTCAGCCGTGATGAAATGCCATATCATGTTCAAAACCACATCAAGGATTAATTCTGAAACAGTATGGAGCTCAAATGCTTTTTCGCTTGCGGGTTTACCACAATGTGAGTTCCTTTTTATATCCTGCTTCTTACACATGCTCTCTCTCTCCAGTACAGGTTAGCTCTGAGTGTTAGTGATGCTTGCTAATGTAAACAAAGACCATATTACGTCCAAAACACGTCGCGCATTGTTTCTGATAGCAACGTTTCTGATAGGGCCGTGGGTGTAAAGCCAGCCCATATGACGTTATTACGTCATATCGGCAGCAAATCTGGATCAGCTCCGTTGTACCCCCGTTTTTTTTTTTTATTTGTGCACGGAGGAAAAGAGAGTGGTTTGTATTTTCTGACACTTTGTGAGTTCCCTGACACACCGGGGACACATATTTATGTATAAAAGACATCAAAAAGTGCATTTTGCATGATAGGTCACCTTTAACAAATTTAGAGCACGAGAGAGTTTGGTAAACTAGAGGGACTTCACCTGATGATAACTTTAACTCACTTTGATGATTATGGAATCCTTATAAAAAAGAAGATTTGTTTTATAACATGAACAAATCGACACTTACTCTGTTTTGCCAACACAGTCTCAAGAAATATTGAAATAAGAAATTGGGGTTTTTGTTGTTGAATGGCAACCAATTCTGTTGTCATTTACGACTGATAAGGCTTATTACCAGGGGTGCACATAACTTTCTTAGTGAGTTACTCAGATGAGTACCAGGAGACAGCGTTTGGTACTCACCCCACACGAAGCGTGTTGTTAATAAGTGCAGTGCACTGTCCACCTCAATGTCTCCTTCACTGTCCTCTATTTAGACTTCTTGCATGGTAGATGATGAAGATGCTGCAGATGCTCCACCTCCCTGTCCCTGTTTAAGCCTCCAATTTGCTGTCTCAGAGGTGGGAAATAAGTAACTAAGTACATTTACTCAAGTACTGTAATTAAGTACAATTTTGAGATACTTGTACTTTACTTTAGTATTTCTATTTTATGCTACTTTGTAATTCTACTCCACTACAACTCAGAGGTAAATAGTGTACTTTTACTGAACTACATTTATTTAATATCTTTAGTTACTTTACAGATTTGGATTATAGATGTGAAATATAACCATCTCTTTACTTTAGTTACACCTTGAGTACATTCACAAGCTACCCTGCAGTATACAAAGTCATTAAAACTAGCTGCACCTTTACCAGCTTTGAGAACATTTTAATTATCAATAATTATAAAACACATCATATATTCTGAAATGGACCAATCTGCACAATGACTACATTTACTTTTGGTACTTTAACTATATTTTGATGCTAATACTTTTCTACTTTTACTTGAGTAACATTTTGAATACAGGACTTTAACTTGTAACAGAGTATTTCTACACAAGAGCACTTTTTCCACCTCTGTCAAATTTCGCCACCAATGGGTATACATTGCAATCAGTTGAAAGCTCTGTGCGTCCGTTTACAGTTTTTCTCGATTGCTAACAAACTTTTTTTTTTAAATTACTCAGTTTCTCAGAACACTAAACACAATTCACAAAACCACACACCCAAAGTGCAATACACCTAATTTCTCCTGCTAAATTAAGAACTGCACTCAAAACTACATAAACACTTACCAAATGCAAACTTTTGCACCAAATATAACACACTTCATTCATAATACTAGATTGTTTGACCACCCAACTAACTCTCAACACCCATATGAAACAGACCTGTAAACAGATTTACTTTTTTCTTTATGGATATTTTACTAATCACTCCCCTTTTAAACTGTATTCTTGTTTTACTGTAATATAGTATTTCATACCTGTTTTTCATGTATTACTCTGACTGACATCACATACATCGTAGCATTAAAGTTCACTGTTTAATTTTTTAATTTTTTTTATTTATAAATAATAAAAAACGTGTTTATTGGGGGAGGGCAGGAATGTCAAATGGGAGGGCCTGGCCCTCCCTTGCACCTCTTTTTTTCTCAGTCCTTCAGATAAACAACAAATATATAGTGGTTGGTCAGTGTCTGTGTTGCATAAAAGCAAGTCTACCACAGTAAATTGTGCAGGATTTGTGTACAGTTATAGTATGCAACATGCCAACAATTCAATTACAGTAATGAAGTAAATACGTTTCACACAACAGATATAAGCACTGATATATCATGAATTATGCCTAGCGGAAAACTGGTAACTAACCTGTTATATCTCTCACAGGCTCCGCCCTCTACTGGACTCTATGGGTACTCCCCTCGATCCTATCTATGCACGCATTCTTTCACTGAGACTCATACCCGTAGCCGCCCCCCTGGGCGGGCCTACCTGAATGCGCGCGCATCCACTGCATAAAAGGCGGCCTCGCCTGCTCACTGCTATCCCTTTCTCTTTCAGCTAAGCAGCGATTGAGTAACTGAGCGAGAAAACAGGATAGAATTTGAAGAATAGTTTCTTTTGCGAATTCAGTATGGACTCACCTGATGAACGCCCGTGTCCCTCATGTCCGGGTTCCATCGGGGGTGACGATCCCCATACTCAATGCATCGAGTGTCTGGGGTCTGACCACGCGGCAGCTAACCTGCCTCCATCGGCAACGTGCAGAGCATGTCAGATGTTGACCCGGTCCAGCCGCCTCTACATAGTGGCGGTGTTCGAGGGGTGTTATGTCTCACCGGTGGAGGACCCAGAGCTCGACGTGGTGGAGATGGAGGACCTCGTCCAGGGAGTGCCGTTCGTCTTCGCCGTTCCAGCAGCCCGGACGGGCCCAGGCATCGGAGATGAGGACGACGATGACGACACCTCGTCGTCCGGGGTTTCCGCTGACCGCCAGGAAGGCCATCAGCAGAGGTCGGCTTGTCAGGACTTCTCGGCGGTGATGGTGATGGTGATGGCGATGGCGGCGGAGCGTGCAGGCTTGCCGCTTCCCCCACCAATACCTCAGAGGCCGGTGAGCCACCTGCGTCAGGGCTTCTACGGCACGAGCCGTCCAGCACAGCCGGCCTTCGTTTCACCCCCCCTGCCGGACATCTGGCGGTGTGCGGAAGCCACGTGGCGGCAGCCACTAAAAACGAAGGCTACGGTGGCTACTTGGGCAGGAATCCTCAAGGTGGAGGGCCACTCAGACACTGTGCCCCCGCTGGAGGATAGCCTAGCGGTGCATCTGCTTCCGCAGACAGCTGGGTGGGCAGAGGGGACAAGGCCCCTGCCCCCGCTGCCGCATGACCGAGAGATGCTTGAATATCTCGATAAGATATTCAAGCTCGGGGTGCAGATGGCGGCGGTGGCCAATAATCTGGGTGTGTTAGGGGTGTCGCTGATTCCCCATCAGCAGGGCACTCCCACCTCCCCGTCTGAGGACGGGAGTGATTATTCGGACTGCTGCGTGGGCCAGATGAATAATCTGGTCCACGGCATGGCTACCGCAGCCGGTCGGGTGATGGCCCTGACCACCGTGGCGTCGCGTCACGTGTGGTTAGGTTTGACCGCCCTGGCTAAAAAGGACCGGGATGATCTCCTTGGAGCCCCCGTTGCCACGGGAGGGCTCTTTGGATCGATAGCCTCGGTCTCTCAGCGCTTCAACCGCCTGGAAGTGGAGAAGGCTCAGCTCAGCCGCATGTTGCCGCTGGCTCACCCTCAGGCCCCCCCGCAAGGGGGAGTGCGTCCGGCGGTGGCAAGACGGAGGGAGAGGCGTCGGGTGAGAGTTCCGAGAGCGCCCTCTGCCTCCGCGGTCCGTCCCAAGGTGGGGGACAGGCCGACAGGATCCGTCGGGTTCCTCCTCCAGTCCACACTCCGGTGCCGCCGCAGCGGAGGGGTACCGGGTGGGGAGCTCTATCCTCCATGACAGTTGTCAGCGATCCGGCAAAGGCCTTAGCTCTGGCCCAAGAGTTGTCCGTTTTCTTGGCCAAGGGTGCAATCGAGCCAGTAGACCCTCTGCTTCAGCCCGGGGGGTTCTACTCAGTGTACTTTCTCGTGAGCAAGAAAGTCGGCGGATTTCGTCCGATCTTGGACTTCAGAGGAATCAACAGATTCCTGAAGGTGCTGCCATTCTACATGCTGACCACAGCAGACACCCTTCGTGTTGTTGCACAGGGGGAGTGGTTGCGAATTTCAGACTTGATCTGACCATTAAAGTATTATCGTACTAGATTGCACGCTTTAATAATAATAATAATAATAATAATAAATTGTATTTATATAGCGCTTTTCTCTGACTCAAAGTCGCTTTACAATATAAGGGAGGGTTCGGGCATCCTACTCCTCCTAGTGTTGGCTCAAGCTCATCTTCAAATTCACTGTCAAACTCAGAATTTGTCTTTAAACTATGCCTTTTCAATCCAATCCACTCACTCTCCAATAGCAGCTCCTAGCCCATCTGAGCAGAGAGCTAAACCAGTGCTCTGTTTGTGTAAATAATCAAATGCAATTCAAATATCTTGTCACTTACACCAATTCATAACTTAGATAAATAATTAGGATATAATCATCTAGTCATAATGATCTTTTACTTTTTCCAGCAAGGTTGAAAGGAAATGGTAATTGAAAATGTAATTCTCAGTCATGGAAAGGTTTTGATATTTGAAAAGATGTGATACAAAGTGGTGGCTTTGGGACTGGGCATAATTAACAGCCAGAAATTATATGGGTGTATATTTTCTGATACTTTGCTTGATGCTTGGATGCAAGATAAAGATTGAACTGTGTGTCCTGCCCTATTTGTATGTGCTATAGGGTATTACCTGTCAATCCAAAAACAGAATAGTAATATATTAAATTAACACACATCATGAATGCTTTTACAGAATTGTATTTATTTGTTAAAGTTGCTCTTGAAACGCAAATATTAAAAAGAGTACCATAACACAATAAAATACCCAACATTTTTGTCCCATCATTTTATATTGAACTCATCTTGTAAAAAATGTGCTCAACTCTGTCTCTGTTAAGATCACTGTTACGGATTGCGGAAAAAGGTAGGACCCAAATGCAGACTACAAAAAGGGTAAAGGTCTATAAACAAAAACGAGCTTTATTCTAAAAGCTGAACAATAGCATGGCATGAAACACATAGGTTCTACAGAAACTGACCGTGACCAACATGGTGGGAGACAGGAGAAACAAACAATGAACCGACAAGGCACACAGGGGAAGACAAGACTAAATACAGAGAGGGGTAATCACAAGACGAGACACAGCTGGGGTAAGGGAGGCAGAAACACAAGGGCAACAGGTGAACACAATCAAACAATCAGACACACCAGGGAAACTAAGACAGGAAGGCAAACACAGGAAGAAGGAACAGAGAAGACACAAGGAGGAAAACATTTCAAAACAAAGGTGGAAAATGAAAACATAAATACAAAACCGTAACAGAACCCCCCCCCTCAAGGGACGGATTCCAGACGTCCCAAGAAAACCCCCAAAAGTCCAAAACCTCTAGAAGGGTGGGCGGAGGGGGCCCGGAGGAGGGACGCACAACCAGGACCAAAAGGGTGGGTGGAGGGGGTCCGGAGGACAGGCCCGGAAGGGGTCCCGGGCGGACGGCCCGGGGGCAAGGCAGAGTCCAAAAAGGGGCGAAGGCCACAGCGGGCGAACTCAGGGGCCCGGGCATGAGAGCGAAGGCAGTGGCTGGAAGAGTCAGGAGGCCGGGCTCGAGGGCGAAGACCACGGCTGGGGAACTCAAGGGGCCGGGCTCGAGGGCGAAGGCAGCGGCTGGAAGAGTCAGGGGGGCCGGGCTCGAGGGCGAAGACCGCGGCTGGGGAACTCAGGAGGCCGGGCTCGAGGGCGAAGACCGCGGCACTCAGGGGGCCGGGCTCGAGGGCGAACAAGAAGGCGGCGACGGGACAGCTCCGGAGGACGGGCAGGAAGGCGCCGACGGGACAGCTCCGGAGGCCGGGGAGGAAGGCGCCGACGGGACAACTCCGGAGGACGGGCAGGAAGGCCATGACGGGACAGCTCCGGAGGACGGGCAGGAAGGCGCCGACGGGACAGCTCCGGAGGCCGGGCAGGAAGGCGCCGACGGGACAGCCCTGAAGGACGGGCAGGAAGGCGCCGACGGGACAGCTCCGGAGGCCGGGCAGGAAGGCGCCGACGGGACAACTCCGGAGGACGGGCAGGAAGGCCATGACGGGACAGCTCCGGAGGACAGGCAGGAAGGCGCCGACGGGACAGCTCCGGAGGCCGGGCAGGAAGGCGCCGACGGGACAGCCCTGGAGGACGGGCAGGAAGGCGCCGACGGGACAGCTCCGGAGGCCGGGCAGGAAGGCGCCGACGGGACAACTCCGGAGGACGGGCAGGACCCAGCATCGGCCGGACAGGAACCGGAGCCGACGGGACAGGCGCAGACGGGACCCCGAACATGACATGGGCCGGTGCCAACGGGACCCCGGATGGAGCAAGGGCTGGTGTCGACTGGACCCCCAACGGAACAGGACACAGAGTTGGCAGGACCCCCGGTGGAACAGGCGTCGGCGGGACCTCCAACAGGACAGGACACAGAGTTGGCAGGACCCCCGGCGGGACAGGTGTCGGCGGGACCCCCAACAGGACAGAACATGGAGCTGGCAGGACCCCCGGCGGGATAGGTGTCGGCGGGACCCCCAACAGGACAGGAAATGGTGTAGGCAGGAAATCTGGCGGAGCAGGTGTCGGCGGGACCCCCAACAGGACAGGATCTGGTGTTGGCAGGAAACCCGGCGGAGCAGTAGTCGGCGGGACCCCCAACGGGACAGGACATGGGGTTGGCAGGACCCACAGCGGAACAGGTGTCGGCAGGACCCCCAACGATACTGGACGTGGAGTTGGCAGGACCCTCAGCGGAACCCCCAACGGCACAGGACATAGGGTTGGCAAGACCCCCGGCAGAAGAGTAGTCGGCGGGACCCCCAATGGGACAGGACACGGAGTTGGCAAGACCCCCGGCAGGAGAGTAGTCGGCGGGACCTCCAACAGCACAGGACACAGGGTTGGCAGGACCCCCGGCAGGAGAGTAGTCGGCGGGACCCCCAACGGGACAGGACATAGGATTGGCAAGACCCCCGGCAGAGGAGTAGTCGGCGGGACCCCCAATGGGACAGGACATGGAGTTGGCAAGACCCCCGGCAGGAGAGTAGTCGGCGGGACCTCCAACAGCACAGGACATAGGGTTGGCAGGACCCCCGGCAGAAGAGTAGTCGGCGGGACCTCCAACTGGACAGGACATAGGGTTGGCAAGACCCCCGGCAGAAGAGTAGTCGGCGGGACCTCCAACGGCACAGGACATAGGGTTGGCAGGACCCCCGGCAGAACAGTAGTCGGCGGGACCTCCAACGGCACAGGACATAGGGTTGGCAGGACCCCTGGCAGAAGAGTAGTCGGCGGGACCTGTGGGACTTGTGTCGGGTTGTACGCCGACAGGACGCGGGGAGCTGGAGTCGGCCGGTACGTCGACAGGACACGGGGAGCTGGAGTGGGCCGGACCACCGACAGGACACGAGGGGCTGGAGTGGGCCGAACCACTGACATAACCACTGGATTACGAGCTGGCTTCCTGACCTTGCGTTTCTTTGAGGTCTTTTGGAGGCTCCGTGGACCTCCAAGCGCCAGGCGGGATCCCAAAAAAGGGTCAGGGAATGGAGACTGGCACTCAGGGCTACGCGAAAAAACTCTGAGAAATTCAGGCAACGAGCTCCTCAGCCATGGCATGTTATCCACCTCCATTTGTGCTTTTTTGAGGACAGCCTCTTTCTCCCTTCTAGTCGAGGTTCTACTCCACTCAGCATAAAGACATCGAAGGGAGTAATCCAGAGAAAGCAAATCAAAATCAAAATCATAATCCGCTGGGTCCATAATTGATCGGTTCATTCTGTTAGGTAGCGTGGAAAGGGTAGGACCCAAATGCAGACTTCAAAAGGGAAAAGGTCTATAAACAAAAGGCGAGCTTTATTCCAAAGCCGATGAGCACAAAAACAAGGCATGAAAAAACATAGATAGCACAAGGTAGCGAATACAAACAAAACTGACCGTGACTGACATGGAGGGAAAAACAAACAATGAACCGACAAGGCACACAGGGGAAGACAAGACTAAATACAGAGAGGGGTAATCACAAGACAAGACAAGACACAGCTGGGGTAAGGGAGGCAGAAACACAAGGGCAACAGGTGAACACAATCAGACAATCAGACACACCAGGGAAACTAACGACAGGAAGGCAAACACAGGAAGAAGGAACAGAGAAGACACTGGGGCCCGTTCTCATTTCATCAAATGTCCCTCCTCGACTCCTCGACTCCTCGGTCCTCCGGTAGTGACCCGGAAATGAATTTTAGCGCGCCATGTTGAAGGACATCTCATTTCTCGAAATGCACATCGAGGACCGAGCATCGAGCGTCGAGGAGGCTCTCTGGAGGAGCTATAACCGAGGATACACTGATGGGTCCTCCACGGTCCTCCACGGCTCCTTTGTGGATGCATTTCCGGCAACAGAGATGTTTCAAAGAGTCGTGACCAAGCGGCAAACTCAGGGGAAGAACCGGGACGCCAATACGGAAGTGCCACAAACTGCAGTTCATATATTGGCCGATAGGCGATGACTGCAGAAAGGAGCAATTTCCATAGACCCCAATGTTAAAATGCCCAATTTCACAGCAGAAAAAAAAACGTTTCTAGCCCTGGCTCAATACATTTATTATGTATATAGTTAGATTCCACCTTCGTGATTATGAATCTGTGAGTGAATTGTTTTCTAACGCGACCCTTTTATTTATATTAGGTCTTAAAGTTTTTGCATAAATTAGGGCGTGGTCACTTTGATGGACAGGTACGTGCCTCACTGTCAGCTAACAGCAATTTGTCCACTCTGCTAGGCTACAACGTTAGTTAGTTGTAGTTACTGTACTTGACCCTTTAGCCGTGATCGTGGTGATTGTGCCTTTTAGGGAATATTGTTACAAATACCAGACAATTAAAATGTCATGCTGTGCGCTTGAATGTACTAACAGACCTTCCAAGAAGTCTACTCTCAGCTTTTTTCGGTGAGTAAAATGATAATATTATACATGTTAATCCCGTTAGCAGGTGTTTGTGTGCTTGTTAGCTTAGCTTGTTATGTAGCTTATTATGTAGCTTATTAGCCAGCTAAGGACGTAACCCTTTATACATGTGTATATATATATATACAGTTTAGTTTATGATTCAGCCTTTTATAGTATATGGCTGTGACGCCCATAATGCTAAACGGGAGCAAATGTTAAAAGGGGACCCAATTATCCCAGTGGTGGCCGCCGGAGTCCACGCCGGCCGAAGCTAACGGAGCCGCAGGGGGCTAGCTCGCTAGCGCGTCCCGGCGGCTCCGTTAGCTTCGGCCGGCGGCGGAGTCCGGCATTATAACTGGAGGATACACGTCAGATGCGCCGGTGAAGATGGCCGCATTGTCTTTGTGCTCCTCTCCAACTTTGCCCATTTTCGTATTTTGTACATATTTCTTTTACTTTTGCCGTTTTACTTTTAACATGGTTCGCAACATGCTAGCCGACCGCACCTACTCTGCCATACAATATAGCAGAGAGGAACTTTTCCAATTGCGAAACTTCGTGGACAATATTAACCCTCCGACAGACAATGGAGATTCACCATGGCTACCTGTTGCTGTTCTACCTGAGAGACGCAAGAAGAAGACAAAGCGAGGATGCCGGGCCGGGTTGCTGGTCAGACTGAGAAAACGTGAGAATCGGCCCCCTCTTCCGAGTATTCTTCTGGCTAATGTTCAATCCATTGAAAATAAGCTAGATGAACTCAGAAGCCGGATTGCTTTTCAACGGGACATTAAGAACTGTAACGTGTTAATTCTCACTGAGACTTGGCTCAACCCCGCTATCCCGGACTCCGCTATTGTCCCTGACGGATTCTCTATTTTTCGTCAGGACCGGACTGCAAACTCGGGGAAAAGTAAGGGAGGCGGTGTGTGTGTAATGACTAACAACAACTGGTGCTCAGATGTGAAGATTATTTCATCGGACTGTTCCGCACAGCTAGAGCACCTCATGATCTCATGTCGGGCCTTCCATCTGCCGAGGGAATTCACATCTGTTGTGATAACAGCAGTGTATATCCCGCCGCAGCCACTCGCCGACAACAACACGGCACTCGATCAGCTGTTTGGGTTTATTGATAAAACCGAGACTTCACGGCCAGATGCGGCGTTCGTTGTGGCCGGAGATTTCAACACCGCCAACATGAAGAAGGTTTTGCCAAAATATTACCAACACATCAACTTCCCGACGCGCGGGGGAAACATACTGGACCATGTTTATTCCCCTTTCCGGAATGGATATAAGGCTCTCCCTCGCCCTCCCTTCGGCAAATCAGACCATATCTCACTACTGTTGTTGCCTGCTTACAAGCAGAAACTTAAAAGGGACAGACCGATAACAAGGACAGTACAACGATGGAGCGAGGAGTCAGATTCAGCACTGCAGGATTGCTTTGCATCTACGGATTGGAGTGTGTTTGAGGACAATAACATCAACACACACACGGACACTGTCATCTGCTACATTGGGAAATGCATCGATGACGTGGTACCGAAGGTTTCTGTACGGACATTCCCAAATCAAAAGCCCTGGGTAAACGGTGAGGTGCGCGGCAAACTGAAAGCGCGCACTCTCGCGCACACAGCGGGAGATTTGGAGGAGTACAGGAAGTCTAGGTATGATCTCCGGAGAGCAATAAAAAATGCAAAGAGACAGTACAAAGAGAAGGTGGAATCTGACTTCAAAGGCTGTAACACTAGGAATATGTGGGCGGGACTAAGGACAATGACTGACTACAAAGGAGCAGCGGGGGGTGCTGCGGGAGTGTCTGCGTGCGCATCTCTCCCAGATGAGCTAAACAGTTTTTTTGCACGCTTTGAGAGCAGCCAGGCTGTGGAGGTACAGAGGGACCAGGAGCTACACTGCCCTTTTGTTTTAAATAGGGCAGATGTGTGTAAATCCTTTAAAAGGGTTAACCCACACAAGGCTCCTGGACCTGATGGCATCCCTGGCCGTGTTCTCAGGGTGTGTGCAGTTCAGCTGGCAGAGGTGTTCACAGACATCTTCAACAGGTCCCTGCTGCAGTCTGTAGTCCCCACATGTCTTAAACACTCCACCATCATTCCTGTCCCCAAAAAGACAATCATCACCTGCCCCAACGACTACCGCCCAGTAGCACTCACCTCCATCATAATGAAGTGCTTTGAGCGGTTAGTCAAATTATTCATCACCTCCTCCCTCCCTGAATCTCTGGACCCCCTGCAGTTTGCCTACAGAGCAAACAGGTCCACAGACGACGCCATAGCCCTCACCCTCCACACTGCCCTCTCACACCTGGACCCGAAGAACAGGAACACATATGTGAGAATGCTGTTCATTGACTACAGTTCAGCATTCAACACCATTGTGCCCTCCAAGCTGGCCATCAAGCTCAGAGACCTCGGGCTCAACAGCGCCCTCTGCGACTGGATCCTGAACTTCCTGACGGGCAGACCCCAGGCAGTGCGGGTGGGAAACATCACATCCTCCACCCTGATTCTTAACACCGGTGCCCCTCAAGGCTGCGTGCTCAGCCCTCTCCTCTACTCCCTGTTCACCCACGACTGCGTGGCCACACACAGCTCCAACACCATCGTGAAGTTTGCTGATGACACGACCGTCATCGGCCAGATCACAGACGATGACGAGACGGCATACAGAGAGGAGGTCGAAAACCTGACATCTTGGTGCCAGGAGAACAACCTCCATCTCAACATCAGCAAAACAAAGGAGCTGATTGTGGATTACAGGAAGCAGCAGGGAGAGGGACACGCCCCCATCGCCATCAATGGGACTACGGTGGAGAGAGTCAAAAGCTTCAGGTTCCTTGGGGTCCACATCACTGAGGACCTGACATGGTCTCTTCACACCACCACCATCACCAAGAAAGCTCGACAGCGGCTCTTCTTCCTCCGCAGGCTGAGGAGGTTCAAAATGGATTCCAGGATACTCTGCAACTTCTACAGGTGCACGATAGAGAGTATCCTCACTGGCAGCATGACGGCCTGGTACGGCAGCTGCACCGACCTCGATCGTAAGGCTTTACAGAGGGTGGTGAAAACTGCACAGCACATCACCAGGACGGAGCTGCCATCCATGGAGGACCTTTACTCCCAGCGGCTCAGGAAGAAATCACTACGGATTATCAAAGACCCCCATCACCCCAGCCACAAACTGTTCTTTCTGTTGCCGTCTGGCAGACGTTACCGCAGCATCCGGGCAAGGACAAGAAGATTCGGAGACAGTTTCTTCCCGCGGGCAGTGAGACTGTTAAAAAATTGAACTGTTGAAACAACTTCAAACATTCAACTGCTACTCAGTAGTATGTATCTAATACCTAATATATATATATCATTCCAATAACTTGTATATAGACTCATACTGCACTATTCCACATCATAACTTTATTTCATTTTTATAACTATTATTATTTTTGTATTGCTCTTGCTCTTATTGTTATTATGTTATGTTATTATGTTGCATTGTTGGAGAAGCCTGTGACATAAGATTTTCAACTGCATAATTACTCTGTAGCTATGTCAGATTGACAATAAAGAACCTTGAACCTTGAACCTTGGAGATCAAGGAATGCAGCGAAACGCAGACTTGGTTCGCCTGCAGCCCGCTGTAGTATTAGCTAAATAAATTATGTTGAACAAGGCTTATTAAGCTGAACATCGCCACAATTGTTCTGCTATGTATCAGTACTTATTTTATTAACGTGTGAATGACAAGCATTACAAATAACAACAAATAGCTCATTATCTTGCAGATTGTCTCGTTTGATTATGAATGTAACGTTTATATAGTGGAACTACACTGTTTTATCAAAACCAAAGTGCCACGCAGTAACTTGGTATGCATGTATTTCAGCAGGAAATGTGCAACCTAGATGACATTTACCAACACAGACTATATAGAAATATTTGTAAAAGTTGTTCATGCGTTATTAAGTGAATATGGCATTAACCCCCCTGTTGTCTTCGGGTCAAATCTGACCGATTTACTACTTTCATCAATCATAACTTTTTTGTTTTACATTCGATTGCATTAAGGATTTATGATATCCTTCACAGTAGACATTTGAACATATAAAATTGCTGATTGACCTTGTCGTGGTGAGTGGGCTTTAAACTAAGACGGGTCATACTGAATAGTCTGTGCACACATTTTTAACATGTGATCTTTCTTTCATGTAGGACGCTTGAGGGAAGTTGCAACGCCTCGGCCAATGTGATGTCTTCCCCACGTGAAAGAGATTGAAGGCATAATTTATAACTTGAGACAATTTTCCAAATGTTATGACTTTTATTGGCTTAGGTAGTAATGGATTACATCCAACACGAATCAAGATCGTATAGAAAAAAAGGAAAGTGTAATCCTTAGTTACATAGGAAAATATGTAATCGGATTAGTTTGACTTTTTTTAATAATAGGGAAACTCAGGATTACAATCTTATTCAAAACCTGAAAAGAGCATATAGTGTTTGTTGTAAAATGATCAGATGTTCTCTCTTCTCTGGAAGCGGTACTGTTCTGTAGGCTAATACTTTAATTGTGAATCTATACACCTACTGCTTGAGTCAGCTTTATGTATATTATACATTTAAGTAAAAAAATCATATTAATATTTCTTCTCTCCTGTGTTTATTTGCATTGCATTTGATATTGAGGTAATCCAAAAGAAAAATAAAGTTATCAGGTTACAGTACATTACTTTTATATCTTGATACTCACATTAAGTTACTGGTTGCGTTTTTGGCAAGTAGCCCTCCCAACCCTGTACATAAGTTATATCATTTTAATTACTGATACAGTTGTTGCACATCTTTAATTTATTTTCTAGTGTACTTAAGTCGTACATTTTCAATGTGAAATAGATCGGATTAAATATAGGGTAAAAGCACAATCTTAAATTATACATTTATAATTTTCCTATGCTTATTGTTAATGTAGTGGTGTTATAAACAAAATGTTGTCGTAAAGGAAATTAAGATGTTTTTTATTTGTTGACAAAAGATTTAAAGTTGATGCTCACAACATGTGGGAACATTTATTGAGAAAAATGTTTCTATTGTAAAACAAATAATTTTCTGCATACTGAACAATTTAGAAACTTTCTAAAAGGTATTATTTTCTGTGATGTTACGACCCTGTAGGGATTGTGGGTATTGCATTTCATAATTACATTCTATGGTATGCTTATGACATATTTGATGCCAAAATACATGGGATTAGGGGAGACCTTCTTGGTGTTTGCATTGTCACTGATAAATGACAAGGTAGTATTCATTGTCAAGATTTTGTGTTTTTAAACTTGGGACTCTTTTCAGACTGCTACAGCTTGGGAAAAGATTTGAGCCTTAATGTGTAATGTTTTCTGTATTGTATGGTTAGCTTATCCTTTCATTTGATAGTCAGATTTGGATGTGATAGCTAACATTTTCAGTAAGCAGTAGACAAAAGAAGTGAAAATATGAATGTGATTTATTTTAAATATTTACAGAATTATTTTAACAAATAAAATAACAAAAAACCGCCACGGCTCCGCCTCTTTGCCCTTATTTGGATCAGGATGTAGCAGGCTGGAGTTAGACTCTGACGCCACTGTCGAGCCGTTAGTGGCCGACTCCGCCTACTAAGCAAGCCCCCAGGAAGTGCGCCGGACTCTGATGAAAATATTCGTGCTGGCCAAACGGCGGTACTACACTTCCTTTTGGTTGCCAGGCCCGGAAACACTTTTTCCCATTGACTTACATGGGGAAAGAGTGGTCTGTAAATCGTTGGATAATTTTTTTTAAACTAAATAAACTACCCAGTATGAACACTTGTATAGCCCTTATTAAAAACATTCGTTCCTCAAGTTGTAAAATGTGCTAATAACGTTATTCTGAGAGTTATTTCCCTCTGCATTATGAACGCGCATCTAACCCACGGGACCGCGCCGCCCGGCACGTTCATGTTACGTGTTCAGCACTACATGCGTTTATCTTTACCCATGGATGCACAATAAGAACGGACCCATATCGCCTTACTGCCAGCCCACGGAGCTGTAATAATGGATATATTGCACATGTTTGCTGTAATTCATCATTTATAACATATTATACTACATGGGCTGTATGATTAAATCTTGTACCGTAAATGTTGTATTAAATAAAGTTAATATTACCGACGTAGATTAACGTCCCTGTAGCTTCTTATTGCACTAAGAAGCTTATTGCACTGTGTGTATATATATATATATATATATATATATATATATATATATACAGTGCAATAATTCTTTCATGCTAAATGAAGCTCTGTTGCTTGGATATCACTAGATCCTGTTACAGCGTAATATAAAAGTACATAACGATTGATGTGTAAATTAGCATAATTACTAGCTAACCGCTAGCTGCTAACTGCCGCCTCGTTAATATCAAATCTATCATAACAAACATTACCATGCTGTCATGAACGTGCGGTGCTGTTACGTGTACGCAAATTGACGTGCTTGATGTGAACGAGCATTTTGGGGGGCATGGTTAAAGTTGCGCATGCGCTATGAGCGCACATACGGGTACTTCTCAGGCATGCCGGGTAATCTGTGACGTTTCGCTCTCTCAAAAGTTGGGCCATTTTATCATCATGCGCGAATGAGCAACTCTCATAGGAATGAATGAGGCCCCGCCTCCCACGCTGTATCCAGTTCTTATTATACATCCATGCTACTAAGGGCTTCTCGGCAACTCTGCAGAATCCTATGGGTGACGTCACGGACCCTACGTCCATTTATATATACAGTCTATGGTCGTGACGCATGGCCGGACTGATCTCAGCCAATGACAGCTCTGCATTCATCCCCTGGATATTATTTTATTAACTGCTTTCATCGCGACGCGATGTTTACAGTGAGAACAGCTGTGAGGTCCGTGCAGAAAGCAGAGCAGTGTGTAAAATATATATCACTCAGTATAACAGGCCTACTCTCTTTATTTGCTTTAGTTTAGTAGATATCTACAAACAAAGTCGATATTTTTCTAAAACCATTTAGTGCTTCACATAATAAAATACACAACGGCTGTAGCCTGATTATGCTTTAGGAGCTGTAGGTGCGTGTGTGTAGTGTAGGTGTGTGTGGTACAGTGTGTGCGTAGATGCAGCGGACAGACAGGTCTCAGTTGGTTTGGTGTTCTCTGCTTACTTGTAATAGCCTACTTGTAAATAAAACTTTTGGCACGTCATTTATTTCCCTCATTGTAGCGACCAGAGAGGGGAGAGGGGAGGGGGGATATATCCAGTCTCTGATAGTGTTACGTTATTATGAGAGTGCTCTGTTTGATTCTGAAATTGTATATATTTATATAAATATATACATATGTGTGTGTGTGTCTGTGTGTATGTCCGCATCTGTAGCCTGTTATTGTCTCATTATACCGCACTGTGAATGAATTAAAAGTAAATATATAAGTCGTCATGAACACATCTGTCCATCAGACAGAGGGCTGCTGTGCCTCCTGTCATCATTAATGGACGTCTCTTTAAAATGACCGCTCAGAGGAGAGGAGTTCTCATTTCTCTAACCGCCTGCTGCTTCCCCTCCTTTCTCCTCGGTTCCCCTCCTCGGCTCCTCCGCTCGCATCTCCTGTGGGCGGGACTAAGTCTCGAGGATAGGAGTCGAGGAGGGGAGTCGAGGAGGGACATTTGATGAAATGAGAACGGGCCAAGGAGGAAAACATTTCAAAACAAAGGTGGAAAATGAAAACATAAATACAAAACCGTAACAGTCTCTCCTTCTCTCTTAAGCTAAGGACTAATGAAATAAAGAGATGTTATGTCATAATGTTCCTAATAATATATAATGTCAGTCACATCTACATTTAATTTAGTTGTTCGAAGCATTATTAATGATGTTGTTGCTAGTTTTCGCCACAAGGTTGTGCCTATGAGTATACAGGAGAGGAAGCAGTAGAAGCAGTAAAGTAAAAAGTAATGTACACAATCTACAGAATAAAATATAGAATGAATTGAATGATGAATAAACAGTGAGGGGTATGAATACAGATATACACAGTAGCCTATGAGCAGTATGAACAGTATTAACAGTGTGTGTGGCGGCTCAATCCCCAGTTGCGTTTGAGTCGCCGAGAGGCTAAACTTGGCTATAAACTGTGACGCGTTTTCGAAGAGAAAGTCCATATTGAAGCCATATTGTTTTAAGGATATTTAATAAACAAAATCATAGCATAGTAACTATGGACAAAACGGTCAACAGAAAAAATGACAGCACAAGCTCACCCTCTGTCATCCGCACTCGACATGAAACAGGTGACTCAAATAGACAAACCACACCCATGTGACAATTACCGGAAGTGCTCAACAAACAAATAAAAGTGACGTAAACAAATAATAATAATAATACAAATAATGAACTTGGGCTAAGTAGCATTATGGCACCTACAATACCGGCCCCTAATTATCATTTCACAAAATCATAGCATAGTATGTTTTAATGTTACAAACTGTATTTCCCTTTGTCCCGTTTCAAAATATGACTGCATGCCATTGGATGATATAGAACAATTAGCTGATACCCTGGGGGCTGCTAACACTTTCATGTTTGCAATGGTGGCAGCAATGTTTCCTTCTAATTCCATTTGCTCCTTTTTCCTCCTCAATTCCTCCTTTTTCTTCCTCAATTCCTGCTCCTGTGCTTCCAGGACATGTTTGTCCTTTAAGAGTTTTTGGAGTACTTTCATGGCTGCCACTTCGGCCTCAGCTTTTATGTGTGCAAATGCGGTGCTGGAAACTCTTGATCTTTGCCTGCTTTTTCTGCTACCAATGTTTGATATGCTGTCACCAGGTTGTATATCATCTTATGTGCATGATGTAGCCTTCATGTTTGACGGGGGAAAGAGAACGTCCTGCTGAGCCTCAGTGTGTTCGAATTGCTCCTTTACATTGGCAGGTGCCTTGTCTGGTAGAATGAGAGGAATATCTGTGTTTGCAGTGATTGGTTCATTGGCAGTCACATGACCTGTTTGCAGAAAGGGCCTCCTCCCAGTTTCCAAGAGCCATTGTTGTACATCCTCCATAAAATCATTGTTATGTTTTGTTATTTGTTGAAACCAGTTATTTTGTATTTCCAGGTCGTCTTCGGAAAGCAACATAATAACTGACTCATGTGCTGTTTTTGCATTTTCATATTGATGAATTAATTTGTCCAGTTTGAGTTTAACATCCTTTGCATTTTCATCATTTTTCATTAGATGTTTGATTTCCTGTGTGCGTCCTTTAATCTTCTGCACGTTTGACTGACATTCTTTTTGCAGTTGTTCGATTTTGCAAGCCAAGGCTTTACTAGTAAGCTTGACAGTCCTTTTTTCCATTCCATCGTTTGTGTCACTCATATTTGATGCAATATGTGTGGTGCCTTAGCATTTAAAGTAACACGACAGTGTTCACTGGTATGAAACTTAAAGGGGACCTATCATGCAAAATGCACTTTTGTACGTCTTTTATACATGAATATGTGTCCCCGGTGTTCCAGGGAACTCACCAAGTGTCAGAAAACACAACCCTCTCTATTTTCCTCCATACCCAAATCTCTAAAAAAGGGGCTGCAACGGATCTGATAAAAACTGATCCAGATTTGAACACTGTCCTGACGTCAGGACAGTGGCGCTACGGCTATTGGGCCAACTCCACCAATCAGGAGGAGACAGCCACGGCCATTGCCGTTCGATGGAGACGCTGTAGTACATATGCCAGGCCTGTAGATGGTGCTGTTCTCACAGAATCTGCCCTTGCAAAAACAGAGCTAAAAAATGTCAAATTGAGCAAAATGAGGCATGGCTAAAATGCATGATCTGTTTGGTATTTTGAAAAAAAAAAGTATAAATATGCCTTATATAGGTATGGTCCTATACTATATTATTCAAATATAGCATGATAGGTCCACTTTAAATGACAGAATTAAACCCTTGTCAGTTTTACATTTTTTTTCAATTGCTAAAACACGTTTTTCTCAAAACACTAAACACAATTCACAAAACCTCACACACAAAGTGCAAAACACCTCATACATCCTGCCAAATGAAGCACTGAACCCAAAACTACATAAACACTTACCAAAACCAAAGCACACATACTTTATGGCGTTCTGGTCTGTACCCCAGACCCATGTATTTAGCTGGTTCTGAGAGAATAATCAACATTGTGCATAACAAGATAAAACAGGAAGAGCACTATAACTCCTCTATCAGCTAACGCCAACAGGCAATATGAACAAGTGAATATGTCAGATTTCTGTGTCTTACTTAGAGAACTGTGTGCTGTACAAACTGCCAAGTTGAATTGTAAATTGGGTGTAGAGCTGAAAATGTGTTTAGAGTTTTGGATATTTGAGCTCAGGTTTTGCTCTTTGAGTGTGGGTTGTGTTGGGGTCGGCGGGTCTGTATTAATTTTTTTCTGACTATTAATTCAGACCCACTAATTGACCTTTCAGGAGTGTAGTTTCGTCTAATCCAAAATTCGATTCACAGGTAGCAATAAGCTTGACTCGGACAAAATACGTCTCAGGATAGTTTGTTTGACTCTTTACTTAAAACAAAAGGTATCAAATACAAACACATATTCTCACAGGTCAAAAAACGATGTTGCTCTGTGCTTCTTTCTCCTTCTCCCTTCTAATCACCAGCAGCTGCCGTCGGCTATAACGTCTCGTAATCACAAAACAGCTGCAGTCGTCTATGCCTTCAATTCCACATGGCTGGTTCAAATAAATGATACAATAGCACTAACAACAAAGGATTATAATATTCAAATATATCAAACTATACATTTTAACATATGGATCCTACAAGGAGCTATTGAGTCAATGCAAGTTTACCGCCAGGCTCGGATCGACCTGGGTCGGTAAGGTCTTACCTCTACTAACTCCTGTAGAACCAGGTTCAATTAACTGCTGTTTCAAGGCAGACGATTTACTAAATCCGTTTAAGCGATCCCGTAGGATTCTAGTATCTGTAATGAGGTGTGGCCCTACCTAGTGTGTGTTTGTGGCAGTCGTGCAATCTTACCTTAAAGCAGGAGAGGACAGCGCAGAATAATTTTAGGTTACCCCAATCCAAATGGGTGGGATGGTTTTATTTGAAGAAAATGGTCCACACTTTTACAGTTTTTTTTTCCTTCTCTCGTTACATTGTGACAATCAGAAAAGTATTACCCCCCTGCCTACATTTTCTAAGATACTGTTGATAAATCGTGATCTTCTCGCTCCCAGGAAAGAAACTTAAAATAATGAGACTAATGGAGTCTCTGAAAAGGTTCAAATGGGTAGTTTAATTAAGTAACGTGGTTAAAGAACAAGCATAGGCAGTGGCGTTTTTATATGTACAAAAGTGGTGGGGCACAAAAAACTTAGATGTCTATATATAAGCTTCTGCAGTGACGTGCAGTGAGGTTCATGGCTGGTGAGGCACTGGCACTGACTCTTCAGGTTTACAAATATTATATTTTGACCTAAACCAAAATATAATATTATTTTCAAAAGCTTTTTTTGTCTGATGCTTCGATTAATTTTAAACAGACAGTTCAACAAAAGGATACCCAAAAAATGTCATTTTATCATTTAAATATTGAATTGTTCTCTCTTAGTAAGATCCCATTTTCAATAAAATGGCGGTCTTACCTTGACTTGAAGATGAAGTCCATTTGCCTATCCTTCTGGACAAACATTTCTATTACTTTTTTGTAAAAGTCCTCCTTATGTTCTTGTAGTTTCAAAAGTCTATCATAAATCTAATCCATAGATTTATGATAAAAAAATTATATAAGTAGGGTAGACATGTGGATGTTATCCGGCTAATCAAAACGTGCATTTATCTAACAGGTACGTTTCCCACAGATCTTATTTCGAGCTATTTTCTAAAATCCTCTGGAGAAATCTCATTGCTTTTTTGTGCTTACTTCCTGGTTTTAGGACGCGCCACTGCAGCTCTCTCGTCTCCTCTTCACACAGCACACTTTTCGCGGCACACGTACTTACAGCCAATCAGCTCTGAATGATTTGAGATGACGTATGGTGGGGATGGTAGCTCCATGCCCCTCTGGTCATTATTTTTTTGCCACACACATTTCATTACAAAATACTCTGAGCATGCGCAGTGAAGTTTTTACAGTCACCGTTGACTTCACAGCGAGAGGAAGGGGCATAATCAGGTTTTGTCCCACATGGCTCTAAACAGCTCAATAGGCACACACTGTGACTGTAGACACACTAATTAGAAGAACACAGACTAAAACAGCAATGTACAGACGAATCAGATGATTAAACATGATCTTAAAATATATTTTATATATTTTTTATTTATTTTTTTGCATTTTTGTAATCATTATTTGTAATACTTTCTGCTGACACTAGGTGGGGCTGTGCCCCACCTGCCCCTAATGACCAGTCGCCACTGAGCATAGGTAAGGAAGAGACAAAGCCGGTGATGTCTTCAGGTGGCTGCAGCGTAGGAAAAGAGCCCGGGCTGTCCTTTTCGATTCGATTTATCCTCTTCTCGTTCTCTCCCGCTGTGTAGATAGTGGGACCGCCCTTCTCATCTTCTCATGTTCGATATCGCGAGAGAACAGATGATTTCGACATTCTGTATTCCCTGCCTACTTCCTTAAGCCTTTTCTCCTCCTTATCTCTGTCATGACTTTCTATTTAATACCTTATAAACAGCTGTAATCGTTAGTTTAGAAGTCCTAAAAACACCGCTACGGCACAGTTCTCATTTATGGTAACTCCCTCTGACGTCATAGCTTACTCACGTATGTGAAAACACTCTACGATCAACTGTACCTTCATTTAATATTCAGCAGTAATAATATCTCGACGTCTATAGATGTAGTGTTAAAGTCCGTAGGTTTTGGTGTGTCATTTTCACTTTACATTCAGAAAACGTATTATTAGCTACATGCTAACTGCTAACCGGATATGAAAGATTTTCAGAATAAAAGCTTGGCATTGAGATTTCCTGAGAACTTCCGGGTTTTTTCACAATAAAACAGCTTTTAAACTGCCGATATGTTTTAGACTGAATTATGCTATTAAACATTGATTTTAATTTCTAACAATACCATCACTAATTCACTGATTTAATTTGTTTTCCTTTTTGTTAAAACTCCCCGCATGTCTCCAGAGGCATTTCCTCATGATGACAGCGGGTAAATAAAATCTAGGGAGAGATTCCCAGTTAAGACCCCTAATGCCCCTTTCACACCAACGCAACTCCGGTTCAAGCTCCGTGCTAGAGCTTTTCTGGTTCAGAACCGGTTCTTCGGTTTAGCGCCGGCTCTTTTCACACCGCTCAGAGCCCGACTGGTGCTGCCGCTGCTGCGTCATGACGTCACAGTTTACGTCGCTGAGTTTCTCCCCAACGCCGGAGCTCACCTCACAACAACAACGGGCCGGGGACTGCGTTGCTTTTAATCATACGAAGCCAGATTAAATTAAATAACGACTTCTCCAACCTTATACTTTTCTCCAGAGTGCCGTGGTTCATTGTTTATTAATGTGTTTCAGCGGCATTTACCGACCGCTGCAGTGCTGGCCGGCTGCTCTTCAACGGGAGTGTATTCTCCCGTTAGCTCCGGGTTAGCTCACACGGCTCTAAAGTATTCACTGTCTGACTGTCACACAAGCAGCTGATACATATCCCCAGTTCCCCTTAAGTGAATGTGTGTCAGTCTGAATTGACGCTGTTTGGTGTCAGTCTGAATTGACGCTGTTTGGCATCACAACGCTGTTATGAAAGTTTCTCTGGTATAACATGGGTGATGTTAGCATAGCAACCGAAGCTAAACTGACTACTTGCTAAGCAGTTTTCTACAGGCACTTTTTACCGACGTATTTTTCATTATGATTCTACTTGTGATAGTCGGACATGACAACCTGTGCAGCCCATGTATTGATTCCATCCGATAGCTGCTATAATAACAAACAAAACGTCTGCCTGCTCTCCACAATGATCAATAACAGCGAACGGATGGTCAAAGTAAGGTACAAATAAACAGAATCACACGAAGCCTGGTTAGTGTTGCCTGACTTTATAAAGTGTGTTTTTTTTTAACAAGTGTGTGGTTGCGTTCTAGTCACTTTGCTCAGCACTACTGCTTGTTACAACTTTTATTTGCCGTACTCGTTTTAAGTGTTAGCTCAGGTTAATCTCGCCCCCCTCCGACGTAAGCGTGACGTATGCGGTTCTTGCTTCTAGACGGACAACTTTTTGGTGCTCGAAACGAACCGGATTCCGGAGCTATGACGCTGCTCCGCTGCGGTGTGAACAGGAAAACCCGGTGCTTTTCAAGCACCAGCACCGAACCGGCCCTGAAACACCGTTGGTGTGAAAGGGGTATGAGAGCCTTTTTTCCTCTCTCAGCTGCTGCTTGTATATCACACCAACGGAAGCCGAAGCGAATACACACCAACATACCCATATATGGATCGAAGCCTGCGAGCTAGTTCAGGCAGTCAACTCGAGCACTTACAGTATGCTGCATTCATACATAACGCCCCTTGCCACTCTACAACCAACCAAACAGAGTCTCCTTAATATGCCGCTCTATTTAACCTGCCAGATATCTCTCCATGCTTGCTGCTGCTATTGCTGCAGCTACTTCCACGTCGCTGCTGCTTGCCTGCCCCACCATCACCCCAGCTTCCACCCCAGCTTCCACCCCAGCTTCCACCTGTAGGCTCGGGGGGTTAGTTATTTAATCATCACTCATCGTGCTATGTATATCTGTGGAGTGATGAGGCCCGAGCCTAGACGCCAAACTCAACTATATGCTGCTTCTAATAACCATGTTAAAGACACGTGAGTTGTCTGACTGAAATGTAGAGAAGTGTCATTGCTTCCGGGTGTGAGACTGGACATGTCCAGACTTGCCTCAAAAACTAAACTAAAGCTTACAGTAATATCCCATTGAGTCAGGGGCCTCCTGTTTGCAGGCTGCTGATAGGGTAAGGGTGTCTTCCCTCTGCTAAATAGTGACACCTATGGTGATAAAACACAACGGACCTTAAACTCTTTGATGTCAGTTTACCAAACAGTGTACATTGTACAGTGTATATAAGTATAGAGCTTCGTGAAATTTAATGCATTTTACATTGTGGATTATATTAACTTCCATTTTAATTATATAACCCAATATGGAAACCTCAACAGTTTAAATAATTGTGCTTTATGGGACATTCTAGTTTGTTAGCAACCGAAAAAAAACTATAATTCGATGTAATGATCTCTGTATTGTCTCTGTTGTCTTTCAGGTGCAACTTACCTTCTTTGGTAATCTGTTTAAGTCCACACTCTCTCACACACACACACACACACACACACACACACACACACACACACACACACACACACACACACACACACACACACACACACACACACACACAGACACACAGAGCCGGCCCTACCCAATAAGCGACATAAGCGGCTGCTTAGGGCCCCGCAGCCACTAGGGGCCCCATGGCAATTTCTTTTTGAGCATATCTGAATATTGTGAATATGTGTGTCCCCAAATTAATCCTTTAAATCCTGGTATTTTTTTATCTATTTATATATTCTATTTAGTTTTTGTGTTTTTATTAACCTCTTAAGCCCGGCGATCCCCCCATTGGACCCCTCCCACTTTTTTTTTTTTAGATAATGTCTCAGGGCTTCTTAAATTTATGAAACTATTAATGTGTAGCACCAGATTAACGGTAATAATCTCAGCTAACTGAAGATATGAACCATTTTTAGCTAAACGAAACACAAGAGTAATACCAAGCCTTAGAATTAGCATTTTGCGAAAAAATGCTAACTAATGCTAACGGAGTTTTGCACAGCACTCACTCTCAAAATGCCCTTATTACTTATCGTAACTGCACAAACAAGATATCCGATTAAAGCTGAGACTCCACATATTCCATACATGTAGTGTCATCACTGTACGACCCCGAATTTGCAGAGCTTTCAGCCAGAAAAGAGAAAGTAAACAACATCCGGTTTCAAAAATATTACAATAATTACATCTTACCTTTTTTGATTTGTGATCAAAAGTTGTGTTCAACGGAATAAAAACGCAGCTCAAGGTTAATCCAATGTGTCTGTGTCACGTAGAATTTTTTACTGATAATACATCATCATATTTATGGCAATAAACTGGGTATAAAGTTTTGCAGTCAAGGCTTGTACTTTCAGATGTGCTTCGTTTGCTTCTCTATTACCTCCGCAATGGTAATGTTTACGTAGATTTTGGAACTGCCCATCGGATTCTATTGGATCTAATGGTTAAGAAAAAGGTGTAAATCACTCAAATCGACCAATGGGTTCCATAGATATGGTCCTGCGTAAAGTATAAATTGTGAATGCCAGCGGCACACACACTACGCACCACACTCTACGCAGTGTTTAGTACGTAAACAAGAGGAATTGCAGCAGGACCCAGAGCGCAGAGCGGACAGCAGATAACGGAGCAGACTACAAGATTGGCGTTTAGGACTTTTGCTATACTTGCTATACTTGTAATAATGGCTTGCAGGAAAGAGATGCTTACGACTTTACAGGCAATGGAAATGGTGACTAATGCTGACAGCGATGCAGACATGTTACCTGTTGATTCTGAGTCAGACGACGAGGACCTCTTGCAGCCAGAACGGAACACGGAGCGTTGTGACTCTGATGATGAAATTCCACCACGGGAAAGGTATGTAATCTCTCTGTTTTTATCTATTACTTAGTTATTTGGTGTACGATTATTCATATAGTTAATAAATAATAATACAGCGCTATAATAAAACTATTATTTTCTGCCTTGCTCATGAGAGTAACAGCTGGCGAAATTACAGCCTCGCCTACTGATTTTAATTTAACCATATATCGAGCTCGATCGTCGATTTCAAATGTGTGCTCTAAAATGGTATTTATAAATGACTATTATCATTATTATAAGCAAGACAATAAATGGCAAAAATATGTAGAAAATAAACGTATTTAGTTGGAGTTTAGTTCTGTGGGAACATCATTTTTAGGAGACAGGGTTGGCCAGTGTTGAGATGAGGATGAAATGGCTCTATAGTCACTAGATGTATTGCATTCACACACTCAAAATGGCATGTTTACTGCCAAGGAAACAGGAATTACAGGAATTAATCTAATCTCTTTGTTTTTCCACATTTCTTTTCATAGTGATGGAGATGAGGATGCAATGGCTTCACCACTGCCTACTTTCACCCAGCCCACACCTGCCACACCTGCCTCACCATCACATTCCTCCAGAAAGAGATCTGCACCAGTATTGGCCACTCAGCCTGCATCCAAAAAGCACTCACTTACCATCGTCTGGTTTCTACCAGCTTTCTGCAGCGTCAGATGCATCTGTAAACCAAAGGAAGCGTGGCCGAGGTGGGGCTCCCGCTCCTCAGCCAGGAAAAGGAAAAGCATCAGATAAATGTGTAAAACGCAGGAAGCGTGGCCAAGGTTCTTCCTCTTCCAGAATGACAGAAGAAGAACTCGGGTGGCACAACAGAGAGGAGAATGACCAAACACCAGAGCCACTGAATTTCACACCAGCCAGGGTCCCAGGCCCAGCGCTCGACCCCACTGTAGCATGGTCTCCCCTCTCCATTTTCAGACTTTTTTTTAGCGTTTCAGTGGTTCATACAATCATTTCCAACACGAACGCCCCAGCTCTGTTTTATTACAGAACATAAAACCACAGTTTTACTACACCCTTGACTTTGTTCTGATATATGGTACTGAAATCAAGCCGTGTTCAAAGCTTCCTTCAAAACAAAAGCACAAATAACTTTTCTAATTTACTTAAATGACGATACATTTACACTAACAAAAAACAACAATAAAATGAACGTTTAAATATTACAAATCAATAAATAGCTCCAATTGATTATTTTAATAAGACTAATAGAGTAATTCTGACTGTTGGTATGCAGGGTTGTTTGTTTCAATATATGGATGACCACATTTCTGATACGAGGCCCATAGTGACCAAAGAATCCAGGAAACGTTAGTTATCTTTAATCTGGTACAAGATGGAAATTCTGCCTTCCAAATCAGATTTTCTTTAGGTCAGGTGGAGACAGCTGTCACATCCAGAGAGGAAGCATGACAGTGTCGGTGGTTAAAGCACAGGTCCAAAGACTGGGCTTGCTGCGATTGGCTAGCCTCTGGTAAGCAGGGTGGATAGACACTGTCCTCTGTCAGGCTTGGTTGTGTTAGTCACAATATATGTTCTTTGTCCCTGTCACCTGGCTGGCTGCCAGGCTTAAAACAGGTTTGGTAGTAGATTCTAGCACATTTCACTCCCATATGAACTCGTTGTTCACGTTCACAAATAAACTGGTATGCCTACCTGAGACGGTTGACAAGACAGCAGCAAAGTGTCTTATGTCCATTGTTGGGGGAGCTACTTACTCACGAAGTATTTCCCACTGTTAGTACATTTCTATTGCAATGCTCTCCTTGGCAGAAATCTGTTTTAGCTAACAAAAATACATACTAAAAATAATTCAACTACTTTATTAAAAATAAATTGACAATGTACAAAATTATAAAGAAATATAATACAAACACCACCAAACAGAACATCAAAAAAGTCACCACTGACCCAAATACAACACAAGAGACCTCTAAAATCATCAAATCCATGGGATTTATTACAATTAACATGTGAAATCCCAATGTCAGCAGTCCCAATGCCAGAGGCCTCCCTCTTCTGCTGCTGAACTGGAGCTTTTAACCTTTCTTCTCCAAGTGCACCTCATAATGCTCGTTGTAGCAGCAACGCAGCACACCTGGGTAGAGGAATTGGAGGGAAAAAGGAACAGGGAACACATACAGCCGTAACAGTCAGCAAAACTGGACCCAGCCTCAGTAGTACACTCGAACTTCAGATCAGTAGAGTCTCCGAGTACTGCAAGTAGCGCTTCAACAACAGTAGCAAAATCTAGGATGAACTTACTGTACCATGATCCAAGTACCAGGAAGGAACGTAGAGAGGAAGTGTCGTGCGGGGAAGGTGCATCAGCTACAGCGGTGACTCGATCGTTGTCAGGGTGAAGTCCATCTTTTGATGGCACAGAAAACGCAGATAATTCTGATTGAAACTACACTTTTGCATGTTCAGCTTTATGCCTGCTTCATTGAGGGCATGCAGCACTCTCCGTAGATTAGCATCATGATCCTGCTGGTTGCCACCATAGCATATCGCATCATCAAGGTAAGCCTGGACTCCTGGTAGGCCTGCTAGTATGGTTGACATCGTTTTTTGAAAGGCTGAAGCAAGGCCAAATGGAACTCTGCAGAAACGAAAAAGTCCACCATGTGTGATAAATGCAGTCAAATCACGGCAGTCTGGATGTAGCAGCGTCTGGTGATAAACAGAAGCTAGGTAAATTGTATAAAAGGCTGTGTAGCCCCTCGCAGGTTAGTGAACATTTCATCCATGTGTAGTAGGGGATGACAATCACTGACGATTGACTTATTTGGCTCCCTGAGATCCACATACATGAGAGGCTTTCCACCTTCTTTTCTATGATCCCCTTTTCCTTTAGATCTTTGAGCTCATCAGTCACAGCCTGCCTCACAGAGAATGGAAGTCTCCTCAGTTTCTGTTGTACTGGCACAGCATTTGGTTTGACTTGTATTTTTTGAACACGTCAAAAATATGCTTATTAGCAAAACGCTCTATCAGTTGATCATGAAGCGTTTGTTCCTCAAAGTCACCAAAGTCACTAATTAACTAATTTCCTCGTCGGGTCTCTGAGCTCTCTGGCGAAACTTGTGACGCTCTGCAATCACGTTGACACAACAGCATCCGAGCACAACTCCACACTTGGCATCAAAATATGTTTAAAATAAGCCTTGTTTCATTAAAAAGACTGTTTCGCCTCACAAAAAAAGGTCACAGCCACTTCAACGCAATTTCATTGACATTTCTGTTGATATTATTGATTTAGTTTAAAAGATAAAGAGACTGTCGTTGTATTTACAGCTGTTGCAAAAACTATGAAGCTTATTAACATCAGGTTTCAAACTAAAAGAGCTATACAAAAAGGTAACACAATTAAATATGTTTTGAATTTTATTTTAGTTATTAATTTGTATTTTTTTGTCCAAGAGATGCTGATTTGAAACTGCGGTTACCTATAGTTAGGCCTACGGCATTTCCTATTTCTACCGGAGAGAGGGGAGTTATTTCCAAAGCTTGCCGCTGTATTTAGTGAATCATAAGGCATTTGTAAAACCTGTTTAGTTTGTTTGTGGAGTTATGGCAGGAAATTAGCTCCATAAGGGAGCCTCATTTAGCTGCGAGTGTCACTCCGTCACGGAGTGGGAGTGGAGAGGGTGTGGTTTGGAATTGTGCCTGAAACTAAATATGGCTATGCAAAACGGAAAACTTGTTTAACAAGACACAGAAAGCAGGCTACTAGGAAAAAGCAGAAGAAAATCTAAAAGGGAAGCGTGTGTGGACAGAAGGTGAGGGGACAAGCAGGAAGAGATCAGGATGAAGGGACAGATCTCAAAGTCATTCATCACTTTGATGATCACTGTCCTTTGTTTGGGAAGCCTGCTGATCACTGCCCTCTGGATCATTGTTGACAACAGGTAAGCATTTAACTTCGTATGTGGGAAATGTATCTCACAGAAGAACCATGTCTATCTCTACTTCAATAGAATGATTCATCTCACAAAAATAATTATCAAAGATACTAGCAGATACGATTTGTAAATGGGAATGTTTACTACTGACTGATTTAAGAAAGCTCACTGAAGTGAGACTCAGTCAGACGTGTCATAGAAAGCAGTGACGTGTGGTGAGGTTCATGGCTGGTGAGGCACTGACTCACTGACTCAGATTTACAAATATTATATTTGGACCTTAATCGAAATATTCGGTTATTTTCAAAAGCTTTTTTAGTCTGATGCTTCGATTCATTTTAAACAGACCGTTCAACAAAAGGATACCCAAAATCTAAATATTGGATTGTTCTTTCTTAGGCCCCGCTCACACGGGACCGTTTGCGTTTATGCACAGTATGCGTATTCAAAAAAGTCTTCCGTTCACATGCATTAGTTTCATTTAACGTGTCTGTTCAAACGAGGCCGCTGGAAACGCTGTAGTACATATGCCGGGACTGTAAGTGGCGCTGTAACTTCCGCCAAAATACACCAAAAGTAGCGAAGAAGAGCAGCCCAGCAGCCCCCGCCGCAATGTTGCCATGGCTACCCTTCTGTTCATGGCCCGCGGTGTATTTAGCAACATGTAGTTCATGTAATTCTCCATGTCCACTTGTTGCTGATGGTTGTGGTAGAGGAGCTGTATATTTTTGCACTAATATCTGTAGCATGGTCAGTAGCAGTAGCACTAGCAGTAGCTACTGACAGGAGGAAGTGTGTGGCGATTGCTGGTATTCAGCTGGATATAGTCATTTCCTCAGCATATGGATAAATGCAACGGGGAAGTTAACTGAAAGAAACCGAATCTGTGGATATTGCATCGACCGACGTCTCCGTGGAGAGGACCCGCTCAGAAAAGAGAGATATTCTCTACAAACACCGGGTGAGATCCTCCTTTGTCAATATAATGGATCAATGCATGAAATCTGACTCTGTTTATTTTGTTTAAGGAGTATATTGGGCGTTAACTATTCTGGTTTGCCTTTTATAATATTATTTCATTCAAGAACCCCTTGTGCGTTTAATTAACACAGCTATTTTTGATAGTTGCTACAGCAGTGAGCAGGAGAGGTGGGGAGAGGTGGGGCTATCGCAATTTTTTCAGGAAATATTCGTATAGAGGTGATTACACGGACTCGGTTGACCCCCCAGAGCGTTTCGTTTGCAAATCTATCCACCTTGGGACCCGTTATCGTTTGTGGGGTCAGTTTCTATCGGCCTCGTGTAAATAATAGGGCTATACGCACGCGAAACTATGCAGATCCAAGCAGTTTTCTCCTCGTGTAAACGGCGCCTCAGTAAGATCCCATTTTCATTACAAATGTGGTCTTACCTTGACTTGAAGATGAAGTCCATGCTATCCTTCTGGACAACAATCTCTATTACTTTTTTGTAAAAGTCCTCCTTATCTTCCTGTAGTTTCAAAAGTCTAGTTTGTTGTTTGCGTCTACCGTCTCTGCGTAGAATTACAGTAGCAACAAGAACCTGTGGGCTCACGTGCGCCCCCTTCAGTGCGGCAGAGGTTATGGCTGCCTCCCCTGGTGCATTTTCATTGCCGTTGAGACCAGCGAGCCAAAATATCATATATACGTGAAATAAGTTATTTAGAGACTATGGATAGCGAGGATACATGTAATAAAGTGATCTACATACATTACATTGGTGACCTACAGTGAGATGGTAACAGGCATGCGCTTAGGGCCCGCTTTCCAGCCAGTTTCTGTGGGGTGACGCATTCTGAGGTGAGGCAGATCTCATCTGTGCCTCACCTCACCCCACAGTAACTGGCTTGAGCGCGCTCACAAAATAAGTGCCCGCGCTAAATTAGTGCCCGTGCTCCAGCAAGTTAAGCCCCTTACACACCAGGCAGTCACCAGAGAACTCGCCGACATCCAACACCGACAGATCCATCGACGAGTTCTCCTGCGTCTAGGCCGTGTGTCGCACTGAAATACACCGCTTTACTTCAGCCGAGCACGTACGAACTGCGCATGCGTGAGTGGCAATAAGTGCCCTTACCAGCAGGCGGTGGTAGTGTGTATTCGTCATTCAAAATAGGCAACAACCGGAAGAAAGAGAAGAAGAACAGACTGTGATATAAACAAACAGCAAATAGCGGGTGTGTTCCATTTTCAGTCTTGTCCATTGAAAACATGTATCGTGCGGCACTGGGGATATCAGCCATTGGAGTGTTGCTTGTGCAACACATTATCAAGAAACAGTATCTCAAGAGGCAGAAGCGACGAATTACGAGAAACCGCACTAAATGGGTGAAATCGTGGATACTGCAGCGAGAGGCTCATGGGACTTTCCCGAACCTGTGTCGAGAGCTGGAGTTACATGAAAAGCCAGATTTCCGAAATTTTGCTCGGCTTTTTCCTGTTCAGTTCCACATGGTGGAGGAACTCCTCACTCCAATCATCCAGAGGGAAAACACGAACTACCGGGATTGCATCTCCGTGGGGACACGTTTGATGGTTACGCTGCGATTTTTGGCAACAGGTATGCAAGCTAAAGATGTTGCTATATTTGAAATTGCAGCCAGCACTTTGTATATTATTGTATATTGTGCTTTAGTAGTAATACCGCAGTGTAATGTAGATGTACTAGTGTAAGTACAAAGCCAAAGTACCAAAGTACTGCTTGGTTGCTTGAGAAATTACCAAGGGATCAATAAAGCGTTATCATCTTCCTATAATAATGCATGTTAAAATATTTCATTATTATATGTTGTATCATTTGTCTGAATCTTCATAGTACTTAAAGTAATCAACTATCTTGTAAACTATAACCTGTAGTTTTGTAGCTAATGAGTGTTTTGTTCAGCTGCTTGTGTAGATAACTCAGTTATGTGTTTGTTAATATTTGCAGGGGAAAGCTTCAGGAGCCTTTCCTACCAGTTCAGAGTGGGAGTGTCAACCATCCGGCAATTCGTTCCAGAGACCTGTACAGCCATCTACGAGGTTTTAAAAGAGAAATACCTGAAGGTATGTGTGGATACTTACTAGTTTTACTGTGCAAACGGTATGTAATACAGTGAGGTCTGTAGGCATTTGAACAGCAAATGTTTGGTTTGCCATATGAAACATGGCTCTTAAAAAATATATGTTTTGTTTTTCAGTGCCCAGACACAGTGGAAGAGTGGCAGCAAGTAGCTGATGGATTCCAGGCTCAGTGGAACTTCCCAAACTGCCTAGGTGCCCTGGATGGGAAACACATCAACATCCGCCCCCCTCCAAGAACTGGATCAACCTACTACAACTACAAACATACATTTTCCATTGTGCTAATGGAATCATCAGTTTGATGATGAAGAAACCATCACGTCTGAAAGGCTACATGTGAATAGAGGGGCAGAAAACCGTCTTGGATATTTACATTTCAATCTTGAAGTACTTGACTCTTAGTCCTGCAACTTCATACTTATGCTCCACAACAGTTTGATGATGAAGAAACCATCACGTCTGAAAGGCTATATGTGAATAGAGGGGCAGAAAACCGTCTTGGATATTTACATTTCAATCTTGAACAAAGAACAGCGGTAGACAGTATGTGATGTACTTAGACACTGTACTTAAGGACAATGTTGAAGTACTTGAGACTAATCCTGCAACTTTAAGGCCCTGCTCCACTCCCATTCAGTGTACTTTATACTGCTCACTTAACTTTGAAGATTCTGAACACTACAAAATGTAATCAAGACATATTTTATCATGTATTATTATAGGTTAAGATAAAATGTTATTGATCCCATGGTGAATTTCCTAAGCTACCCAGCAGTATATGATGTAATTTAAATCAGCTCCTCCACTTCAGCTCTCTGAAGCAGAAATAAATCATTCTATGTTGTGTAATGGCTGTAGTATGAAGGTACGAAATAAAGTTTTGCAGTTTAGGTAGAAAGTGGTTTATTATCCAACAATATAATACAAAAAGTAAACTATCTACAAAAATACAATACAATAAAAAAGCTAGGCAATACAGAAAAGAAAATGTTATTGCCACAACTGTCTGTACAAAGAATTAGACATTTTAAAATGAACTTTACAAAAAAAAACTGTGTTTAGACAACACAGTTAAATGTCTAGAGATTTCTGTATGTAGTCGAGGTTTGAGTTCCCTCTAAGTGCTGGAAGAAGACATTTTCCACGGTATTCAGGAAGGGTCGAATCTCATGAGGTGCCAACATCCGCAGTCTGTGCTCAAACACTTGGGCATGGGCCGTGAATACGTCATTCACTCTACTCGGGGCCAAGTGTGCCAGAGTGTTGGTGATACCATGCAGCAATGTTTGTGATTGGTCGGCGATGGACTCATCCCGCAAATCCTGCAGCATCCTGCGCTTCGCCGGAGTCATTCTACTGCTGGGTGTGCTTGGCCTCTCTCCGAGCGGTGACGGTGAGGGTGCCGGCGCCGGTGTGTTGAAGATGGTGGATTCTGCCAGGGGAGTGCAGGGCTCAGCATCAGTGTGGCAGGACTCCTCAGTGGTGCTGGACATGCATGTTTCACTGCTGGTGCCACCGAGGGGTGATTCTGCAGCCTCCGGACCTTCCTTAAAAAATGTTAAATAAATTCACAGTTAGTTGGATTTAATACCATGGATTCTTAAAACTGTTTACTAAGCATTCATAACAACACAATACCCTGAAATGTGTGTGCCATTAGTTCGGGGTGTGGTCAAGTGTGAGAGGCACATTGTAGAAACATTGTGATGGCTCTATTCAGATGCTAAAACGTACTTCTAGAAGATTCAGAACACTACAAAATATAATCAAGACATATTTTATCATGTATTATTATTATTATAGGTTAAGATAAAAGCATTATTGATCCCATGGTGAATTTCATAAGCTACCCAGCAGTATATAATGTAATTTAAATTAGCTCCTCCTTTACCAGCTGCAACATTAAGGTGATGATCACATCAATAATTATAATACAATAATATATATATTATTCTGTTATTGTTATATTTACCACTGTAACCACCACATGAATGCAAATAATGTTTTTGTAATTGAAAGAAGCAAGAAACACGTATTTGTACTCAACAAATAAAATACAAGTAGCAACAGCTACCAACAAGATAACAACAAAACACAAGGTTGAAATAACAAATTACATTTCACGTACGCTGGCAAAGAATAAAAAACCAACAGTTTCTGCTCAAGAGCTCAATTGATGAAAAAAGATAATCTTACCTGAGAAACCAAGTTGCGATTCTATCTCTCGCCAGAGTCCCGTTTTAACGATTCGATTTGAGTATTTAGCCTCTGTAATATCATACAGAGCTGGCCTCTCCTGAATGAAATTGACGAACAGGTCTTCGATTGCTTCATTCCAGATCGCCATGATGATCAATACACCGATGAGATGAAAATGAATAGCCATCTGTGTGTGTGTGCCTTCTTCAATCATTTGTTTACGTCCCTCACTTCCGTTTCGCTTCTCATTCGCTAGCTGAACAGCCAATCAGAGTGCTTTCTTGGCCCGATAGCTTGTGGTCGACAGCCGGCCGATTCAACATGTTGAATCGGCCGGGTGTCGATCGTGAAAGGCCAAATAAGGCGTGTCACGGCCGAGGGTTCGGGACACACCAAATTGACAAGGAACCCGTTTTCGCCCAACAACGCCCAACACGGCAATACGGCCGATATCGGCCTGGTGTGTAGGGGCCTTTACTGTGGGCTTACGAGAGGCAGAGCTCGTCCCTGCCTCACTTCTCATCGCTCCCGTAGCGGAGCTCGGCAAATTTGCTGATTTTGACTATAAAAAGCGATTGGAATCATAAATAAATCACACTTACAACACAGATCAGTGGAGACATTTTATTATTATTACTATTTAGTTTTTCTTTTGTTGTTTTTCCGTTACATTGGAGTATGACAGGTGAGGCTCTGCCTCCCCTGCCTCCCCTGACTGCACGTCGCTGATAGAAAGCCAGAACAGTATAACATTCCAAATAATCAGCTAACCAATCTTTAAAAGGCCAATTACAAAATACATTGGATTGAGCATCTCATATAGCATGGATGAAATATCAAGGGCAAAAGATGTGTACAGGATGGACACTATAATTAATGAAAACTCATAAGGATGCACTTATTTGTCCTATAGCAAAACATTTCAATTGATCCATAAATGAATGTGTGTTTCCAAGTGCCTAGAAAACGGCAATAATCACTCCAGTTTTTAAATCAGGTGACACTAGTGTCATTAGTAACTATAGACCAATTTGTATACCCCCAGCTGTATCAAGAATTGCAGAAAGAAAGAACTCCGAACAAATGATATCCCATTTGAACACTACTTCATTCTCATTGCATCCCATGCAATTCGGTTTTCGAAAATATAATTCAACTGAAACTGCTAACTGTTTTCTTCTGGAAAAGATGAATTCTAAACCCACTGGATAAACCAAGGTTACAAGGTTCTTGTATTTTGTTTGTTAATAATAATTTATTATTTATTTAGTTATTTTATAGTATATTTTAATTTAATGGTCAACTTTTAAGAACAAAGCTCATTGGTTCATAACGCAATCATGATTGCAGTTGGACTAAAATCCGCCAAGTCCCGCCTCCTCACTCAGTTTAGTGAGGGCACGTTGAAGACGTGTGTGTGAGGGAGCAGCGTCACGCTGGAAGAACGGAGACACTTGTGATCATTATATGCACAAAACAGCGCAAATTAAGAGTTTTACCGGGACGGCGGTGGACCAATCTCTGGGGCTGTCGTTGGAGGTTGGAGCTGCTTTGGAAAGCGGGAGTTTTGATTGTTATTTTATTTTCCTCGGCTGGGTTTTTATGATACCCTTGGATAAGAAGATTCTGGATTTTCTGGATTCTGGATTGTGGACTCTGGATTTTCTCCCTGACGAGGGGGATGGCGAGCTACCAATGATAACCTGAACACCTCATCTTTGCGCTACCAGTGCTAGGATTTTGAGAGGACCTTACAGGGACTGAACAAAGAACTATTTTCTTTTGGGGTTTCTTTTTATTTTATTTGGGGTGCACCCAAGTGTCAAGCGCTTTAAAAACAATTGGAATTATTTAGAAGAATGTTGTTTATTCCTGTGCCAATATATATATATTTTTTTCTTTATGAAATCTCAGTATTCACTTCATTCACTCTGGTGTTCGACTTCATTTATTACCCATCCTTTAAGAACCTGGAATACTGGTCCAGTTTTCACACACCTGACAGACTGGTTACATGTACAAGGGGAGGTGTGGTAGGGGCTAGGGGTGTTGAAATTAATCGTTTCTACGATGCATCGCGATGCGGACGTGGACGATTCTGCATCGATGCAGTGACAGAACATAATCGATTATAGCGTAATAACGTTGCTTCCTGATTTTTTCGGTCGCAGCTGGACAATAACGTTTTTTCACACGAATATCAAATCGGTCTGTGACGCAGAGATCAGGGTACAAAAGTGACAGCGGCACAGCGACACAAAACACGGAGCAGTCTGCTTTATCCACCAACACCAGTCCAGAACCAACAGCAGAATGACCCGCTCTGAATCAGTCCAGAACCAACAGCAGAATGACCCGCTCTGAATCAGTCCAGAACCAACAGCAGAATGACCCGGTCTGAATCAGTCCGGAACCAACAGCAGAATAATGACCCGCTCTGAATCAGTCCAAAACCAACAGCAGAATGACCCGCTCTGAATCAGTCTAGAACCAACAGCAGAATGACCCGCTCTGAATCAGTCCAAAACCAACAGCAGAATGACCCGCTCTGAATCAGTCTAGAACCAACAGCAGAATGACCCGCTCTGAATCAGTCCAGAACCAACAGCAGAATGACCCGCTCTGAATCTGTCCAGAACCAACAGCAGAATGACCCGGTCTGAATCAGTCCGGAACCAACAGCAGAATAATGACCCGCTCTGAATCAGTCCAAAACCAACAGCAGAATGACCCGCTCTGAATCAGTCCAGAACCAACAGCAGAATGACCCGCTCTGAATCAGTCTGGTTTAGAGACACACATGGATTTATGTTTTTGAAAAAACACTCGTTATCGTCATGTCAGGTTTTTGGTGGATTTAAACAAGTCATGGATTGCAGAGTATGAACGTCCTGTTGCTATTTTCTGACGATAAATACGTGTGTAAAGTTTGTGAAGACAGGAGGAAAGCTTCCGCGATCACCGTCTCCTCTCTGTTCCTCCAAACCCCGCCCCCTCCCTGAAAATAATGAGTGACAGGCTGATAGTAACCTGATAGAAACTTTATTATTCACTTAAAGGAGAGGTGTCATGGCCATTTCCACTGATCATAATTCCATTGTTGAGGTCTACTAGAATAGATTTATATTGTGCATTTTTCCAAACTCACATTGGTTTCTCATACAGCATCTCTGTAAACTACTTGTATTCACTGAATTTCACTCTCTGTCTTTAACGGCTCGTTGTAGCTCCAATAGCTCCAGCCCCCACCCTCCCTGTGAGCACAGTGTGCTCTGATTGGTCGGGACGTTGTGAATCGAGCTGAGCTCCGTGGAGGTGTTGTTTCCTTGTTAGCGATACATAGCGAAACACAGCCAAACTCATCCTGAGCACACACAAACTCACAGCCGAAGTAAAAACAATAAGTGTGGCTTGATATTGAGTAAGAAAAAGGTTGATAAACGCTGTGAGAATGGGTCTGCAGAGAGAATTTTGCCACGATCCCAACTGTCTGTTATCAACCTGCAGCCAGGGAGGAGAAATCAGCAGAGCTGCCTGCTCCCTGCACATAGATGTGTGTGTGAGGAAGTCCGTGGATTGGTCAATTTGGACCAATCAGCGGGGGATTAGCGTAACGGCTCCGCGGACGTAATGTAACGGCTCCACGGATTGGTCCATTTCGTTCCGGGTACGGCTTGACATCATGCCGTACCCGGAAGAATCAAATGGACAATGACGTATCTCCAACGAGGCGTTTTGGGGAGGTATTTTCTGTGTTAGAGTTTTACTCGCTATAGGGTGTACTTTGAGGGTTTTGACTCTGCACACCGTTTACATGCATAAAAACCTTCATAACACACAAGGGGACGGGTAATAACCGGAAAAGCATGACACCTCTCCTTTAAACAAATGTTGATCTCCTCAGTGGCGACTCGTCATTAGGGGCAGGTGGCACAGCCCCACCTAGTGTCAGCAGAAAGTAATTAAAATAATAATTCAAAAATATGCAAAAAATATATATCTTAAAATATATTTTAAGATCATGTTTAGTCATCTGATTAATTAGTGTCTACAGTGTACCTATTGAGCCATGTAGAGCGATGTGGGGCAAGCCCCGATCTAGCCCCTCTCTCGCTGTCAAAATGAATGGGTGCTGTAAAAACTACACTGCGCATGCTCATAGTCTTTTTGTATTCAATGTGTGCGGCAAAATAATTATCACAAGTGGGGCAAAGTGCTGGCAACCCCACCAAAACATCATCTCATAATTCAGAGAGCTGATTGGCTGTAAGTACGTGTGCCGCGAAAAGTGTAGTTGTGAAGAGGAGACGAGAGAAAGAGCAGCGTATAGCGATTAAAATCAGTAAATGGAAAGAAACTGAATGAAGTTGACCATCTACTTCAGCTTTGGTAAGTTCATTTTATGTCATATATTTTGAAGGGCTGTCAGTCGATTAAAATATTTTTAATAATCGCAAATTAATCGCACATTTTTTATCTGTTCTAAATTTACCTTAGAGGAATATTTTTCAAGTTTTTAATACTCTTATCAACATATGAGTGGACAAATATGCTTTATGCAAATGTTTGTTTATTATCATTGGAACAATGACAAATATTCTCCTGAATATTCTCAACACAACAACCTCTGAAGAATGACAAATATTCTCCTGAATATTTTCAATACAACAACCTGGAACCTCTCTCTCTCTCTTACACTCTCTCCCAACCCTGTCTACTTCTTTGCACTGAGCCAGTTGCTCAAACAGACAAGCCTGTTTACAGTTGTCGGCGAAATGCCGCTCCTCTGTCTTCATCTTCAGTCAAAGCAGACTGAATAAAAATAATATTGCGCTGTGATGTGCTGTCGACACGTTGGATGCGATCCGAATTATCTAACGCAGCCCCTCGTCCTCCACAATGTTAAGCTGTAGCCACCCATTTAGCTATCGCTGTTGAAAGCTTGCTGCTCGTAGACGCTGTGTCCAGGCGTCTCCCCGGCAAACTTTCAAGCTTGGTCTGACTGCCACAAGCGAGCAAAAAAACACTACAGTGTTTTTTTTCAGTAGAAGCTGCTGGGACTCCCAGCAGCTTCTACTGAAGCCTTCCGAGTAAATCGCCAGAACGCCGACACTCCTCATCTCCACCGCTCCCATGTTTTATTTTGTGTTGCCATAAGTTAGTCTCTCTGCGTTTGTGCACTGGGCGAATGCTAATGCTAATAATGCTAATGCCAGGATAATAAAATGGCGGCTCTACAAAACATTTCAGAGTTGAACTGGGGCACTTTTTTCCCCCAGGAAAGTACCATCTCTCAGCAGGCACTAAAAATGGGGGTAAAAGTTCCCGAGATTAAGTGCTCTTTTTGGTGTGAACGCGACATAAGGGGTACTAACGGAACTAAACGCGAAAAGTATGGTGAAAAGTACTCCGGTGTGAACGCGGCTAGTGGCAGTGGGTGCCCGTGCACCTGCCTTTTACAGCGGGAGCACGAGCTCGCCTCGGGGAGGGAGAGAAGAGAGAAGCAGAGGCTGCCGAAACTTAGGAGTAAGTGATTGAAACTTGGGCAAAAGTGGTGTAAATACAGGCAGAGTTTACCCAGAGAGCAGCATGCAGCACTTGTCTTTTCAACCCAGGAATAAGTGATTGAATCAAGGGGAAAGTTGGTGTAAATACAGGCAGAGTTTACCCAGACAGCAGCATGCAGCACCTGTCTTTTCAACCCAGGAATAAGTGTCTGAATCCTGGGTAGAGAGCAGCATGCAGCACCTGGCTTTGCAACCCAGGAATAAGTGTTGAAACGTCGGGGGAAAGTGCTGTAAATAGAGACAGAGTGTACCCAGACAGCAGCATGCAGCACATGTCTTTTCAACCCTGGAATAAGTGTTGAAACGTCGGGGAAAGTTGGTGTAAATACAGGCAGAGTTTACCCAGACAGCAGCATGCAGCACCTGTCTTTTCAACCCAGGAATAAGTGTTGAAACGTCGGGAAAAGTGGTGTAAATGGAGACAGAGTGTACCCAGACAGCAGCATGCAGCACCTGTCTTTTCAACCCAGGAATAAGTGTTGAAACGTCGGGAAAAGTGGTGTAAATGGAGACAGAGTGTACCCAGACAGCAGCATGCATTACCTGGCTTTAAGGTTCAAACGTAAACATTCAGCGACGTGACTGCGCTTCCGAGCCGCTCCGATTACAACCGAGCCGCTCTGATTACAACGAGAGTTAGAACGAGAACGTGACGTCATATTTACACTAGACGGAACCTTTCTAGCCATAACCAGCCTCCAGAGCAAGTCGGACAAAATGACTAACCATCATGCAACGCACTAGGAAGACGGCGATCGCAATTGCGCAGGTCTGCGTCGGTCTCGCTCATCTCAAACAAGCCTGAAAATTAGCCTCTATGGCTAAATATGGCACATGCACATGATGGATTTAAGTGCTCATGTTAATTAATGTGCATTTTCCGTTTCTTAACAAAAAAAAGTATTGTATAACTATAAAATCAAGCAGGGGAAAACAAACCAACTGAGAAATGTGCTCTATTGCTGTCTGCATCACCTACACACACACACACACACACACACACACACACACACACACACACACACACACACACACACACACACACACACACACACACACACACACACACACACACACACACACACACACACACACACACACACACACACACACACACACACACACACACATGTTCATATTGTCATGGGGGAGGATCGATCGATCGATCGCTGAAGAGCAATAAATAACATTGGCATCAGAACTTTAATCGCCTGTCTAATTTCTTTCATGTTTGCTTCACAGCAAGATGGATACTCATGGACCACCTTCACCCAAGAAAAACACCCGATGGCCCTCTGACCTTTGCAAAGGATGCAGGTGAGAGCAAACACGTCCATGCTTTTCCTTGAAGGGACCTTTCTGTTAATGCCTTCATCAGATCAAGTCATGTTATCGCGACATGGGCGATGCACCTGACTGTGTGTGTGTGTGTGTGTGTGTGTGTGTGTGTGTGTGTGTGTGTGTGTGTGTGTGTGTGTGTGTGTGTGTGTGTGTGTGTGTGTGTGTGTGTGTGTGTGTGTGTGTGTGTGTGTGTGTGTGTGTGTGTGTGTGTGTGTGTGTGTGTGTGTGTTACAGGGCGCTCATCGAAAAAGTAAGAGGCAGCTACTCAAAAACTTGGAAGAAGCAAGAGGGCAATTCCAAAAAACTCAGGTAATTCATTTTAATATGTGTTTATTTTTATTTATTTTAAAGTAAAGCTTAAATGCAAATCATTGTCCATGCAGAACAAGTAAGGAATATTTTAAACATTGTCACAGTCTGGGGATGACAGTATAAGTATAATACGTATAATTTAAAAGGTAATTAAAAGATATGGTACAAAGAATTGCAACTGAATCCATTTGCTTTCACCCGATAATCTTAACAAAATATGCAGCACAAGTCAGATGCCCATGGTCCAAATAATGACAGTATCTGTTGTTAACCGCATTTCAAACACATGGTCTAAATAATAGACATTTTAAAGTTGTGTTTGGTTTAACAGAGGGACTTCACTGGAAGACAAATTTCACTCAACTCAGTAGAATTGCCTATAACTGTATTTTTTTTAGATTAAAGTTTACGGTTTTAAACAAAGTCCTTGTAATCTCCCAGCTCTCAGCTGAGAAGCCAGTGCCATGGTTTTGACAAGGCCATCATTACCCAGGCCAACACTCCAGTGGGATCAAAGATTATGTTCTCTCTTGAAGGGAGAAAGACCCTACAAGTGACCCCGGAGATTTTCAGCACCTTTTCAAAGGTATGTTGTTACTCATGTGTGAAAATTAACACTACATTTGCTAACATATACACTTACAAAAACCACACTTTTGCACCAAATGGCACACACTTCATTTATAGCACAAGACATTTTGTCCAACCAACTACACACAACGTTGAGGAAAAATAAATACAAAAAATATTTTACAAAGGAAGAGGAAAGAAAAGTGCTTAGGTTGCATCTCGCCACCTCACTGGGTCTGGCCACGGCTCCTCATCAACCTGCAGAAGAACAAGCACCTATAAGCCTGATGGTCATACAGCTTCAACCATTTGCTGCAAATAACTCTACAATTGACTTCAATTCATCCTCCCTCTACCTCTTATCCTCCCTCTACCTCTTCCTATTGCTGCTATCCATATCCATTGTTGTTGTAAAAATGTGTAGCCATTTTTCTAGTGCTTGCATCCTGAATGATGAGTCAACAATTAAGCTGTTTGGTGTTTGTTCATTTGGCATGTGTATTTGTTTATTGGTTCCTGTGTGTAGTATTTTTAATGGCAGTGTTTGGAAAATGGCACACAAGTGAATATGTCAGATGTCTGTGTCTTACTTAGAGAACCGTGTGCAGTGTTTTATAAAAAGTGCCAAGTTCAACTGCAAATTGGGTGCATAGCTGAAAATGTGTTTAGAGTTTTGGAGATTTGAGCTGAGGTTTTGCTCTTTGAGTGTTATTTATGTGTCATTTTAGTGTGTTAGCAACTGAAAATAACTGTAATAGGAGGATGTTTTTTTATGTTGTGAAATTCTCCACATCTATCTTTCACCTTCTTTAGGATTTAAGTTACATTTAGAGATTTAGAGATTTAGGTCCAACCACTGGATTTGATAGATGTTCTGGACAGGATTGAAGAGAGTTCTTTTTACACTATAATGTGTATTGGTCAGTCTCAGGTGATGATGGGCAGCCTCACAGCCTAAATGTCCACTAGTGTGTCATTGCCATCCAGTCTCCCTTGTGTTTAATTGAGACACAATAGTCAGAAAAAAGGAATTAAAAACAGGTTTGAAGACGGGGAAAAAAGTATCTAATTGTACCTGATAACTGTTCAATTATATTATGGCATTTAAGAATGTCCTTTAACCAATCCAGGGCCGCTGAGAAATGTAGGGTGAATGGGAGGTGCTTTCTGTCCAACGTGCAGGAAATGTGCTCCGTCCCATATTTTTGGTGCCCCATCACTTAGGCTGAGGATGTGGTTGTTGCAGTGTGCTTGGGTGTTCCAACAATCGTTTATTATATTTATTATAAAATTCACTTCATTAATACATTATATCAGTTTACATTTTGAGTCATCCTAATGTGTGTTGTCGGTGGTTAAAGAAAAATACAAAATAATTTCACAGGTTTAATGAGATCAATGGTTCAGGATGGGTATAACGAGAGGCTAAACCGCTTGTTTTTATACAGAATCTTATTATCAGTATAAATGTTTCTTGTATTGTGATGCATTTTTGATTGGTGTTAATTCCAGGAAAATCTGTTTCAAAATAAAACATTGGACACGTGTGCTGTTGTTGGGAACTCAGGGATTCTGAGCAAAAGCAGCTGTGGAGAGATGATCGATTCAGCTCAGTTTGTTATCAGGTGAGAACGTTGTCAAGATTAGTGGACTGAAAGGCTGATGGTGGTATTGATTGACAGAATTAAACTTTTCAGGTGCAACTTGCCTGCTTTGGGAAAAGGCTATGAAAAAGATGTTGGCATCAAGACTGACATTGTGACAGCAAACCCATCCATCATATGGAAAAAGTAAGCAATTGGATAAAACTCATTGAACCTTAAATGTTCCCCTCTGTGTTGCTGCTGGACGTCTGCTTTTTATTTTCAGTTTCGGGGATCTAGAAAGGCGTCGGCGTCCATTTGTTGAGAGTCTGCGTATCTACGGCAACTCCCGTCTGCTTCTTCCTGCCTTCACCTTTGCTCGTGACGTTCCTAGAAGCCTGCGAGCCGTATACACTGCTGAGGACTTTGAAAGTCCTATGCGGCCTGTCTTCTTAAACCCTGACTACATAAGAAGTCTGACCCTCTTCTGGAGCTCCCGAGGCCAGCGCAAAGGTGCTCTCAGCAGCGGCCTTAAGATGGTTAGCCTAGCACTCGAACACTGTGCCAACGTGCATCTGTACGGGTTCTGGCCCTTCACTATCCACCCATTTGAATTCAATGCCGTGAATAACCACTACTTCGATAACGGCACAGCTAGCTGGTTACTCCACGCCATGCCAGATGAGTTTGACCTATGGTTGAAGATGCACAGTCAAGGGGTGCTCAGGCTTCATCTGGGAAAGTGTCAACCGGGTACAAATTAGTTCCCTGAACCACAGACAACTGACACGGGAGTGGCAAAGTGTTGTGTTTGCAGTGTTAGAAACTTTGAAAACATACATTTGCAAGCTATTTTTTGTTTTGTTTAGCTATAGCAAAGCTACCCTTAACCTGCAGCTTTTTAGACAGTATGAACTTGTCAAAGCAGAATGAAAGGGGTTGAGTTACAGTAGTGAATCAATGTTGAATTAATTGACAAAAACTAAAAATGACTTTGTTTTATGGCAAAACAAGTTTGTTGCTTTGGGAGTTAGCTAATCAAAACATGGCAAAAAAAAGGAATGTCACTATATGAATGTTAAAGTTTTTTTCAATTGCTAAAACACGTTTTTTTAAAGCAGGGCTTATTTTCTCAAAACACTAAACACAATTCACAAAACCACACACCCAAAGTGCAAAACACCTATATCTTGCAAAATGAAGCACTGCACCCAAAACTACATAAACACTTACCAAAAGCAAACTTTTGTGGTGCTCTGTATGTAGATAATTATGCATATAAAGATTGTTCAAGTCTACAAAAATATGTGCAAATCACAAATATGGGGCGAAGCCTGCGAGCTAGTTCAGGCAGTCAACTCGAGCACCAATGATACATTAACACGTGACGCACCTCGTCCCTCTTACAACCAACCAAACCCATTCTCCTAAACATGCTGCTCTATTTACAGTTTTTCTCGATTGCTAACACACATTTTTTTTTAAATTGCTCAGTTTCTCAGAACACTAAACACAATTCACAAAACCCCACAACCAAAGTGCAAAACACCTCATTTCTTCTGCTAAATGAAGAACTGCACTCAAAACTACATAAACACTTACCCAATGCAAACTTTAGCACCAAATATAACACACTTCATTCATAATACTAGATTGTTTGACCACCCAACTACACACTGCTGAGCATAATCTAAAGCACGTTCATCTTTTATGGGCTATGCTCTGTACATAGAGGTTTCTGCAGAGAAAGATTGCTTGAGTTTACAGAAATACAGTAAATTAAGAAATACAAATGAGTTGTCACATTTTATTCAAAACTAACATTGTGCAACATGCATCTCAGCACATAGTTACTATGCTGCGGATCTCTCTAAGTGTGATGCATTGTTTGCCAAAACCAAGTTTGTAACTGCTGCTTCCTGTGCCTCATTGAAAATCCTCAGCTTTCCACCTGCACCTCTTTGTTTCTCAGTCCTTCAGATAAACAACAAAGATATACTTATAGTGGTTGGTCAGTGTCTGTGTTGCATAAAAGTAAGTCTACCACAGTCAATTGTGCAGGATTTTTGTACAGTTATAGTATGCAACATGCCAACAATTCAATTACAGAAATGAAGTAAATACGTTTCACACAACAGATATAAGCACTGATATATCATGAATTATGCAGAGCTAAAAACTGGTAACCTGTTTTCAAGTCTAAGTGTCCGGATTACAGAGGCAACAGTACATCGGTTTAGATTAGGCTGAACCCTCTGTCCAACCTCTCTCATCGTCAAACCATGGTTGATAACATTTCATTTCATTAGAGAGTATTCTTCTTTGTCCACGTCCTCTCCCTCCAGCTCTACCTCTACCTCTCATTCTTCCTCCTCTCACTCTCACCCACATCTTCCTCCTCTCACTCTCAGCCCAGCTCTTCCTCTTCCTCTTCCTCTTGCTTGCATGTTGGCTTCCATTGTTGCTGTAAGAAAGTACTCACCTGTGGTCTTTTTATAGTGCTAACATCCTGATTGATGAGCCAACAATTATGCTATCAGGTGTTTGGTCAGGTGGAACGTGTTTCTTGATCATTGGTCCATGTGTGAGGCATTTTGAATATCAGTGTTTTAAACCAGCTAACACGTGACTTTACATGTATGTCAGATTCCTGTGTCTTACGTAGAGAAACGTGTGCAGTGGTTTGCAAAAAGTGCCATGTTGATTTGCAAATTGTGTGAAAAGCTGAAAACCTGTTTAGAGTTTTGGAGATTTGAGCTGATGTTTTGCTCTTTGAGTGTCAGTTAAAATAATTGTGCTTTATGTATAATTTGAGTGTGTTAGCAATCGAGAAAACTGTATTGTATTTGACAGAGGCATCATTGTTGTTTACACAACTTTAACTATGTGTTGTGCATGAATGTTGCACCAATTTGTTTTGGAGAAAAATAAAAGTATAACAGTATATTTGTGTTTCTGCACATATCTTTGTAGACTTGGACAATCTTTTTATGCAGAATTCTCTACATACAGATCACCATAAAAGATGAGTGTGTTTTAGATTGAGCACCACAGTGTGTAGTGTGCATTTGGTGCAAAAGTTTGGTTTTAGTAAGTGTTTATGTAGTTTTGGGTGCAGTGCTTCATTTTGCAAGATATATGAGGTGTTTTGCACTTTGGGTGTGTGGTTTTGTGAATTGTATTTAGTGTTTTTCAAAAAATTCGTTTTAGCAATTGAAAAAAACTGTAAGGTAGAGAATCCACATTACATTGGTTTAAAACCAAATAATTCCTTTGTTTTATGGGCCAAAACAGTTTGCTGTTAGGAATGTAACTTCTTGAATCAAAATGCTAATCTGAATGTAGTTGAACTAAATGTGGATCACACCTCCCCCCTACATTGCTTGTTTGAAGTCCAGTCGAATCAAGAAAATGTTTATTATGTTTTTTCAATGAATTGATGGATCTATTTTTGCAAAGTTGAGTAGTTGAGTCCACAACTATCTAATGTCATGAATCAAGTTTGCCCAAGCAAGATGGACCTACAGTGAATAATGAGTTAGCGCTTGTGGATATTGTCTCGTGTTACTGGGAGAATTGCAATTGATACTTAAATAAACTCTCAGTAATAATTGTTGTCACTCAGAAAAATAATAAATAAACCGTAGATGATCTAATGGTTTAGGGATTAGGTGATATCGTTTTTTGTGAGCATCCTTTAGTTGAGGGTGAACATTTTGTCAAAGTGAATGATCAGTATTTATCAGAAAAAGTTATTTGTTTGAAATTAGTGTTCAAAGAAACGTTTTTTCCCACACGTCTTGATTTCCAAATATCATGTAATGCAGTCTTTCTTTACAAACTGCCCATAAACACCATACAGTCGACTGATTTAATAGCATAGTTTTGGAGAACAATTAACTTGTGATATCCGTGGCATATCACATTACTCCACCTTTTAATTCACCAAGTTTCTCTTTTGTGGTCTGCTGCAGGTCATCCCAAGTGGACCAGATAGGCAAATATCTTGATGTTTTCACAGATTTTCTGAAAATCTTACTAGAGAAGCCTTAAGAAGCACGCGTTGCACTATTCCTCTTTCCCTGTTAACAAAATCCTTATGGTAGCCAGTGCATTGTTTCTAAAAATATAATTAGTGTTAGTACATCCGGCCATTTAGGCCTTCCCTCTTTACAAGCTGAATTTCAACTGTCACTGAATAATGTGCTCAAGTAACAAATATAAAGACACAGCTGACATGAGCTGAAGTGGCATCTCTTCAGTCTCCTGTGTTGTTCCTGCCAGTGACACAACGTCAGCCTTACAGGACCAATACCTTTCAGGAGTCGGAAGGCTGACATCTTTGTTCTCCGCTGGGGAGCTCAAACAAAGGATGCTGGGACTTTATTTGGTATGCATTTCGGATTTATTTTTGTAAGAAAATAGGTATTTTCACATGCAAATGTGTTCATCAAAGATTCTGAAAAAAAAGATTTCCCAGTGGATACCAGAATAGTACATAAAGAAATACACAGTTTACAAAAGGCATAGAAAAACACAAACACACAAATGCATGTAAGAATTAGTTTGTACTGGTAATACAACTAGATTTATTGCAACAGCCCACATGGGTGACTATAAGAAACATGTAGGGAAACACTAGTCCTTTTTTTCTGAACACAGACATTATTTTACATAGACAGTCAGATGCTGAGGTTGGACATTATGGTATCCCTGATAAATAGAACCACAAATTACTTCTGATACAATAACATTGTGACATTATTTCCCTTATAACTCCTTCAGCTACCAGGAATGAGGGATCATTTCATTTTCAGCTCCAACGTGTGTCTTACAAGGTTCTCCATTGCATATTGTGACCATGTAAAACAAAGGAAATTGGGGGAGATAACTATTATCTTGTTAACATGTCAAATAAAAAGTTAAATTCCGGCACACTTTCAGTACTTTTTTTACATTTTAGCTGAAAATCCTTGAAGAATCAAGAATGAAAATGTCCTGAAATAAACCAACATGGGCATGTTGGACTGCTAAAATTTAAATTAGATGCTCATTATGGGTTGAGAAAAAAAATCCTTCCTAATAGGCCCACACTCTTATAATACTATCTCGCAAATGCACAAAACACAGAAGAGACACTTATGATAGACTATCAGCACCAAATTAAAAAGAGCACCTTTATCCTTGGTTTGATGTGTTTGCTTGAACGGATTTTTTAAATAAACCGAAGTGACATTTCGAAGACACCTGGTTTTCACAGGACAGTGACAATATTCAAAGGAGATTAAAAACCGTTATACAAATAAATGAAAAGCCATTTCTGTCCAGCGAGCAAACTTTTTACTTTGTATCTTATTCACTTTCTGTCTCAGTCACTCAATGCACAAAGACAACAGGACAACACTATTACACACTTAACTCTAGCACAGGGTAATCCATTTGACCAAGATGGCTGCTTGAATTCCATTCTTTTCACTTAAAAACAGGCAAGTCCTAACCAAATAACCTTAAAAAGCTGCCAAAAATGCAGACTCTGAGCAGATGGGGCTTTAGGTAAGTTCAAGGCACCTCCCTTAAAATGCCCTTCCTAAACTTTCCAAAGGGCTCCCTTCTTTGAAAGGAAGGCAGGGGATCCTACTGGCTCCAACTGCAAAGCCTCACCAGCTACCTGTTATCCATGTTGAGTTTTTTCTCTTCAACAAAACAGGGTAAAAAGTTTAGTCAAGAATCTTGTCTGTGCCATTTTGTTGAACAGATACGTGGCGCCAATAGGAAAACCAACCAATCAGAAACACTCATTCTACTTGAGCATCCTGTTGTATTGTGCTTTGTATTTATCTAAAGGAAGCCACGTCACATGTCTGTCCTCACAACTTTGCATGTCGATGGTTTGTTCAGTTAGTTACTAGTTAATAGTTGCTGGGAAAGTCTCAGATCCTTCACATAAGATTTATTAAATAAAGATCATAATGTGCTAGATTTTCAGATTCATCCCCTTCCCAATTTCTTCATCAAATGAACTGTGGCTTGTTCATATGCAGCCGCATCTTGGAATGGTTTGAATAATTTGGCACTTCATGTCTTCTTCCCAACTGGCGACATCAGCCAGTTTGTCTCCACAAACAGCTGTGGAGCAGATTTCAGAACAACATTGGAAAAAGAGTAACACTGTTTATTAAAATACATTAAATACTGATACTGTAACATACAGGGAAAAGTCTGGCTTTTTTTCTTTACGATAATAAGTCACTGTATCCGACATATTATAAAAATATACTATGTCATATTTCAATTTTTTTTACAATTTGAAGGCAATTTAATACACATACCCATAAATATCTATACAACTTGGTAAAAGAACTGGCTTACCTTTTTCTTTATTTTACAAAAATTATTGAAAAAAAGAGTGTTTTCATAAACAAACACTTGATCAAGCATAAAAATCAAATCCTATTTTGGGGTTTGTTTTTTCGTTTTAAATCCCATTCCGGAAAATGAATAAACATACTTATACAAAAAACAAGTGACGTTTACAAAACTGTTGGCCACCGTATTCCAAAGCTACAAATATCCATGCTCTTGGCAGCATAGCATAATATCTTGGCACTGACACTTGCATCACACTAACAGTGTTTGGTCTCACTATATCATAGTAATGGCTTTAAACCTTTTCCATTTCAACATTGTGATATTGCAGCCTTATGTATCGAACACTGTAGCGCTGAGAACACTTATCAGACACAATGCTTGTGAATAGAAAAGGAACACTACAGCTGGTTAAGATGTTGCTGGATGCAGGTAACAATGGCATCTAGTATCTACTCCCCACAAAAGGTTGCCAGAAGAAGATACCACCAGGGGGCACACAACTACAAGGCAGATGAGACAGCAGTGGAGTGCTGAGCAGCCTTGTTCAATAGCCATGAAGAGCCTTAGAGAGAAACTGAGGAGTTGAAAAGTAAGGTATGGAAAAGGGATTGATTATGAGCCTTCTAAAAGAAACCACAGGACGTTTCAGATGTAGACTGCATGAAAAACCTGCTGTACTCATTGGTTTAAAAGCAGCAGCTTGTGTAGCAGTTTTCAAATGAACAAACAAATAACAGGGTACATCATACAAACACATCAGACACATATGACACCTTCAGGAAGGTGAATTTCTCACTGCATTATAAAGTCACTGCCTTAGGCGCTGTTACTGAACATCATTTGATTGCGTTTACGTTGTTGTTCTTGTTAAACAGTACCTAGTCTTTGCTAAAACTTGCCAGAATGTAGTGATGACATTGCATCGTATTATTATGATAATTTATTTCGATTTCCAGAAGAATAAGGATGCCAATGTAAATATTGAGACTGTCTTTGCAGAGGAGTGGCAAGGAATGGTGCTCAGCCAAATTTGGGATCAATCTGATTTTAAAGAAAACTCGTTATCATTCAGTAATTTCAAATCCCTAAGAAAGGATGAACGGGAAGACAACGGACAATAAGATGCTTCAGGTCTTGACGAGAATAAAACATGTTAACGACACATTGTGTATATAGTTTGTGTTGGTGTGATGTTTCAAGTTAAACAGTGATAGCCCAGACAAATCAAATTGTCAGCTGCAAAAATCACATCTTCTTCCACGCACCTTAGTACACAAACACACTTCTTCTCCAGCTTGCAGGATTCTTAAAGGCACTGTGGTGTTTAATTATCCCAAACAAATGTCAACAACCTGTAATCCAGTAATTTAAATATGCAGGATCTCCATACATGTCATGTTTCAGGGATTAAATCCATACAGAGGGCTTGCCCTCTCCCGATTTGCTGCTGCTGCTGTTGCTGCTACTGCATCCTCCACTGCTGCCTCCTTTCCCATGCTTGAATCTATGCTTTCTCTCTTTATGTGGCTGTGGCTGAGGCTGTGCCTGTATGATATTACTTTGGGGCTTGTCATCCTGGTTGTCCCCAAGCTGCTCCTCTGCCCGGTGCTGCTGACTGTATGCCTGGATAGCCGCCTCCAGTTGCTCATGAGCTTGCTGGATCATGTCTTTGTTCAACGCAACGCGGGCCTCCCCTCCAGTAGGAAAGTTATCCTCATTGCTACCAAATTGCTGCTGCTCTTCCTGGGCAATGTTTGCCCGGTTTTGCTTGCATGCCATTTTAGCGTTGCTAAGGTCTGTGTATGGCATCTGTTCTGGTTTTACCACAATGTTGTAGCCAGGTGGAGCTGATGGGGTATTCCAAGAAAAGGGGTAACCAACATAATCTGCAGGCCCATCTCCACCCAACCCTCCCTCAGAGCCTGCCTCAGGCCCTGTCCCCCCTACTGGACCCTCCACACCTCCATTGGTGCCCAGCAATCCCAACTGGTACTCATCCTCCTGAGGTGGGCAGCGCCGACGGCGGAGAATATCACAGATGGTACCAATCCCCAAATGCAGCATCTCCCAGATATTGAGCGTGAGACAAAGAACAGTGACACCATACATAATGCGCAGAAAGATGGTCTTCTCTGTAGGCCGCGAGACAAAGCAGTCAACGCTGTGGGGACAAGGTTTCCCCGAGCACACAAATACAGGCTTCACACGGAACCCATACAGCAAATACTGCCCTGCAAGGAAGCCTGCTTCTAGCAGTGTACGAATCACCAGTTGCAAAACGTAAACCCTCATCAGCCCTTCATCTCTTATACGTTTCCGCCCATCATGGCGAATTTTGGGTCTGGGTGTTGGCTGCAATGGATCCCGCAGCCTTTTTGGCGGCTCGATCTCTGGCACCTCATAAATCATGGGATCGTCCTCTTGGTCATCCTCCGCCTCCTCGATGCCCCGGTGCTGCTGTGCTCCAAAGAAGATTTTCCTGGGCTTCCTGTGCGTGTATCCCCCTCCTCCTGTTCTAACTGCAGCAGAGCCACTTCCTCCTTTGGCCTCATCCAATCGTGCAATTTTGTTGACAGCATAGCCCATGTACATGAGAGAAGGCATAGCAACCAATATAATCTGGAAGACCCAAAAGCGAACATGAGATAGAGGGGCAAAGGCGTCGTAACAGACATTCTCGCAGCCCGGCTGGCCAGAGTTGCAGACAAATTTGCTCTGTTCGTCATAGTAGATGGACTCTCCCCCAACGGCAGTGAGGACAATGCGGAAGACGATGAGCACGGTGAGCCACAGCTTCCCCACGAAGGTGGAGTGGTTGTGGATCTCCTCCAGCAGCCGCGTGAGGAAGCTCCAGCTCATGGTGTCGCTGGACAGTGGGGCAGACAGTGTCCCTCTCTCACCTGTTCACAGACTCTGAAGAAAGTAAAGGAGGAGGAAGGGGGGAACAAGAGGGAGAAAAAGGAAGACATTATGAGTTAACAGTCAATAAATGCAAATGTCCAAAACATTTTATTAAAGCAAGCAAAAAATAAATAAGCAAGGTGGGGATAGGGACGATTGAATAATTGCTTAAAATCAGTGTTCTTCTCTAGCTCAGGCAATTCATAAATCCGTAATTTGATCCGTTTTATTTTGCACATGGTATACACACAAGGAAGTTCGAGCTCAGTGCCACAATGAGGTTGCTGTGAAGTTTGGGAATGTATGGGGAACTAGAAGACGAAGCAGGGTGGAAGGAGGATATCCGTAGAAGGCGAAATAATCCAAATAGGGAATTTGCTATCGTAAAATACACACACACTTTATTTAACAGCCTATCTCTTTTTGAAGAATAAATCCTCTTAGTGAGCCTTCTTCTGTGTGAGGTGCAGTTTTCAGGATTGTATTAACTTGACTGGTGTGTTCTGGTTGGGAACTAAATAGCATTGTGTTGTGCTTGTTGTGCTTGTGTGTGTGTGTGTGTGTGTGTGTGTGTGTGTGTGTGTGTGTGTGTGTGTGTGTGTGTGTGTGTGTGTGTGTGTGTGTGTGTGTGAGCTTGAGCACAGTTTAGGAAGAGAGGGACATGTTGCCTATGTAGGTTATGTCTAGGCTCCAGGCAGTCCATCCAAACCAGCAGAATCAGCAGGTGGCCAGGCACAAACTGTTGGAGCGGGGAGACAGACAGCAGACCCACATTAGCTGAGGCAGTGAGGCTGAACCCAAACACTGCTGTCCCTTTGGGGCGGCTTTTGGGTATGAATATGACACCTCCACAGTACTTTCCCTGTTATGAACCCACAATAGCGCATGGCTTATTGTCAGCTAGACTGAGAGGAAAATCGCAGCATGAACACTAGCTTAGTTTGGGGTCTAAAGGGTTTCCAGGGACGATATCCTTACCAATCAGTTGGAGAGCTTAGCCGGAGTGAGCTGCAGTTGCAGCAGGATGGAAAATATAGCTTGCAGAGACGACCATGGGCTCCCAGACCTCTGCTTTGTCTCTACAATAGGAGCAGAGAGGGTGGGAATGTTTTGAAAAGGCTTGCGATGAAACATGTGTCATTTTGATCGCTGTGACCATATAAGGATATGACTAGGACACAGAAGGAAAATATCAGGAATTCCTATCCTGCATATTACCCACATACAGTAAGAGGCCAAAAATCACGCTTCACGCTGGAGTCCTTATGAACGAGCTCACTGTGAGCATCTGTTAGCGTCTGTGCCCGACATGTATGAGTAAGCAACAAATGCCCGGAATGGTGCGTGAGGCATTCACAAGGACACAGAGTCATAACAGAGTCCTTCCATGGTCGAGCTCTGTCTGACTTTTCGAGTATTACATCGTTTCATTTTTTTGACATACCTCTACTGTGCAGCACAGTTGTTCTTCCAATAATAATAACCAGATTCGGTCGCAGAAATACATTACACTGCAAAACGTTAAACTCCTTTGGTTTAATATAATCAAAGTTATTGTGCTGTTCAATGTTTGAGGGAAATTGCTTAATTTTGAGTGCATCTCTGTTTGTTTTTCCTATATATCATGGCTGTCATTTCTGTTATTATTAATTTTATTGGACTTTTGCGAGTTAGTTATGACTTACTTACTTACTTACTACTTATCTATTTTTCTGATTGTGCCTTCAGGCTGAGTAGTTTTGCAAGTGCATGCTCTCTCATTTGCCGTGCCAGTTATATGTTCCAGCTCTTTATTTAGCTCTTTAGTTTACACCGGGGGAGAATTTAGTCTGATTTGGGATCTTCATGATTGAGAAAAACTTTCCCAATAGTTTTCCAAAATGTAATTCTTGGGTGTGATGTAACAGGGACTTTATTTAATGCAATTCTTTATTTTGAGACCCAGCTAAAAACAATCCATGCACATCCAAAAGAGTCCTTTGATAAAGCTTTATTTTTTCTTTGTAGTGTTCTCAGTGATTTTGTGCACCAGGAACTGTGGTACTCCCTCCTAACCAGAAGAGGCACTCCAGTCCAGCCTGTCGTGTGCCTCGGCTTAGTACTTCTGCTACCTGTGCCTCATATAACCTGCCATTTTGCTTTCTCATCCAATTAATGTCTGCGGGAGCTATTGGGCCAGTTAGGGGTAAGAAACTCACTTTGTGCATTAAGTTACTTGTGTGAGTAAGTCTCCCGAATACCCCCCAAAAACACAGCAAGCAGGCTTTCTGTCTGTTACTCTGATATAAACAATTTGCATCAAAGTGGTGGAAATCATGCCAAACGTGAAAACATCTAAAGCACATCAGATGTAAATTCCAAAGTCAGAATAGAAAACAAGGAAAACTCAACAAAGGTCATGAATGTGTAATAATGGGTCATTGAACTATCAGTCTCTCAAATACATCTGAGCACATGATATAGCTCATAGCCCTTCCAGAACAGTACTAGGTTAAAGGTCAACAAGTTCACTTCCTAAGGGGTGGACTCTCTACATCAAGATCTCATGCACCTATTCAATCAGACAGTTACAAATACGGTTAGCGTCACTGGAGGGATTCCCCCAGTCATGCGATTTCATCCCTCGGGATCCAAAAAGACTCACATCCAGACAGACAAGCTGACACACACACACACACACACACACACACACACACACACACACACACACACACACACACACACACACACACACACACACACACACACACACACACACACACACACACACACACACACACACACACACACACACACACACACACACACACACACACACACACACACGGTCAAAAATAATGTGGAGTAGAGACACAATGTCCATGTACGCAAATAAACAAAAGAATACTGGGACTAACTGAGGTGCTTCTCTTCCACATTACTGACTCATAAAGAGGCCACAGCACTCCAGCTGGAGCGCCCAGGGTCGGGAGGGAGGGAGGGAGGGACACCAGTAGAATGAGCCAACCATGGAACAAACAGCAACCTCTGCGGGGGACAACTGCAGGTGAATGGGGTTCTTAACTGTTCAACGGGAAGACTTTCTGTTACTGAACACACATCATCAAGGGGAGTCCTGAGCAGTAAGAGGTGAAGGTACAGGACAGGTCTGCCAATTCATGGTGTCTGTATATCACGATCCTGCAACAATAACTGTCCTTTAACCTGATCAAATACCAATCTTTAGAAGCAATTGGTGCATTAACATGCTTCAAATTTGTATCATAAAACATTATAAGTATAAGTAGTAATATGGTCTTTTGAAAGCAACATTTTGACATTTCCTTTGTGAAATAGTTGAATGTTACATGTTTCATTAATGTTTCGACTAGGACGTACTCATGTAAAGGTTCACTTTGCATGGTAATGCAGGTTGTCTGTGCTAAGAGTCTCTGTGTTAAAAAGGCCAGTGGCCAAAACATTGTTTTAATAATAATATATATTTTTTTTTAATTAATAATATTAAAACAATTCTTTCATATTTTTAAAAGGGTATATATCTTTCCATTGTTTTGGCGGACTAGCACAGTATTTGTAAACATTTTTCAGTAGTCATTTTAACTATACAATTAACACATGCAACAGGGCAAATATCCAAATTTGCAATGCAAAAGATGAATGGAGATCATGATGATCTTTGCGAGAGAAGGCAAAGAATATGCAGATGTTGGATGTCACGAAAAATATTTGCAGAGTGTTGAACTGTTAATAAAATGCATTTTTGATCATGGTGAAATTTGAATCTTGATAAAATTAGACTTGAACAATTTCTGTCTGTATCCTTTCCTCTCTCCGCTTCTCCGCCTCTACATTGTTTGTGTACATATTACTTCTTGGCTTTGACACACAGAGAAACACACACACACACACACACACACACACACACACACACACACACACACACACACACACACACACACACACACACACACACACACACACACACACACACACACACACACACACACACACACACACACACACACACACACACACACACACACACACACACACACACACACACACACACACACCACACACACACACACACACACACACACACACACACACACACACACACACACACACACACACACACACACAACACACACACACACACACACCACACACCACACACACACACAGGCCCTGGAGATAACGACCGCACAGTAAAGAAGCTTTAATGAGTGTTTGTAATGGCATTAGATTTATTTTCCTCTGGATGAACTTTAATCAAGTGAATCACATACATACAGTTATGTACAAAGGAATCGTTTAAAACTGCCTAAAATATTATTGTATATCATTTTATATTATTTTGTGGTGTGAATAGATAGTTATCTTATTCATATTATTTTGTTTCTGGTTATCTGTTCATCTCAAGCAATAGATAAGATAAACGTCCGTACTGATGTGGCAGCCATTATCCATCGATCAGCTCACAGCAATTATTAACTTTTTGCCATTTTGCAGAATATGTTTGTCAGTATAGGCTTGGTGTTAACATTTTCTATTTCACCTTTATGCTAATCATCAAATAGACCTCTTTCAATGTTATAAAAATGATTGTGAAAAAGATCTTAGAGCAGATCCAGCAGAATGAAGATCTGGATGTGGATGATTTAAGTGTCTATAAGAACATCTCATTCATTCTAGTATTTCACATTAGAGCCAGTCACAAACACAAACGCTTCCCCTGAACAAAAATTCAACAAAAACATAAAAGAGCTAAGAGAGAACGAACTGGGACCTCTGAGCGTGTTCTGTTAGGGCTGATGTTCCTCTGACTGTCATCATTTGAGGGTCATTACCACAGTGCCCTCTTCCTCTGTTCTGCCAGCGGCATGCTCCGGTTTCCCTGATGCCCCTCACAGCCTCCACCTTGTCCTGCACACACCGCACGTATCAGACTAATCTGCTCATGCAGTCGCTGGCCACACATCTGTCCATGATAACACCCTTGAATGCCAATTCTGGGTTAAATTGTGGCCGTTATGATGACAAGAGACACCGTACAAAACCAACAAATTAATACAAACACACAAACACAGACATGAAACTTACTTGCAGAATGATCAATGCATGACATATAAATAAATTAGAAATTCCAAAAGTCCTAGTAGACAGCACACCCAAATGTGGGCCTCTGGCTCATAAAACGAGTAGCGGAAGACATAAAGGAATTCAAATCAGAAAACCTCACTGGTGAGAGGTATAGAAACAGAAACCTGAGCATTGTAGTCACGGAACCTCGGCCTGTGAGAAGATCTTGAGAGGAGGAAGTCTTTGCTGAAATGGATGAACACTCTTCATCCTCATTTTTGCAGGATTCAGAAGGTTCAGAACGAGCATTAATCTCTCAGTATTCCAGGGAAACAAAATAATTCCCTCATTAACGTTGTCCGAAGGGGAGAAAGACAAAGGTAAACTGGTTCCATAAGTTACAGGATGAATCTCTGAGGCAGGAGCAGCGTCGCTGTGTGCATCTGTGCTTTTTATTTAGCTTCATGCGGAAAACATGTAAATTGCCTTTGTAGTGATGTTTAGTTCCAGAAAAGATTACAAAACGTTTAGGGAGATAAAGCACTGTGGATAAAGCACTGTGGATAAAGCACTGTGGCCAGACCTTGTCTATACTTATCCCTTTCTCAAGAAGCCTGGCTCCCTTTCTATTTGAGTTTGTCTTCACTTAAAACCACTTTCAAGAGTTTAAATACAACAAAAAACAATCACACGCAGAAAACAAATAAGCAGTAAAATTATAAAGCAGCATACTTACTCTACTCCTTCTTTCCCAGATACCAGGTACTTGGTCCTTTGTCTCTAAACCTGAAGCCCGACATCTCTTTCCCTTTCTTCTCACTTAGCATGCTTTAAAAACAGCCCTGACTTTGAATCAACAACAACATCGAGACAGCAAAAACTCTAAACAAAACACACAGCTCTGCAGACTTGTTCTCTCATGAAGAACCTCAGTGTGTGTGCTTAACCAAGTGTGAGCTCTTCCTGAAAGAGAGAGGGATGAGGGAGGCAGAGCATCTTGCCTCTCTCCCCCTGGTACTCAAAATGGTCCTCACTTACCCCCTCATCCCCTTACAAACTGGGTCATGGTTGGGGGTGGGAGTGTGTGGGTGGTGGGGTTTTAATACCCCCTTTGAAGGGTGGAGGGAGGTTCTGACTGAATGACAGTGATACACTGGAAGAGGAAGTATGTGGTTTTAAGGGTAACACTAACTAATTGACGTTGTGAGACCTTTGGTCTGGCTTTCAGGCTTTAGAGAGGCAAATTAACTTAGATATGCAGGTATATTTGAATGGATACATGTTGGATAATAATTAACAAGAAATTGCAATTTAAAAAACTACATTTTCTATTTTGACCTCAAAAATCCAGCATCAGTTGGTCAAAATGCACAGAACTATTCAGAACAACGGCCATTAGTTTTATACCAAGTCCAACGTGTCAAAGCAAAACAAATAATTGATGCCCAACATGCTGCATGTTATCAATGCCAGGAGGATTTGGGGTTCTAAAAGAAGGCCAGTGAGTTTAAAATAAACTAACAACACTAGTTCACACTGAAAGTCATAGAGGACATTTTTAAGTCTTTGAGATAAAAGTTGGGATTCATCCTAATAAATAATCCTTTGACCCTAGATCTTCTAAATGTTTGATGTAAACCAGACATACTGCAGTTTCTGCCTGCAGATATATAGCCCTCGGTCATAATCCTAACCATCATGTTCAGCCTCAGCATGCCCTCAGCTCTCCATCACTCTGCCTCCTCTCTAATGCCCTTTCATTGAGTTTTAATCATGTAACGCTGTGAACAATAAAAGTTGTTCGTTTGATAATCCACTCACCAGCAGTGGATGCTCAAATTAGTTCTGCACGCTATCTCAGCCTCTTTCCTTATCCCTCTCCTCTAAGCGGACCAATGCTATCACCACATTTCACAGATCATGTGCTGAGAAATCGGAGGGAATAAATCCTCTTTAAATTCATATCACGTCTATCAAAGTCCACGGCTTCTGTTTAATACATTTTGCTTTAATGTACGGCTATCACATTTTGTTTTGATCAATGTGAAGTTGATAAATGGGTAATATTGGTAATAACCTTGAATAATGTGACACCCCTTTGATGTTAATATTTTATTGAGCACTTTCTTCAGTCATGAGGATTTTTATAAAAAAGGGTGATAAATCTGATAATGATTTTGTTGTCAATCAGAATTAAGGCCTTTCCTTTGTGGCTATGAGTGTTTCGACAATAAAAAAGACCGTTTACAGTATAGTTCACATTGTGAGCTGATAAAATAAACATTGAAACTTAATAAGGTGGGATTTTGATTGAGCTGTTGATAAATACTATCCTCTCCAAATCATTTTTGTGTTTTTGACATAAAATTGTCCAAATCCCAGTTCGATGGGCATTTGATATCCCACATATTGTGTGACTTACTGTAAATATAAAACAGTTTAGGTTGTTGTGTACTCTCTTGTATGCTACAGTAAATCAGTATTGGCCTACTATGACAGGTATACATACTTTATGTAATAATTAGTATGGATTTGGGACACAACTGCACCAGCGTTAATATAATATGGCAAATCCGAGGATTATTGCTAATAGTTTGAATCCTAAAAGTTATGATCAGCTCTTAAGACAACTCTTCATAACCAATAATGCTGTAGTTTCTTCTGTTGCCATAGCAGTCTCTATTAACGACAAAATGCTGACTTCCTCACAACAATGTATTTGACAGAGAACCTAGTTAATGACGCGGTGCAAATCGCTGGACTCTTTACTGGCGCTGTAACATACACTCTTTATCCTTCGGAGCTATGATAAGATGTAGAGATTACTTTGTGTAGCCTGGTGGCCACTGAAAGTTATTCACTTTACAGGTATAAACATGAGAAAACCTGCCTGCGGAGATCAGACTGGCAACTCCTTATCCGTATCCTTTTGAAAATCATATCTGTACTTTTTGTGCTTTCATTGGGTTTGTGGCCTTTACCTTCTTTTTTATTTTATTGATGATTTTAAAGATATTATATTGTTGTATTTTAGTCAATTAATGGTGGGGTAGGTAATTTTGGAGAAACCAGCTTGAGTGTGCTAGAATTTGAAAATACACAGCTGGAAAAAATCTGCCACTTCCTTACAGAGCCCCTCCTCCAACACACACAAACGCGCACATGACCAATGAGGGCACGAGATAAGTTTGTGCACAGATGGAAGGCTGACAGGCAGGTAGGCCATCCAGTTATTTTAGCCGGGCCGGCTAAAATGATTGGTCGTGCTTTTTACAGATGAAATATTTGTATGGATTTTTTGTCAAAGCACTTAAGATATTCATTGCTATCGGGATGTTAAGAGCATTCCATGGAATATAACAAAAAGTGTATCTCGAGCCGGTTTCTCAAACTTACCTACCCCACCTTTAATGTTGTATAACTTAAAAAATGTTCTCTATTGTTTTTACCATTGATGGTTTGCACTTTGTACAATTATTTAAAAGATTGCTACTGTATATTATATTACATTACATTACATGTCACTTGTTAGACGCTTTTATCCAAAGCGACTTACATACTCAATACTGTGGACAATCCCGACAGGAGCAATTTGGGGTGAAGTGTCTTGCCCAGGGACACAACGACATGCTGACTGCAGTGGGGTTTGAACCCCCTGACCCCCTGATCCCAACACCAAGGCTCTATCCACTGCGCCACACGCCTCCCTATATGAATAAATACATTAAATAAAAGAACATTTTAAAATTATTATTATTTGGGTAAAGTGGAGCGCAATATACAATCATCGTCTTTCAAATGTCAACAGGTGATAATATATATTTCAGAGCTAACTGTGGTATTTTATTCTTTGTGGGAATATAAAACACCTTCAGTGGGTCCCATCCATGCTGTATGATGTATACATATACAAAATAATTGAGAATGCATAGAGGCGCGTGTCATTTGATTACTCACAGGATATCAATGCATACATTATACATGTAGTTTAAAAACATGAGGATCATGTCAGATTATTAAGCAGAACATTTTTTTATTTTCTCCTACTGCTCGGCACAAAAGCAGGATCTTCACTTCTTAACATTTGAACCATCTTATCAACACTCAATCTCCTGCCATATAAGCAGCCTTAAAAAAATATGCAAACATCAGTATGTCATTAAACAGACTGCTCTTAGATGGAATAAGGAGATTGGGGTTTCTTTAGTCCCATAATCCTTCAAACTGTCGGCATAAACCAAGCTAATTAGGGCCCGAGCACGAGAGTGCTAGGACCCAACGGTGTCCTAGCACGAAGTGCGAGGAACCTATTGTTATTGTAGGAATTATTCTTCACTATTCTTCCCGTTCTTAGAACCCATTTTTGAGGGCCTTAGGACGCTTCAAAAGTTGTATAATTTTGCACAGACGCCAGGACCGGTGAAAAATGTGACATTCTGGAGTCAATGGGTTAAAATTGTCCAACCTGCTCGCTAGCGCCACCTATGAAAATCCCATTTCGGAGTCGCACCGTAAGTCAGAATGACCTGAGATTTTGCACACTTATCCGTCTCGACCGGCTCTACAAATTATCTTCTTGAACATCTAAGCTCCGCCTACTTTTATTTGTTTTGAATTAGCATAATGTTCAAAACAGTGACATATTCACTTACATTTCAATTTTTTGTTTTTCGACACCAAACTTAGTATACAGCATCTGTGAGCGTCACACACATTACCCTAGGAAATGAGCATGTTCAGTCGATAAATATGGCTGCCATTAATCAAAAGGTATTTGCAAAAAGGCGGGGCTTAGAAAGAAATGCTCATAACTCATCAACAATGTATCAAAATATCACAGATTTTGGTGAATAGGCACACCAAAGCATTTTCATTTTGGACTATAGGGGGCGCCAAAAACACCACTAATTTATAACTCAAGAACGGATGGACAAAATCATTTTTCGAAAAAGTCGTGGGCTCGTGTGTCGTGTGTCCCAAAAATCATAATTTTTTGTTAAAACAGCTCAGTAGCGCCCCCTATTGTGTGGTAGTCACATATAGTTTCTCCGAACTTCACGAATCTTGGTAAAGACATTCCTCATGGAATTGTGGACATATTTCTAATTGGCTTCCATTAGCCCCGCCCCCCAGAAAGTTGGCAATTTTGAACAATGTACGTTAGCTCGTAAGCTAACGGAGAATGTACCATTTTTGACGATTTACATGTCACAAATTACTCCAAACTACTCGCATACAGTTTTTCCGATATTCACGAAACGCAGTATACACATTGCTATTATGATTGCGGACACATTTCAAATTAGCTTTTATTAGCCGCGCCCACCAGGAAGTTGGCCATATTGAATGTGCGTTTTTCATGCATTTTAAGCACATTTTTGCGAACTCCTCCTAGGGAAATGATCGAAAAAATTCCAATCCAGGACAAGTTCAGCTCATATCCAATGTGATGCTAAATTGCGAAGAAAATAGTTGCCAGCTCAATCGTGGAGGTCGTAAGCTAACAGCGAATACACAATTTATGACGATTTACATGTCGCAAATTACTCCAAACTACTCGCATATAGTATTTCCGATATTCACGAAACGCTGTATACACATTGCTATTATGATTGCACATATTTCAAATTGCCTTCCATTAGCCCCGCCCCCCAGGAAGTCGGCCATTTTGAAAAATGTCTCCATTTCAGAGTGGGAGACTGATTGGTAGTTTTTAACCTGTTAAGCCCGAGAGACCCCGGTACCGGGGCACTGCCGCAACATCTTGCAGGAAACAGTGTCTGAGGGCATGTTCATTTAATAAACTATGAATGTTTTATATCCATGTAACGGGAAGAAACTCATCTAACTGATCTTTTTTTTTTTTTTCAAAATAAAACCCACAATGCTAACACTGAGCCTCTGAATTAGCAACGAGCGAAAAATGCTAACACCTTACTGCACCGAAAATCACTCACAAAACCTTATTATTTATCTCTTCTCTACATCCATGACATCGTTTCACATCGTGAGGTGACACAGAATCGTTGGACACCCACATTATCACTGAATTATACGAAATGGCGACGTTATAAGCAAAAACGGACATCAAAACAGGTGACGCTAGGTAGCTAACAATGCTAACATTTTTACCTTGGCTCTGTAGTCTCTCCAAAGTGGTCTTCAATGGCATTAAAACGATAAAAACGCTGCTGAAGTTAATCCATAGGTTAATCCAATGTGTCTGTGTCCCTTTGAAATGATTTCTGATAATCCATAAGCATTAAAACTGCTTTTCCGTTTCCAGATGTCAAAGCTAGAGATAGGTTCACTCTGATGGAAAATTACATGCGCGAAGCCCCCACCTTTTCTCTTCACAATGAGTGTGTGTGGGGGACTCCCCCTTCGATTCTATTGGCTCTAACGGTCAGAAAGAGGTGTCAACCATCAAAATCGAGCAAGAGGGGCCAGAGATATGGAAAATCCACCCAAATGACCCCAGAAGTGGTTTCTTTTTGCTAAATCTCTCTAAAAAGGTCACATGTCACTTGTTTTGCATCAATCTTGATACAGGGTACTTATTATATGTTGTACTTTGGATTCCTAAAGCTTTTAGTCTACCTTACCATCATCCAAGGGTAGTTTTCACTATAAGTACAAAATAATATTTGGACGGACACTATAATTTACAGATTTTTACTATGTAAAATCTGAATTTTCTTTAAAATAAAAAACATCTATATTGATTCTGACTTTTCTACATCCAACTCACAGGTTTATCATTACTTTGAGAAAAAAGATTATTAATTTAACCCTTTTAGAAGGGAAGATATGGTCATTTGTTCTGGGAATGTCATTTTCGAGCCTGAGACCTGAAAAACAGGCTCAGGGCTTAAGAGGTTAATGTGCAGCACTGTAAGCCTGATAGAGCAGTGCCATTGTGACTTCCTGGGAAACATCTTAAAGATGACAAAACAGTACTCATCTACATTTGAAGTCAGGAAAACTGACCTCCAGTCCAGAGTTTAATCTGATTAACAGACTTCCTGATGTGAAAACTTCCGAGGACTGACTAAACTCTGACAAATAAAACTACTGATATTTGTAAACACTTCCCTGCTATGAAGTAAATGTAACCCACTTAGAGTTGTGTCCAACACAAACATCATTTTTCAACTAGAGGCTTACTTTATCCCCAACGTCACTGTTTTGGTAGCTTTTACCAGTAGAGCTCCTTATTAGAGGCGACTGAGAGCACAGTTGTCAGCTCAGCGGTGATAAACGGTGCTTTACTTCCTTTTAAAAACCCTACTAAAAGTACCACAAAAGCCACATTCTCATGAGTCTGTTGTTAATAATAGGCTGTTGAGCTTTTAACCTTATGTACTGTGCTTGTATACAGAGCCTGTTTTTGGCATAGGCGACATAGGCGGGGCGCCAGATCTGGGGGGGAGCTGCGCTGGTAGCTCTGGGAGGGAAAAAAACATTTTTGACCGTTGGTGCTCATCCTAATTTTCGGCCTAGATGTAACAACATTCATAATTAAGTAAATGTAGCACCCTTTTCACCCCGGTTACACGTTTCATTTGCCCTGTACGATGGGCGCTGTAAGTGATGAAAGTGGGGGCCCGCAGCTCACAGCCAAAGTGCGAGTCAGCGAGGGAGAGAGAGAGGGTGCACCGGTGCCGGCGCTGTTGTTATTAGCATCTGGTGCTAGCAGAGGTGGGAGTAAGTCCTACATGTGCAAGTCATGAGCAAGTCTCAAGTCTTGACCTACAAGTATCAAGCAAGTCCCAAGTCACTGTGGTGAGAGTCAAGCAAGTCAAGTCAAGTCATTGCTCAGGTCAAGTCAAGTCAAGTCAAGTCATACGAAATTCTGATGAATAAGCCCAGTTTCCGCATTTAAATCAGTTAAAAGACAGTGGTTATGAAAATGGATTCAACCCACACTATGATCTTCATTACATACACAGTTAATCATTTGAAATCTAATTTAGACCGATGACAATCATATTAGATTCATATTAACCCTAGAACTGCAGACAATATAGCTAGGATTTAAAACTCAGTTAATTGGGTTCATTTTGAAATTGCTTCAGTTTATCATCATAACAGATCAAAAAGTTCAGATTAATTTTACAATAAATCAAGGAATGATGCACTTCTACAAACAAAAACAACATAATTAAAACATTTAAACAAACTACTAAAAGTAGATGAACTACATTATTCAAAAGTTTACAGTAACTTCTGATAATAACACAGGGGAAATAAACGAGGCATCTCTTTTCCTCTCTCTCTCTCTCTCTCTCTCTCTCTCTCCTGACAGCCCGTCAGTATCAGGGTTAGTATAAATGAATCCCTTGGCGGTTCTAGTGTTCATTTACCGTTTTGTCTTCTCTTTGCAATGCTTAATCGATTTGAAACCAAGTCTAACGTAGCTTAAATTTAACGTTAGCTTTCTAGCTAACACAACACATTCACGCACCTTTCTCTGTGGGTTTTTTTGTAGTGACGAATGAAGTTGGATGTTGTGGTGGTCCTGTCACTGATCTTTATGCTGCAGACCCTGCATACCGCTGTTCTTTTCTTATTAGCGTCATCGACAACATAATCCTTGAATCCAAACTTGACTATTTGTGGAGTAACGCTAGCCGCTGCCATGTTAACTGACACTCCTGCCGTCTAGTGGGTTGCCAGGTTTGCGCGCACGGCGCTATAATCACCCAATCACATTTTTCGAAAAAACTAAACGTAATATCTCACTACAAAAACAAACGCAAATATTTAATTTTAAACAGTCAAGTCCTTTCAAGTCATCTGTCTCAAGCTTAAGTCAAGTCTCAAGTCATGAATACCAAGTCAAAGTCAAGTCAAGTCTTTTATCAATGTTAGTCAAGCAAGTCTCAAGTCAAAAAATATGCGACTCGAGTCTGACTCGAGTCAAGTCATGTGACTCGAGTCCCCACCTCTGGGTGCTAGCTGTTCTAACGGATATTAGAAGAAGATGAAAATTGACAAAACATTCACAACTTGGACTGGAGCGCTTGTTGAAGTTTATTTTAAAGGATTATTATAGATAGATAGATATAGAATGTTGTCCAGCTGTCATTGTCACTGGAAACTTACCTAAAAAGTTTTATTGGCTTATTTTAACTAGCATCTAAGTGAAGGTACTACTAAACTGTGGGGGACATGTGGGGTACCTCAAGGCTCCATCTTGGGGCCTCTTCTCTTTAACATCTACATGCTACCACTGGCTCAGATAATGAAAAACAACAAAATAAGTTACCATAGCTATGCGGATGACACACAAATTTACGTAACAATTTCACCAGGAGATTATGCTCCAATTCAAACACTGAGTAAGTGCATTGAACAAATCAATGACTGGATGTGTCCGAACTTTCTCCAATTAAACAAAGATAAAACTGAGGTAATGGTTTTTGGAGCCAAGGCAGAACGTATAAAAGTTAGCGCTGAGCTTCAGTCTGCAATGTTCAAAACAACAGATAAAGCCAGAAATCTAGGTGTAGTCATGGACTCTGACCTGAGTTTCAACAGTCACATTAAAACAGTTACTAAATCAGCCTACTATCACCTAAAGAACATATCTAGGATTAAAGGACTAATGTCACAGCAGGATTTGGAAAAACTTGTCCATGCTTTTATCTTCAGTAGACTCGACTACTGCAATGGTGTCTTTACAGGCCTCACTAAAAAATCTATTAGAAAGCTGCAGCTAATTCAGAACGCCGCTGCTCGAGTCCTCACTAACACTAAGAAAGTGGATCACATCACTCCTGTTCTGAAGTCTTTACACTGGCTTCCTGTGTGTCAAAGAATAGATTTCAAAATATTGTTGCTGGTTTATAAAGCTTTGAATGGTTTAGGCCCAAAATACATGTCTGACCTACTGCTAAATTATGAACCATCCAGAACCCTCAGGTCTTCAGGGACTGGTCAGCTTTCTGTCCCCAGAGTCACAACTAAACATGGTAAAGCAGCATTCAGTTATTATGCTCCGAATATCTGGAACAAACTCCCAGAAACCTGCAGGTCCGCTGCAACTCTTACTAGTTTTAAATCCAGGCTGAAGACTTTTCTTTTTGCCGCTGCTTTTAATTGAACTATTCACATCTTAAACTGCACTGTAACTTTTAACTTTTATTCATGTATTTTTTCTTTTAATGTTTATTTTATTATCTTTCCTTTTTAATGACTGATTTTAAATGCCATTTTTAAAATGTCTTCCATTTTTGTAAAGCACTTTGAATTACCTTGTGTTGAAAGGTGCTATATAAATAAACTTGCCTTGCCTTGCCTTGCCTTGCCTTGCCTAAACTGAAGACAGTCAAAATCAATGCTGAGCGTTGCCATGTGAACGGTGATGCACTTACTTAAGTGGATTTGAAGGTAATGTGATTGGATATAGCTCAGGGGGGAACAAAAGAACAAACTTCATCAGAAACATAACATCTTTTAACTTAACTGGATGAAATAAAATAATGTTATCTCTATTTTCTCAAGATTTAAACACAGTGTAAGCCACACTGAAAAAACTAAACCGTTGACTTTAATACATGTATTATCCTAGTTCTTATGTTTATTAAAAAATTAACTGAACCTCTTGACACTATCTGCATATTTCGCATACAGTCACACATGAGTAGCAGTTGCTGTAAACTATATGTGGGGTGTAAATACTAAAGTGGCAACGGACTTAAAATAACATAGACGGTACATTTTGTTGAGGCCTCCCTTTCTTTGTTACAACTTTGTAGCTGTGGATTAGATCTCAGAGGCAATTCAGGATAAGTCACTTTGAACTGTTTCACAATATTATATTTGTGTTTTTTCTCAAGCAAGAGAAAGACACATATCTTGTTTTAAGAGAGCAACCAGGAAGCAAGAGACTTTCTTGGTGTTTGGGCTGGGTGATCATCGTCCATTAGGCGCTTTCACACCAAGTACTTTTCCCAGGAATAGTTCCCGGAACTCTTTAATTCCTGAACTATCTAGTAGATCGCGTTCACACCAGAATAAGTCCCTGAGGGAGGATTACGCGAATGAAGCCGCTGACGTCACTTCTTCTTCTTCTGCTTTGGGTTTACTGGCAGTAAATTGCCAGAAGCGCCGACACCTCCTCATCACTCCACCGCTCCCACACTTTATTTTGTGTTGCCATAAGTTAGTCTCTCTCCGTTGGTGCGCTGGGCTAATGCTAATGCTAATAATGCTAATGAGAGCAAATAAAATGGCGGCTTCACAAAACTTTTCGGAGTTTTACGGGGCGTGGTTTGCAATTCGCCCAGCCAATCAGAAATTGGAACCTTTTCCTCCCCAGGAAAGTACCACCTCTCTAGCGGGGACTGAAAAGGGGAGAAAAGGTTCCAGAGAACTAAGTTCTAGTTCCAGATCTTTTTGGTGTGAACGCAATGTCCCAGGAACTATCTGAACTATTCCTGGGAAAGTACTCCGGTGTGAAAGCGCCTATTGGAATGAGTGTTTGGAAAACATTAAGCCTCATTACATCCACTGGTATAAGTCATGGGCCAAACATTTGACAGCAAGTCAGGAGGTCTCTTGTTCAACTCTGACTGCCTCCCTTATTCAAACACTGATAGTAAACGTCGTTTTTGTCTCGGTGCATCCATATACAAAATGTGAGCAGACTCAGTGAGAAAGCTCTGTAGGTAAAAATGTGAATTCATTGAATGATACAAAACAAATTATTTGTTGAAAGTTGAAGGATCAGAAGAGGTCCCAACATTAATGTAGTAAAGATAAGGATGTTCAAATCGTAAATGCTCTCCTTGGCACAAACTGTTCTTGTAATTATGTTTTATTTATGTTGATCATTGTTCTACGGCATAACTGCAGGACAACAGCTGTTCACAAGATTTACAGTCATGAAGTACATCAGTTGTTTGGCAGTTTAAAATTCCTAAAATGAAAATGAAATCTATAGTATAATATGACACAAGGAAGTAATGGAAAGAAGTCATGCTATGGTTTTATCCCTTGGTAAAACAGT